>NC_138371.1:44911639-45028738 GCF_054177405.1 Leptonychotes weddellii | reverse complement strand
AGCCTTTTTGATTTCAACTTGGTTAGATTTTAGTTGTTTTATTTCTCCAGAAAGGGTTTCTCTAATATCTTCCATGGTTTTTTCAAGCCCAGCTAGTATCTTTAAAATTGTCATTCTGAACTCTAGTTCTGACATCTTACTGATGTCCATATTGACTAGGTTCCTGGCAGTCAGTACTGCCTCTTGTTCTTTTTTTTTTGAGGTGATTTTTTTTCCATCTTGTCATTTTTTCCAGAGGACAATAGATGAATGATAGAACAAAATGCTAACAGGGTGACAATGACCCCAGAAAAATATACACTAAACAAATCAGAAGAGACCTTCCAGAAAGTGGTCGCTTTTCTGTTCAGAGAGTTGCTGCTATTCTTTTCTTCGATCTCCTGTTGAGTTTGTAGGTATTCAAGAATTGTTTTGATCCCTATCTAGCTGAATTCCTGGGACCAGACAAAATTTAGGTCTCCAACTCCTCTGTCATCTTGCTCCTCTTTCTGGTTTGTTTTTGCTTGTGTA
Organism: Leptonychotes weddellii; assembly: GCF_054177405.1. Lineage (NCBI taxonomy): Eukaryota > Metazoa > Chordata > Mammalia > Carnivora > Phocidae > Leptonychotes > Leptonychotes weddellii. The sequence continues at coordinate 45,028,228 of NC_138371.1, read as the reverse complement.
TGTGTGTGTCAATAGTTAGGCCAATTTTTAGAAAACAAATTTTCACTAGCCACATTATGTCTTTGCTATCTTATATTTAATATCTTTCAATTCTTCTGTAGACCTTAGTAGTCATTGTATTCTTCTTTTTGTTTTGTCTTAAAACAACATAACTCCATAGACTTTGTTAGCAAGCCAAGCAGGTAACACCCCAGTAGGGCTAAGACACTAGGAAAACCTACAAAACAATCTACTTCTTTGTAAGATAGCAAATAACTGTAAATTGCATTTATTAAACATATGTATTAAATATATGCATACATAAAATACATGTATGAGAGCCTCTTTACAGAAATTCTCCTTTGTTTAGCATAGAACTTTTTGTTATTGTGGATTCATAACAATAGTTGAGTAAAATTTTGTGCAAAAGCATAATAGAATTCAAAAGGAAAAAGCTCAATGAGAAATACAAGATTTACAAATTTTGAACTGGGTATAAATAACTATGCAAAAAGATAATTTAGAAAATAGCCTTTTTTGCCTATATACCAACAATAAGTAGAATTTGAAATTAAAAACACAATAGCATTTATATTAGCACCCCCCAATGAAATATTTAAATAGAAATATAACAAAATATGTACGGTATCTATATGAAAAAAATGCAAAACTCTGATGAATGAAATCAAATAACTAAATAAATGGAGATATATTATACACACACACACACACACACACATAATAGGATTCAGTATTGTCAAGATGCCAGCTCTTCCCAACTTCATCTATCAATTCAATCAAAATCCCAGGAAATTATTTTATGGATATAGACACACTGGTTTTAAACTTTATATGGAGAGTCAATAAACCAGAATAGCCAGCACAATATTGAAGGAGAAGAACAAAGTTGGAGAACTGATGCTACCCAACTTCAAGATTTACTATAAAGCTACAGTAAGACAGGGATGTACTGGTGAAATAATAGACAAATAGATCAAAGGAAAAGAATAATCAGAAATAGACCCCTGCAAATATAGTCAACTGATCTTTGACTAAGAAGCAAAGGCAATACAATGGGCCAAAGAAAGTCTCTTCAACAAATGGTGCTGGGACAACTGGACATCAACATGCAAAAAAAATGAACCTAAACACAGACTGTACATTTTCACAAAAATTTACTCAAATTGGTCATAGACTTAAATATAAAACATAACACTTTAAAACTGCTAGTAGATATCATAGAAGAAAATCTAGATGACCTTGAATATGGTGATACCTTTTTATTTTATTTTATTTTTTTAATTTATTTTTTAAAATATTTTTATTTATTTATTTGACAGAGAGAGACACAGTGAGAGAGTGAACACAAGCAGGGGGAGTGGGGGAGGGAGAAACAGGCTTCATGTGGAGCAGGGAGCCCAATGTGGGGCTTGATCCCAGGACCCTGGGATCATGACCTTAGCCAAAGGCAGACGCTTAATGACTGAGCCACCCAGATGCCCCTGGTGATACCTTTTTAGATACAACACCAAAGACACAATTCATGAAAAAAATAACTTGGTAATCTAGACTTCATTAAAATTAAGAATTTCTACATTCTGAAAGATAATAATGAGAGAATTAAAAGACAAGCCACAGACTGGAAGAAGATTTGTGAAAGATACATCTGATAAAGGACTGTTATCCAACATATACGAATAACTCTTAAAACTAAACAATTAAACAAAAGAAACCTGATTTAAAAATGCCCAAAGCCCTAAAAACACTCCTCACCAGTGAAGATATAGATGACAAGCATTTGAAGAGAAGTTCCACATCCTGTATCATCAGTGAATTAAAACAATGACATACACTACATACCTGTTAGAATGGCCAAAATACAGAACACTGTCAATACCAAATGCTGGTGAGAATGTGGAGCAACAGGAATTTTCATACATTGCTGGTGGAAATGCAAAATGAAAGAGCACTTTGGAAGAACATTTGGCAGTTTCTTACAAAATTAAATGTACTCTTAGCATCTAGCAATAATGCTTGTTGATATTTCCTCAAAGGAATTGAAAACTTGTGTCCACACAGAAACCTGCACACAGATGTTTTTAGCAACTTTATTCATAATTGCCAAAAGTTGGAATTAACCAAGATGTCCTTCAGTAAGTGAATTGATGAATAAACTGTGGTACATCCAGACAATTAATATTCTTAAGTGCTAAAAAGAAACGAGTTGTCAAGCCATGAAAAATGTGGAGGAAACTTAAATGCATATTACTAAGTGAAAAAGCCAATCTGTATTCGTACTATATGATTCCAAGTATATGACATTGTATAAAAGGAAAAACTATGTAGACAATAAAAAGAGCTGTGGTTTTTAGGGAAAGAGATAAATAAGAACATAAAGGATTTTTAGGGCAGGGAAAATACTCTGTATTATATTATAATGATATACATGTCATTATGCTTTTATCCAACCCCACAGAATATACAACACCAAGAGTGAAACATTAAGCAAACTATGAACTTTTGGTGATTATGATATGTCAATGTAGGTTCATCCTTGACTTAAAAAAAAAGTACCCATTCTTTGTGAGTGATGCTGTTAATGGGGCAGCTATGCAAGTTTGGGAGCAGGGGGTATATGAAAAATCTCTGTACCTTCTTCTCAGTTTTGTTGTAAACCTAGAACTGCTCAGAATAAAAATATTTTTAAGTAGTTTTCTATACTTCCATAAACTCCAGTTATGACAGGAGTTAATTAATAATACCCTTAGGTTACCAAGTTTCATTTTAATGCGATGCCTGGTTCTGAGTCCTTGCAGATATCTTCCATGATTAACTTGCCACTTGTAGACTCCGACCCCTTCTAGCCAATGGACAGTTTTTGTCCTGAAGTAGAGTAATTTCAAGTAAATATTTTTATAGCTTTCTATTAAGTCCAAAAAACTAATGGATGTTTTTTATTGTTTAAGGATCACATGACATTGGGACCACATTGGTGATTTTGATTTCAGTTTTAGCAATTAAACCACCTTATTTCCTATTATTATATCCTAAGTGATGCATTATTGCTCTATTCATGCAACCCTCCTTTTAATTTTTGCATTAGACATCACCTGAAATTCAGCCAAGTTTCATACCCCAACAAGATTTGTATCACTATAGTCCTCTCATGCTTAGAATTTGCTGTTTTAGATTTGTAACTATACTTCATTCAAAAATTCCATTATACTACATCTATTTGCTGTGATTCCCTACTTTTGCCTAATAAGGAAAGCTTTCCTACTAGCTTTCTATGACATTATAAGCTTTTCTTTTTTTTTTTAAAGATTTTTTTTTTTTAAAGATTTTATTTATTTATTTGACAGAGAGAGAGATAGCTAGAGCAGGAACACAAGCAGGGGGAGTGGGAGAGGGAGAAGCAGGCTTCCTCCTGAGCAGGGAGCCCGATGTGGGACTCGATCCCAGGACCCCAGGATCATGACCTGAGCCAAAGGCAGACGCTTAACGACTGAGCCACCCAGGCGCCCCATTATAAGCTTTTCATCTCCAGCTCTTTCTCAATTTTTCAATTCTGTGCCCAGCAAATTCCTAGTTCTGTACCCATTGGAGTGGAGAAAGGAGAGGGGGTATATCCACTTTTTGCATGCTAAGAATAGTTTCTTTTCCCCCCACTTAAATCAGGAGCAACAGTTTTTACAGCTATTGGTGCATGAACACAAAAGAGATAGAGCACAACTTAACTCTTGACTCTTCAATCTGTAGTCTTCCAGATGTAATGTGACTGTATATTCTCATTTGAGTGAGATAGATTTGGTTAAATTCAGCTACCCCTATGGAATTGTTAATATTGCCTTCCTTTACTCACAAGTATATCCCAACTTGAGAGATAAATTATATGGTCACCTTAGCCAGAAGTGTGAACTTCAGTAAATAAAAAAGAGAATATAATTGCTTACAACATGACTAGAAAGGGAGCACATTAAAGGTAGGCATCATAAAATAAGAAGTGTGATTGAAAATGACTGATCATAGATAAAATGCCTAATATGTATTTATGATCTGTCTCCTTTCATTGATATTTAAAAAGATAAGTGAAGTCTCAGAATCAAGGTCCAGCAAGGGTAGTAAAATTAAAAAGCATAGCCATTAAAGAAAATACAGTTAGGAGAAGGAGGATAAAAGAGGAATATGATCCTTAATATTGAGAAAATAGAGCTAAAACTAATGAGAAAAGTGAAGTAAAAATATAGACATTGTTCAGGGAAGAGGCAAAATTGGCTTTTGGAACTTTCAGAAATTATTCAAAATGCAGTGAAAAGGGCATGAATGTGAAAACTATTAAAGACATTGAAAAATTGGAAAAATCTTATTAGCAAATGGAAGTTTGTGGAAATTCTGAAGTACATTTAAGATAAATATATGTCAATAAGTTATATTCAGGTTGAAAATTCACTTTCATACTAAGGCTGTAATGCTTCATTTCAATTTAAATATTTCCCCAACATAGGGGTGCCTGGGTGGCTCAGTCAGTTAAGTGCTTTCGGCTCAGGTCATGATCTCAGGGTCCTAGGATCGAGCCCCGCATCCGGCTCTCAGCTCAGTGGGGAGTCTGCTTCTCCTTCTCCCTCTGTTCTCTCTCTCTCTCGGCTCACTCTCAAGTACATAAATAATCTTTTAAAAAATAAATATTTCCCCAACACGAAGTATTTAGATTTCATTTTCAGTAGGGATGTTCATGTATATACATTTTCTTTTTTTAGATACTTATAAGAAAGATGACCAAACATAAATCTGTAAGTTAAAAAAATTCCATTTAGTGGCCATTTGCTCTAGAGGAGAAGTAACTCCTTCAAAAAATCCAGTCTTTAGTGATTAGGTCAGGGTCTTCCAGAAAAAAAAAAAAAAAGGAAAAAAGAAAAAAAGAAACATTTCACTGAGGGTAAAAACATGTAATGGTAGAGTCAGGTTACTTCTGAAGAAAAAGGTTTAATATTCTTAAATGTTTTCATATAGTGAGGGCAAGGCAGGTGGAGAAGGACCTTCTGACTATATTAAACTTTAACTTTGATAGTCTTAATGAAAAATATAATTTGAAGGGAATAATTGTAAAACTAAAAGTAAGAAAGGAATAATCTAACATAACTTTTAGTGGTTTTATAGCAAATTCTTTTTAAAACTTTTATACTTAAAATATTGTGTGTGTATATTTGTGTGTGTGTGTGTATCCAATAAGCCAAAATATGAAACAGTGTATTCCGTGGAAATCACTAAAAAATATCTGGTGTCACTTGTTCTAGAGTATCAAATTTATCATTTCATTATCTAGAAGGACATCTTCTAAGAAAGAAGCTATAAGTAATGGCTCTATTGAACTCAGGTACTGAGGTACCTCCTATGATGTTTCACAATAATTACTAAATCCATAAAGATACAGTATTTAAAGACTAACAGAGCTTATGGAATTTATTTTCTGAAGAAACTTATGGAAAATCAGTCTAATTGGTTAGTTTATAATGATTTGCTAATGCTAAATGGGTGAATGAGAAAACAATTTAATAAAAAAAGAATGAGACATGACTGTGCAATCATAATGGCACATGGAACATTTACAATTAAAATGATTTTAAAGAGTAGGCTAGTGCTGGAGTCAGCAAGACTTGGTCTAAGGTAGAAATATGGAAGGAATAAATTTCAGAAATACAGTGTTCTGTAATGGATGTTATTTACCTGGTATGTCAACACACCTTTGAAAAATACTGCCTGCCAGTCCCTGCGCTGGATGCTGAAGCATCACTATTGTTACTAGAGTAACAATCCCTTAAAGAAAATTTATATAAGTGGCCATGGAATTAGGAATTAAATTTATTTAAAAAGGACTAAAAGTCAATGCATGGATAAATATTAACAATATTTTAAGTAGAAAGCACCTGACTAATGCTTCTTCTGAATTTATGAGTCATTAGCTCAATGCCTTATGAAAAGAACCAATTAATTAGTTCAGAGCTTGTCAAGAAGGGAGTCGCTAATGCTCTTTGGTCATGAACTCCATAAAATATCTGCTTTATAACATATTCCACAATATTTAGAGTAATAGTCATGAAGTTTTTGTCAATGTCATGTATTTATAATAATTTCTGAAAGGATTCATGATACTTTATAGATAGGAAAAAATAAAATTTGAGGACTGTCAAAGCTATGTATTGAAAATAATAGATACAGATAAAATTTGTATCTAATGTATACCTATTATATTTTACACATGTATACATATATAGCATTATAGATTTGTATACAGTGACCTTTAAAGTAAATTCATGATTTATCATGGAAGTCTCACTTCTTCCTCATTAAGAAACAATAAGATACTCTTTTACCTCAGCATCTGGAGATCTTTGATGATACTGGATTATTTTCAATGAGTAACACAGTACTTTCATGAAAATTGAGTTGTCACTTTCTAGCTTTCCCAACCTTATTAGTAAATACAAAGGACCTTAGTTTTCTAACTCTCTGAATTGTTTTATTATCTCTTTCTCTCTCTCCCACTCTCTCTCTTCCCACCCCACCCCCTTTTTAATACAAGTACTTACTTTATGTGGCTTTTCTGCATAATCACAGCACATATGTTTATTTTGTTTCTAAAAGTATTATCTTTGAGGGTCTACAGGCAGGTTTGGATAGCAAAGGAGAGATAGGAAAAGAAAGATCAGCTTCATGAGAACATCTTGTCTCCTTTTCTCTCCTCCTACCCTGTTTTGCCCCATCCTCACCTATGCAGGAGAAAGGAAGTGTTAATTTTAAATTCAAATTTAATTTTAAATTCTGGCATGACTGAAGACACCAATTTACCTTGGTGAAAATAAGTCTAGATAGGTGGGAGGTAAGAGGCATTATGTTCTTTAAAAAACATTTATTCTTTTGAGTAGTAAGATGTTGGAGGAGAGACATTAAAATAATTCTGTTTGAAAACCTACTTTTCAACTTACAATCTTAAATTAAGATAGTGTCTGTACTAATAGAGGATCGTGACATTTGCTTGTTGCCTTTCTATTTCCTCAGGCAAAGCGTAATACTCAGACCATACACCTCCATCAGTTTAAGCCCATATTATGTGTGAGTTACATATAGTTGAGAAATTTAAAAAAGAGATAGTTAAAAGTATAAACATACACAGGTCAAGTGTACGTGTTCATGACTTATCCCAAATTTTCAAAAGAAGAAACCTGAAAGACAGTGTTTACCACTTGAGGAAAAAAAAATATATTGCTATATTAGAAAATGTGATGATTGCTAAAGAAATATTTTCTGGAGCATGTCATGTGTCCCAAATAACAGCTTATTTTTCCCCAAGGAAAAAAATCTGTTTATAAATAGAAGCAAATTGCATCCATATTTTGTGTGTAATAGAGAATTTTGCACAGAAGATATATAATTTTTTGGTTTGGTTTGGCTCTAGTTTTGCTAAGTAAATTTCCTTTTTAACAAATCTATATGTCTTTATCACCTCAAGATCATAAATCTCTATGAATGTGATGGGATTGTAGCTTTCTGCTTATATGTATAAACCATCTTCTTTTTTTTTGTTCTTATAGATTTTATCTATTTGTCAGAGAGAGAGAGCAGGCAAAGGGAGAACTAGGCTCAGAGGGAGAACCAGGCTCACCTCTGAGAAAGGAGCCTGATGTGGAACTCGATCATGACCTGACCTGAAGGCAGACACCTAGACAAGTGAAACAGCCAGGCATTCCATAAATTTTTTGGACCAATGTGGAAAATAACAAAGAATTAAAAGTTGAAATAAAAACCATATAGGATGATAATTAAATCAGTGACAGGAGAAATAAAAGAATAAAATGAAATTATTGAAATCATTCTATAGAATTCATTTTTCAAATCGTAGGCTATATTTTTTACATGATAATTGTCATAATACGAGAAAATACTAAAAAACAATAGTAAAAAAGTAAATGGTAACTCATTCTCACTAAACAGAGTTAATCACCTTATAGATGTCCTTCATGTCAACTGCAACTCTGACCTTGTCCATTTACATATATGTTATTTGCTTATATATTTATAGGCCTTTCCACTTAGAAAGCTCAATAAAAGCAGAAACCCCAACACTGAAAAAAGTATTAGTCATAAAGAAGACACTTAATACTTTTTTATTGAATAAATGTTTAATGTCTAATACTGTCTCAGTGTATTCAAAAAAGAATTTGTAATTACTCCCTTCAGTCTGCTCTTAAATCATTCTCCCTATTTCTGAAGACAAAAATCTTGGTGTCACCCTTATGTGTTTCTTTCACACTCACATCTACTCTTTCTGCAGATTTTGTGAACTCTATCTTCAAACTGTATCTAGGCACTTCTCACCACCTGTAATGCTACCACTCTGGGTTGTAACAATTTCCAAAATGGCTTCCACCCTCCCACTGTTCCTCCCTCCACAGTCTGTTGTCCAGACAACAGCTACACAAATGTCTACAAACGTCTCATTCAGATTATAAATCCCAGCCCTGAGCATCACCTCCATGACCTTATCTGTTCAGGTCCCTTCACCTGTCTCATCTTACCCTTTCTCACTCTCCACAAGCACACTGAGCCCAGCTGTGCTAGCTTCGTGCTCTCTCCACAAATACACCAAACTAAAAATTTCTCAAGTCCTTGATGTTTCCATTCTGTCTGGAATGCTCTACCCCCAGACATCCCCACGACTAGAACTCTCACTTGACTCAGGCCTTCACACACACGCCACCTTATCAAAGGGGGCTTCCCAACTACTTCACCTAAAAGAACAACTCTTCCTCCAGCGCATCCTGCTGCTTCCTCACCCTGTTTTATTGTTCTTCTTGACAGTTATGGCCAACAGATATTTAAGTATTCATTTGATTTTCCTTTTATTTTATTTATTTTTTTTATTTATTTTTTTTAATAGCCAAACAATAGTGCTTTGATTTTCCTTTTATTTTTGATCCCTATCTCCTGCCTGACACTTTATTCATTGCAAAATCTCTAAATCCTATAAAGCACTTCTTACATAGTAAGTATTCAAATAAGCATTTGTTAAAGAAAGAAAGAAACATTAGATTGCTATTAAATTGCTATTAGATTCTGAACATTAGATTGCTATTCTATTGGACAGAACTTGTTCTACTTCTGAGTATAGTTGGCTGCTACCAGGTCGACACTAATGTCAGAGAGGGGGTACCCCACTGCTACTCAGTCTCTCTCAACTCTTCTTTGAAGCCTGAACAGAACTATGATATTTAACATTAGTTTACTGAAGGTTGGATGATGATCAACAAGACATCCGATACAGAGAACACTATGAAATTAGACTATATTCAGAGTGAAAATTAGTCAAATATTGTTTTTGTTACAACTTATACATTTTAAAAATAGTATTACTGGGTGGCTCAGTCATTAAGCATCTGCCGGTCATGATCCCAGGGTCCTGGGATTGAGCCCCGCATCTGGGCTCCCCGCTCAGCGGGAGCCTGCTTCTCCTCCCTCTGCCTGACATTCCCCCTGCTTGTGCTCTCTCTCTCTGTCAAATAAATAAATAAATAAAATCTAAAAAAAACCCAAAAAACAAAAAACTAGTATTGCTGTGGTTACTTATAATATTTACTATTTTTTAGTCTATAAATAAATAGATAAATAATTTTACCACTTCCTGAGCAATGCTAGGATCTTACTGTAGTTTAGGTTCATTTACTACCTTACTGGCTTTTGTGCTTTTTTCCTTTTTCTTTTTCTTTTTTTGGTCAAGTAAGTTAATTCTACCCATATTTGATAGCGCACAAGAAGTTATTATTAATGCTTTAAATAAACATATTTATTTACATTTACCCTAATACTTTTCAGCTGTTATTTTCTTTCTTGCAACTGTGATTATTTTCCATTACTCTGATAAAATTCATTTAATGCTGTTTTTATTACTAGTTTACTAGCAGTACATTTTCTCTCCCTCTCTTTGAAAACCTATCTGTTTTGCTTCTTTTTGGTAAAGAATATTGTCCCTGGGGCTAAGATTATGGGTGGGTCATTAATTTTCTCTTACCAATTCAAGGTTGTCTTTAGGCTTCCATTTTTTTTTTTTTTTAATTAAAATGTCAGCTTATGTTCTCATTTTCCCTCTTTTGAAAATGTTTGCCTATTTGGCTACTTTTTGGCATTTTTATTTAAATTCCAGTTAGTTAACATACAGTGAAGTATTAGTTTCAGGGTACAAAACAGTGATTCAACACTTCAGTACAATACAAGGTGCTCATCACAGCAAGCGCCCTCCTTAATCCCCATCACCTATTTCACCATCCCCCCACCTCCCCTGTGGTAACCATCAGTTTTTTCTCTATAGTTGAGAGTCAGCTTCTAGGTTTGTCTGGCTATTTTTAGTATTTGTTTTTTGTCTTTAATTTTTAACAGTTTTACTATGTGATGTTTTAAATGCTTATTTCTTTGAATATACACTGCTTGAAATTTATGTTTCTTAACTATTTGGCTTGAAGTCTATTTTGAAAACCAATATTTCTGGAAAATACCTGAATCCTCCTTTCATTTGAGACTTTAATTTACCTGTATGTTGGCATTTCATTTTATTTCATATGTCATTTCTGCCCCATATTTTCCATTTTTTAATAATTTCTTTATTTCAACTGAGTTATTTTTTCAGACCTATTCCAGTTCTGTAATTTTCTCCTTTCCTGTGGCTAGTCTGATATGTGTGTGTAGTCTGTTAATGACATTTTATTGTTATTTGCATCATACTTTTCAGCTTAAAACTATCCATTTGATTCACTTATACATTCCAGTTATCTGGTTAAATTTTCCATCTCTTCTGCTTTTGAACATATCAATCATGATGATTTTAAACCACTGGAATTTGATAACTTCTGTATCTAGATATCCTATGATTTTATTTCTTTTTTCAACTTATTCCTTAGATTTTGGTCATTTAGTCCAGTTTTCCATGTGTGATGATATATATTTTTTTGAATTTCAAAGATTCTCTATGTGACACTGTTAAGACTTTAAATGATGGTATACTCCCCCAGAAATAATATAACTTTCTCATGAAGCTAGAATACTAACAGGTCATCTTAATCCAATCAAAGCTGTGTTTCAGACTCTGGTTTGTGCTTACTCCTAAGGCATAGCCCTAAAGGGGTCTCAACTGAAGACTGGGCTGCTTCCTAGGACTTTCTACTTTTTCAGGCTCTGAACTGCAATCTCTAGCTCTTCAGCATCTGTAGATTGCAGGGATTCCTGCTCAGACCCTAAGCACCTTGCTAGCTCCTTTCTTATTTTTGTCTCAGGTTACAGAATGCTTAAGAGTTGGCAGTCACCTTGACAAATAATTGCAGGCAGAATACTTAGGGTATTCAGCTCCTGTGATTTCTTCCTATCGAGTATGGTGGCTACTCAAGACACATCTATCTGTGCTTTGCACACAGAATTCTAAACTCTGTCTCTCTAGTCCAGCAAACCTCTAAGTCATTCTTTTGATTGGCCCCTATCCCTAGCACAGTGTTTTGGAATGTGTCCTGAGGGGACATATCGGAGGTAAATGCTCACCTTAATGTGCTGCCCTTCCCTCTAGGATTTTAGCCTGTCCATTTCTGGCTGTATTGTTTTACCCTGACCCTTTCAAACAGCATTTTTTCTTTGGTTGGTTGGCTTTATATTTTACTGAGACTTTATTGTTGTTCTCGCCAGGAGGGCTGGTCTGATACAAGCTAGTCTTTTATTGCCAGAGACAATTTGGCTTTAAATAGCATTTTATATAGGTCATCAAGTCTCCAGTCCACATTTTTCTAGAGAAATAACTAGTTATGATGTGATAGAGCTATTGGACACTTAGTCTAAACATTCCCATTTTTTTAAAATTTTGACTTGTATTTTTTCCCAGAGAACACATTTTGATAATTTTGTATATATTTGTGTTGTTAAATAATCTAATATAGTTGTTTTATCAGATATATAAAGTAGATGAATTTTATAGAAAAATAGTACTATATACAATTTTAAATTAGTAAGTTTTCTTATCTTACATTTATCAAGGCTTTAAAATTCTGAGGGCCTGCTCTTACCTGAAGCCCCCTGCTACATATTATTTACCCATATTCATAATGTATATTTTAAAATAGTTTTCTTTTTTCATTGATACAATTTCTTCATTGAATTTAGTGAAGAAGCTCCCTTGAACTTATAGAGTCCCTTCTCTATTTTTTCCTAACTGAAGGCCATCTCTTATTTTGGAACTAAGGTCAAACTTGGGAATGTAATACTAATCTTTAGTATGACTTTCTCTCTGCATGACTACCAAGCTGCTAGGGAGGAAAAACGCAAAGCAACAAAGCAGGTCAATGGCATTAGATATGAAAGGAAAATTCTCTTTGTGGACTCCCTAGAAAATCAGACACCATGTCAGGATTAACTTGATACCTGATAAAGGAGAAAGTTATTGGAATGAGCTTTCCACATAGTATGTTTTTCTCACCTTCTGATTTCACTTTTCCCCCTAAAATAACGGAATGAGGTTTCGGATAAACAAGATTTCTTAACTCTCTAAGGAAATACAAGTCAAAGTAAATACATATTAGTTAACAATGGTAGAGGAAGTACTGATAATGATTAACATCTGGCTTTAGAATCGTATTGCTTAAGTTAAAATCCTCAACTTGTAACCCACTACTATTAGCAAGTTTATCCAACCTTTCCTTCTAAACATTAATAAACTTCTTTCTAAAGTAGGCGTAAACTATCATCCGTACCTAAGATTTTACATTTAAATAAGTGAAGTCCTGAACAAAGTACCTGGTACAGAGAAGCTCTTAATAAATGTCTGATACCACTTTCATTATCTACTCCATGCTCAGTATCAGCTACTGCAAGGTATGTAAGTGACAGAATATACATTCCTATTCTCAAAAAAATTAAAGATACTTCTTGTATCTTTAAACTTCTTTTTAACATCCTATTGCCCAATTGAGAGTGTTGTGTTAGATTTAATTTACATATTCCCTTAATCTTTTTTTTTTTTTCATTTGAAAATCAAGTCAATAGAAGTAACATTGATTTTGATTAAGGATGCAGTGTATTAAAACTGTGTTTTCTCTTGACTGATGCATTGATCATAATTATCTTGTCAGATGTCACTAAAGGCAGTGACAAGGTGGTAATAAAGCTTTGCAAGTTTAAAATAAACTCAGCTTTTTTTGTTACCCAGCCTGTGTATGCTGGAGCTTTTAGTTAAGTATGGAAAATAAAGACTAGTGGAAATAAATAAAATCTAGCATTAAAAAAACCTGAAAACCAAAGTAGTTTGCTTTCAAAGTCATTGTGTTGTTTAGGTAGGTATTAATAATGCCTTCCCACACCCAGTACAAGGCACAGCATGTGGTGCTTACTAAATGCTGAATTGTAAAATCTAAATTAAACCAAATTTCAGGCAGATGAAGTTGGGACGTGGGTGACAATGAAGGAGATCTAAATAAGAGGCTCCAGAATGATGTATACATTTAAATAGGTTGGCTTAGAGAGGCGTCAATTGTGGTATGCTCAATTAGAATAAACAGAAACAAAAAAGCCTCACAGCAGGTAAGAAAGTCAGGAGATAGCAAGAGTAGCACTCGTTTTAAAAATCAGATTATTTACTCTCTGACCCCCTCTTTTTTTTTTAAGAGTTTATTTATTTACTTGAGAGAGACAGAGATAGGGAGAGAGAACACAAGCGGGGGTGGGAGGAGAAACAGACTCCCCTCTGAGCAGGGAATCTGACATGGGGCTCCATCCCAGGAGGGGTGGGATCATGATCCCTGGGATCATGACCAGAGCCGAAGGCAAGCAGACACTCAACTGACTGAGCCATCCAGGTGCCCCCTGCCCCCCTCTTTTTAAAAAAATACAACTAATGGGTATGGGAAGTCCTAGATCCAAAGTTACTGAATTTATATGAGAAAATACATGTCTAAAGATTAATGTTGGTTTTGACTGAGGCAAAAACAGAAAAGCTGATATTACCTTATATAGTCAAACTTGCCTTAACTGGCAGGAATAAGTCTATTCTGTCCAATAGGGAGTACTAACTATGCTCAGTTAAAGATCTTAAAAAATCCCTCTCATTTTATTTCACTTTTCTTTTGACAAATGATTAATAATGCCTTTGGGTATATGAAGTATTATTTTTTCTGATTATAAGAGTAAGAATTATGGATTTAGGCAAGGAAAAGTTCAGCTAACTGTGATCCAGAAACAATGTACAAAATAATTGAGAACTTTAAAATTATAATCAACCAGTATATATGGAGGGCATAGAGTATCAAATGAGATAACTTTCTAGTTTCTTAAAACTAATTAGTCAATAAAAAGAAAATTTAACAAAATGCAAAAAAAAATGTAACCCCTCTTCAGGAGGTTAAAAATAGGTTGATACTAAATAAGCAGAAATAAACTTTTGAATCTATTTATTGTATTAGACATCCTTTTTCACTCTTAAAGGTATTTTAATTATGTTTACACAAGTGACTGTATTTTAATTAGTAGAAAATTGAATAGAAAAGCAGCTGTACAATATAGTAAAAAGGCCATTTTCCCTAAACTCTTAGAACTATAAAAAGCTTTAATATAAATCATGTTATTTGTTGCTTGATTTCTCATGTTATAAATCCTGTGAAAGAAACAAAATTAGTGTTTAAATAAATGAAATAAATATATCAAAGGATTCCAAATTTGAACTAAAATTTTAGAAAATGGCTTCTGATATTTGTATTGTGTCTTTTGAGTGAATTAAAGAACTTTGAAACATTTAATTAATTTTAGAATATTTATTTCTATAATATTATTTTCAATTTATAAATAATGATACAAGGAAAAGGGAAGTCCTTTAGCAAATTGAAATATGAAAATCCAGAATTTTTAAGCCTAATGCTTGTCATTGAATCCTTCTGTAGAATGCAAAAAACAAATAAGGCAACTATTTGAGATTACTTACTTCCACAAATATCAAGTGTGTTTTTTAAAGAATGCACATTTAAAAATTATTAAAAGTGAGAAAGACACATGGCTAAATGTATAGCTAGAAATATTGTGCAAACTAGATATATTTATGCATAAGAAAATGCATTCGTTATTCACCTATTAGGGACACAGGGCTTTCAAAAATGTGATCTTCAGAATTTTATGATGTGATTTTTATTCTCATTTTAATTTTAAGAAGAGGTTAAATGGTCTGCCCAAGTTTACATAGCTAAAAAGTAGTGAAGCTGATGAATTCAAGTCGAACTTTTTTCTCTTAGCGGTATTTATTTATTTTTAACAGACTTTATCTTCTAGAGCAGTTTTAGGTTCACAGCAAAATTGAGTGGAGAGAACAGAGAGTTCCCATATTACCCCCTACCCCCATATATGCATAGATTTCTTAATAATATCCCATTGGAGTGGTGCATTTGTTACAGTTGATCTTAACACCTCACTATAACCCAAAGTCTATAGTTTACATTAGGGCTCATTCTTGGTAGTATACATTACGTGTGTTTGGACAAAGGTATAATGACATGTATCCACCACAATAGTATCATAACAGAATATTTTCACTACCCTAAAAATCCTCTGTGCTCCACCTGTTAATCCATTTCTACATCTAACTTGTGGCAACCACCAACCCTTTTACTGTCTCCAATTTTGCTTTTTCCAGAATGTCATATAGTTGGAATCATACAGTAGGTGGCCTTTTCAGATTGGCTTTTTCACTCAGTAATGTGCATTTAAGTTCCCCCCATGTCTTTTGATGGCTTGATAGTTCTTTTCTTCTTAGCACTGAATAAAATTCCATTGTCTGGATATAGCACATTTTTTTTTTAATCCATTAACCTCCTGAAGGGCATTTTGGTTGCTTCCACAACTTTGATCTCTTGCCTTCTTCTTATAAGGACCCTTGTGATACATTGAAACCACCTCAATAGATAATTCAGGATAATCTCCCCATCTCAAACTTTTTGTCTTAATCATATCCACAAAATCTCTTTGCCATATAAAGTAACATTCACAGGATTAATGTGGACATCTTTGGGGGGGTACATTTTATAGCCCACCAAAATCTTCTTTGTGATAACAGAGACTTACTGAAACTATACCCCCCACCCAAATGGGGGAAGATTCTAAATTTAGGTGTGAGTTGATAAGATAGAAGATAGAAGAAAAACAGGGCTCTCAGTAACACAGGAATCAAAGAATGCATAACTAGACTGACTATTGAAAAAAGCAGAAACCATGGTATAATTTAGCTTCAAGGTATTGGGAATGGACATTCTTTTAGAAACCTAAGCAACCCAGAGGACCTCAGTATTTGAAGTTTGTGGATCTCCACTTTATTTTTTTATTATTATTTTTTTAATTTTATTATTTTTTTTTAATTTTGTGTTCAGTTAGCCAACATATAGTTGGCTTTTTTAATTAGTTTTTGATGTAGTGTTCAACAATTCATTAGTAGCGTGTAACACCCAGTGCTCATCACAGCACGCACCCTCCTTAATACCCATCACCCAGTTACCCCGTCCTCCCACCCCCCTCCCTTCTGTAACTCTCAGTTTGTTTCCTGGAGTCCAGACTCTCTCATGGTTTGTCTCCCTCTTTGATTTCTTCCCATTCAGTTTTCCCTCCCTTTCCATGCAATCCTCCACGCTATTCCTTATATTCCACATATGTGTGAAACCATATGATAATTGTCTTTCTCCACTTGACTTATTTCACTTAGCATAATCCCCTCCAGTTCCACCCATGTTGATGCAAATTGTGGGTATTCATCCTTTCTGATGGCTGAGTAATATTCCATTGTATATATGAATCTCCACTTTAAACTATTCATTAATGATACTGTCCATATTGCTTTGTTTTTGTGCATATCCTTACTTTTTGCCCACCAACTTCTTCTTTACACTGTTCTTTTATCCATCTCATGGTTCCTGCTTATCTAAAACTTTAGAGTACTTACTATTTTATCTAATGTGCCAATAATGACTTCTTCTGCCCAGTGACTCTCACTCTCAACTCTTTTGCTCATGTTACCAGTACCCAATTTGCTGTAGGTTTATTTGGAACATTATTTTTCAGAATGTGATTCATAAAAACTCTGTGCTAGAATTTCCAAGGATGACCATTAAAGATACAGATTCTGGGGCGCCTGGGTGGCTCAGATGGTTAAGCGTCTGCCTTCGGCTCGGGGCATGATCTCGGGGTCCTGGGATCGAGCCCCATATCAGGCTCCTGGCTCAGCGAGGAGTCTGCTTCTCCCTCTCCCTCTGCCTCTCTCCCCTGCTCATATTCCCTCTCTCTCTCTCTGTCACATGAATAAAAAAAAAATAAAAATAAAAAAAAAAAGATACAGATTCCTGGGTCTATCCACCTGAATCAGAGCTCTGGGCTCAGGGATAGGATCTGAATTTTTAATAAGCTCCCCAAATAATTCTTATATCTAGCAAAAATTGAGAGGACTTATGCTTGAGAGAGAACTTGATTCATCCAGCTATTCTTATTATCCTTGTTTAAGCAGAATTTTTTTTTAATAACTAGATAAAGATTGTCTGTCTAGCTCCTGTATTTACTGTCCTTAAGCAGTGAGAAACTGGATCAATATGCATAAGGATTCTAGAATATTTTTTAGAAGTAAATTTACTGAAAACTTCATTCAGTCATTTGGTCTATATCAATAACCAGCTAGCTACATATATATTACTATATATAGCTGTGTCAGATATTTGAGAAACATCAGGGAACAACCCAATATTTGAGACCCTAAGCAAGGTCCAGCTACAGGTATAAGCTATGTTATTTTTTAGCAAAATTGACCATGGTGGTAGAAAGATACTATACCAGTGGGCTGGCCCTTTAACTGAGGGGGAAGATTAATGAAAAGTAGCACTTATGGGTTCATATAATGGTTTCCAGATCCTGCCCAACTCAAGCATGTTAGGGCTAACCCATAGGGATATTACTGTATGATTAAATCCAGAGAACTGATATTTGTGTGTTTGTATTTAATGACTTGAATTCCCTACCACCAGCACACATCTTCCTCCTTTGGGCTCTGAAAAACTCTGAAAACTGAAACCTTTTGGAAATGGAACAAATGCTCTTGGCATCTAAATCTTACTACACAGATGTGAAATATTTATAATTCATATGATACCATTTAGAGTAGCTTTTCACATGTTTTGCTATATAAATATCAGTGTGTTAATTACAGAATGCTATATCAGATCCATCTAGTGGTTTGTGTAATATCTGGTATATACATACTATTACAGTTCCAAAAATCTGAGCCATTCTTAATTATGAAATACAACTGACCCGGAAAGTTTGTGGACTTGTACTAAGTATTGAAGAATTAACCAGTCTGTAAAACTTAACTACAACTCAATCAATTTTGTAATTGACCACATTTTAAAATTCCATTTAAAATAGTGGGGTACCTGGCCAGCTCGTTTAGAAGAGCATGTGACTTTTGACCTCAGGGTCATGAGTTTGAGCCCCATGTTGGGTGTAGAGATTACTTACATAAATAAAACCTAAAAAAAAATAGTGGAAAAAAAAATAGTGAAAAAAATATTCTCTAACAATTACTGTTCAGTTACAACAATAAAAATATGACCCATGCAATTCAATAAAATGCTAAATTGATGGACAAAGACTCCTAAATTTAGGAGAAAATTTAATATGTGTCTGTGTGTGTGTATGGTTATTCATCTGGATTATAAAACTAGTGAGATGGATGAACATATACAAAGTATTATAGATTTATTAATAGATTGGTAAAAGACAATTTGGAACAAGTAGATAAAGACAAAATGGATAAAAGAACTTACTAAAATATCCATATTACAAAATTTGAAGCAAGGAAGAATCACTACAAAATGAAGATGGTTTTGGATATCAACAGAGAGAGAAAAATGAATATTTTAATATTAGAACCAACTCAGTAATTTAAAGGGAAATTTAAAATAATGAAAATTTAACTGTGATAATCACTAATATTTAATATAACAAAATGACTAGGGGAGAGTGAGCTTATAAGGCAGGAAAGAGCACACTTAAGAGTCATACTGAGAAAAGGAACTGTGGCCAGTATGTTTTTTTAATTTTGTAGTAACCGATCTTAACATTCTATTTTAACACTTTGCTTTATTAGAATTTAATGTATTGTTATAAGTAGAGCATCAAAAGGGCTTTTAATTCTTTAAATTTTCTACAACCACTTAATTATTAGGAAAGTGTTTTGAAGAAATAATCAACAAATTATAATTTTATTTACCTGTCAAAAAGATATTTCTTTCTTAGAAATTATTAATTACATTAAGAGGACCTTTGACACATTCTATTAGCTGAATATAGACCAATGTTATTACAGCAAGAATCACAATTGTCTTGGCGTGCCTGGGTGGCTCAGTCGTTAAGCGTCTGCCTTCGGCTCAGGTCATGATCTCAGGGTCCTGGGATCGAGCCCCGCGTCGGGCTCCCTGCTCCGTGGGAAGCCTGCTTCTCCCTCTCCCACTCCCCCTGCTTGTGTTCCCTCTCTCACTGCCTCTCTCTGTCAAATAAAAAAAAAAGAATCACAGTTGTCATTAAACATGTGATAATTAATTACAACTTGTGATGTTCTTTATCAAAAATAAATTGTTTTGCCCATTCTACTACTGCTTTTTGAATTAACACATATTTATGGGGGCTCATCATACTATTATTTTTTCTGGCAATATAATCCAAATTCAAATGCATTTTTATTCCTCCGGTGATTTTTTTTTTTTTAACTCTTCAAACTAAATGAGACCACCATAAAAACACATTTTTATTTAATCAACCTTTCACATTGCCAACTGTTTCTGATCAATAAGTCAGTCACCTTGGTTTCATCTTCTGGTTAAATGGCTTTATCACTCATATGTTTTCATACATATTGATTAAGAACATGCCCCAGTTAAGTAAGTAAAGTATAAGAACATATTAGACTTGGGATATGAGTAGAAAATTCATGTTTAAAATACAGAGCTTTAATGTTGTTGGAATAGCCAATGGGGTACAAATAAGCTCAATTTTCTTTGAAGTGTCCCTGCCTATTAGTCAATGTCAAATCTTCTTTAAGTTTAGATGAAATCCTTTATAATCTATGTATTTTTATATGAGAGTGTGTTTGACCTTTTATGATATCTGAAAATATCCTTTAAATATCTATATTCTTATCAAGTTGACTAAAGCACTGAGGAATAGAAACTGGAAAAAATAAGCCCTTAGGTCAATAGCTGTTCCAGGTCAATATTCTGATGACTCCAGTGAAGATTTAGAAAGTTTGGTATAAGGTTCTCTAGCCTAGATTGGTGCTTGCCACTTTTAAAGTGCATATTATTCACCTGGGGACCTTGTTAAAGTGCTGATTCTAATTTAGTAAGCCTGGAGTGGGACCCGAGAGTTTGTATTTCTAACAAGTTCTCAGGTGACCTCTATGCTGCTGGCCTGTGGCCCACACTGGGGTTTCTACAGCCTTGTACCTCAGAGTCTGATGGGTTGGCTTATGGACCCTGATGTTACATCTCTAAAAATGATTTTATAATTAGTCTGTGGCAAGCCCTGGATATTGAGATTTTTTCTCTCACTTTTTTAGGTGATCTCATGTGCAACCAAGTGTGGAGGAACACTGCTCAAGAGCAAAGCAATGATTTAGAACCTTTTACAAAACTTCTGAGAAGTTCTGATGACTAAAATTGTAAAAGTTCATCTCCTTCAGGGCTCTTGAGGCCTGTAACTTATATACTTTTAATGGTTGCTGTGCAAACAAGAATACCTCTGAAGTCCAACTACAGTCTTGAAATAAGAGCACACTTTGGGAAAATAATAACTTTTAATTGAGACAAATTGACCCTTAGGATCAAGTTATTAATGCTCACTGTCCCTTCTCTATCATTAGTAGACATCAGTGGGTGGATTAGTATAAGAGTAGCAAATGAATACTTTGTGTGGTAATAACTGTACTAAATCTGAATATTTCTTGAAACCATTTGCACAACTTTAATGTACCTGTGATTTAGTCATCTCCTTGGAGTACAATTTTAAACTGTTACTTCCTTGGTTTAGAAACCTGTATGTGGTTTATGACCCGGTTAGTTTAAATTGATTCTTTCTCTATGTACCCAATTAGCAGTTATGGTTTTCAGAGCCCAAAGGGGGAAGATGTGTGTTGGTGGTAGGGAATCAAAGTCATTAAATACAAAACCACAAAGACAAACAAAAACAAAATAAAACCCAAACCAACTTATCATTAGTTACCTCAGAAAACCTACCACAAACATTGTTGGTTAAATTATTCTGTTTTTGTTTGTTTTTATATAGCAACTTCATCTGTGTTTGCAGCTTTTATACTTGATGATGTCAGTTGGCAGTGAAATCCTTAATTCAGTCCTTAATCCTACTTCCTTTCCCTTTCCTTTCTTTTAGCTAAGTGTTGATCCTTGTATTTCTTCCCTCAAGAGAACTGGAACTTTATCATGCTTTTTATGCTCTAAGCCCTGTTTTCAGGTTAATTATAAAATTGCCACTTATAAAGTATGCAATCTAGATGTAGTTATACCTTCTCATATTATTATGAGATAATATACCTTTTAATAAGGTATTTAATAATACCTTTTAAACCTAAGCCAAACAAATGACTTTCAATGAGTATAAAATGAGGCATCATGAAAGACCATGGAAATCATCTGGGATAGAGTGAACTTTTAGCATTATTGATCTCATATTAATCCATATACTTAGCTGAACCCTGCTGTGGTTCATAATAACAAACTATTTTATTTGGGGGAAAACGTGCATACTACCATTCTGGCGAAACTGTCCACATTTCAGTCCCAGGTTTCCCCACCTTCTACCAACATAAAAACTCTGTCTCAGAGTAGCTCAAGCAGACTCTAGAAAATGAGCACCAAGGGAAATGGGGAAACAAGGTGGTTTGCTGTGGCTTCCATAACAAAGCACCATGGACTTGGCTGGCTTAGACAAGTATTGGCTCATGGTTCTGGAAGCTAGAAGTCCGAGATCAAGGTGTTGGCAGGGATGGTTCCTTCTGAGGGTTGTGAGAAAGTATCTTTTCCACTCCTCTTTCCTAGTTTCTGGTGCTTTTCTAGCAGTCATTACTGTTCCTTGTCTTGTGGATGAATTACCCAGATCTCTGTTGCAATGTTCGAATGGAGTTCTCCCTGTGTGTGTCTGTCTCTAAACTTCTTTTCCAAGAACACCAGTCATTCCGGATTAGGGCCCACTCTAATGACCCCATTCCAACTTGATTACCTCTATAAAAACGCTGCTTTCCAATAAAGCCACATTCTGAGGTCCTAAGGATTAGGACTTCAAGATGGGAATTTTGGAGTAGCACATTTCAACCCACGACACAAAGCAAACTATTTGAGGTCATCTGTTCCTTGGCTGAAAATTCAGTTATGACAGCAAAAGGAGACTGGGAATCACTGTTTCTATTAGGAGAACTGTAGATACCTGACTTCCACTAGCACCTTGGTCAAAAAGATTGACTATGAACTAACATTCATCAAACATTGACTATATGGTGGGCGTTCTTCTATGTGCCCTACATCATCTATGCCATGCGATTTCATTGTAAACAGGAGGAAACTCAGACACAGAGAAGTTAAGTAATTTGCCAGGGTCACAGAGGAAGAGGCAGAATCAAAATTCAAATCCGGAAAATCTAGTCCTAGTAGCTTAGATTCATAGCCACAGTGGGAGACTGCCAGGGACTGATCTGCCTCCACAGGGAGGAGACTACATGTTGATTGAGCATTTAGTGATCTCCAAGGTTTCTGCTGGCGATCATAGCCCGTTACTTTGTTATGTTTAAAAGTAAAAATTTTCTGTGTAACAGAGACTAAATAGTAAACACTAATGAAATCTTTTTAGCTTGATATACATGGTATAGATTTTCTGATTTATTTAGGACCCTTAATTATATGAATTAATTAAAGTGAAAGTAAAATGTGAAGAATTCTATAGAAACCACTAAGTTAAAAAGAAAAGTACTTAAAAGGGGGTCTTGTTTTGAATTCAAAAAAAGGCATTAAAGTTGAGAAGGAAAAAAATAAAGATATTTAATCCCTTTAGAGAACACAGTCATTAAGTACAAAACCACAATTAGTGAAATGAAATTAGTTAAAGGGGAATGTAAGCTACTGCTCTTTGCGGTGAGGGCAGTGGACTCAAGGCAAGAACAGAACACCTAGAAGGATCTTTGCTGGTTGTCAGAATTGTGCTCCTTGCTTCACTGACATGATTTTCTGCTCTGCTCTCTATAGTTCAGTTGGAATCAGTCATGGTGAGATCAGTTACAGGGGTCACTGTGCAACTGGTAAAGAGTGATTTGAAGACATTTCTTCAGAAGCAGCAAAGCTCAAGACAGAATAACTGATGAGTTTCTAATGAAAGGGAGTTGGGAATTACCTAATTAGTGCCTTTCTAAAGAGGTGGCAAATGTGACACTGGAGCCCTTTGGAAATCCAGAACAGCAAAGAAGGGGGAACATGCAGCTTCGAGTAGCAGGCCTCGTATGACACATGAAAAACTAAAATAGTACAAGTCGTAAAGTCATATAAGTATATGCGTAGAGTAAAGATAACTATTTGTTTTGTCCCAAGTGCCTCATTCTTTGTCCTTCTCTTAAACAACATACACTATGAGCATTTATGTTAATTCCTGTGTGGTGGTGGTGTTCTATTTTTCATGTACTCAGGTCAGAGAGCCTGCATTAGAACCTGCCTTTGTGGCATTCACAAATATTGGTGGGAAGAGGTCAAAAACAGTCTGGAAAATAAAAAATATATATATTTTATTTTTTATTTTTTTAAAGATTTTATTTATTTATTTGAGAGAGAGAGAATGAGAGAGAGAGTACACATGAGAGGGGATAGGGTCAGAGGACGAAGCAGACTCCCCGCCGAGCAGGGAGCCCGATGCGGAACTCGATCCCGGGACTCCGGGATCATGACCTGAGCCGAAGGCAGTCGCCCAACCAACTGAGCCACCCAAGCGCCCCAAAAATATATATATTTTAAATGGGTGAAGTATGGCATCTAGGGAAGGAAATGGGTCAGTCTTAGGTGGACAAGCTGGTAACAAGCTACACAGAATAAAGCTCAGGTTAGGCAGGAGGTCACAAATCATGCAAGTACATAAGAACCATGTGTTTGAAAATTCTGTAAGTAGAGAAAACAATTTTGTCAAGTATTCAGGCAGATAGGGAATTGGAAATCCGTCAGCAGTAAAGGAGCAAGACAAAGCAGCAGGAGAAAACAAAACCTTATTAGCAGAGAAGGACCTTGATAAGTGAGGCAAAGGCCTGCTTTAGCCCAGAACTTGCCTCTGTTTCCTGTGGATCAGGAACTAATCTATAAGAATGGCTGGCCTAAGGCTTATAGGTGGAGAGAATTAAAGACATTACATTAGTAAAACACTTGGAAAAAAAAAAAGAAAACCTGTTTGCAAACATTTTTAAACAATAAATAGAACATATTCCTTTGCAAATATTAGGCTCTCTTAAACTTTATCCAAAAATATGAGTAGGGAAAAAAAACTACATAGTTTCAAAAGGCCATTTAATGGAGAGGCCATGTATAATTTAGACATTTCTTTTATTGGAATTATATCCTCAACAATAAAATTGAAAACACTAATTTGAAAAGATATGTATCCCTATTTTTGTTGCAGCAATATTTACAGTAGCCATGATATGGAAGCAAACTAAGTGTCCATCAATAGACAAATATGTAAGGAAGATGTGTGTGTATGTGTGTGATGGACTATTATGCAGCCATAAAGAAGGATGAGATCATGTCATTTGAGACAACATGGGTGGACCTAGAGGGTATTATGCTAAATGAAATAAGTCAGATTGTGAAAGATAATTACCATATGATTTCACTCATTAGTGGAATGTAAAAAATGAATAAACAAAAGCAGAATCAGATCTATAGATACAGAGAACAGACTAATGATTGCTAGAGGAGAAGGGGCTCGGGGTTGGGCAAAATAGTTGAAGGGGGGCAGGAAGTAAGGCTTTTGGTTATAGAATGAATAAGTCATGGAAATAAAAGGCACAGCATAAGGAATGTAGTCAATAATATTGTAATAGTGATATATTAGGACAGATGATAACACTTGTTGTGAACATAGCATAATGTATAAACTTGCCAAATCACTATGTTGTATACCTGAAACTGATGTAACATTGTGTGTCAACTATGCTTAGATTAAAAAAAAAAAATTCTTTTTGAAATATAAGGTAAAACTCCATCCGAAATTCCATCTTGGCTGTTCCCCTGGTGGAACTTAGAAGAAGCATGCTACATTGGGTTGCTCTTCTCAGCCTGAACCATACCATAGAACACAATTTCAGGTTTCAATGGGGCTACATTAATTTTGGTATATGCTATCTTCAGTCACCAAGATGTTGTCTCACTAAAGTGCGAAACAAATTCATTGTAATTGGCTAATATTAGTGTGAAGAAACACCTGATGGCAATTTTGTAAAGGCAAAATGCCAATGGATACTGATTCTAATGATAGAAAATTGTAAGGCACTCAGAGGCTAGGAATCTGGAGTTGAGGTTTTATACAATCTGGTATCAACCTACCTCTCTGGTCTGATTATTGGTTATTCATTTTATTCAACAGTAACCAGTGCTCTTGAAGAACCAAAACTGACATCTTGCCCTGTTGCTATTAAGGGTGAGCATATAAATTATATCCCACAGTTAGGAAGAAGTGGTGCTTTGTACCCTGAAATTAACAATAACTACAACAAAAATCAGAGTCACCCTGTCTTACATGCATTTCTCATGGGTTGCTGACTCCCTAATAAAAACATATTTATCCCTGACTTCTCAAATGTTAATATCTGATAACGATCTTTGTGAATATAATAACGTGAGAAAATTCCTGTGTGATCAACATGAACTGAGAAACAATGAACTGAAATATTGATGATACTGTATTTCTTGTCTTTTAAACAAGTATATTTTTTAAAACAAGTTTATTTTTTAAAAATTATTTGGAAAGTCAATTTCTTACTGCTGGGCTCTCTTGAAAATTTTTCTGTGAATGCTTTGTTGTTTCTCATACTGAGACATTCTTGAACATTATTCTGTTTCTTCTGGGTTCCCTGCCCATGATCTACACTTTTTTACCTCTACATTTGGTTTATACTATTAACTTTTCCTGGATTTTTTTCCTCTTCTTTTCCATCTAGCAAACTCCTATCCTTTCTTCATGACCCAGAGTAAATGTTGCCATTTCTGTAAAAGTTTAGGTTTTGCCTCATGCTAATCCCTCCTTCCAGTATGTTCCAATACTATTTTGTTAAACCTACATTATCTTATTACTACTTAGTTATTATTTTTAAATATCTACTTCCCATGATTTTACCTGGAATAGCAGATATTAATAAATGTTGATACATGCTCATCAGTGGCCATATGAGAGAGACTTTGGAACACAATACCAAATTTTACATTTTGATAATGATCTCTTCTACCCATATGTTAAGTCTGATTTTTCTCAAATCTATATAATTCACATAAGATTATCTTTAAAGAAAAATGTATAGTTACAAAATAAATATCTTAAATATATTAATATTGCCTTTGCTTAGCCTAAAAATATCATCTTTTAAAAATATAATATCCTAAATATCTTATCATCTTTTACTCAATTAGAGGGATTGCTGCTATTGGCTATATGCTTCAATAATAAGAATAGTAGAGTTAAATTGGGTATAATCTTTTTTTTTTTTAATTTCTTCACTGTCTTTGTGGTTGTGAGAGAGAGATGGACCAGTCTGTAGAACACTAAAGACTTGTGAAATAAATTCATTTCTAGTAAGAGACAAATTTGAAATGAATGCTTCATATTTATATAAAATATAAACATTCATTCATATAAAATGAACATTTGACTAACATATATTCCATAATTTGCTTGGTGGCAAGCTCTGTGTTTCTATTTTTACAGATGAATAACACTATCCAACTCAGAATAAGAATTCAGCAATTGAATAATACTTTGTTTTGACTTAAGGAAGCTTTGAGTGGTTTAGTACATGAGTGCTAGCATCAGATGTCCTGCCCAAATGCTAACTTTATTTCTTACACATTACATGACCTTAGTGATTGAAATTTGTTGTGCTTTACTTTTGCCATACTATTTTAGGAAGAGCATAAAGAAGTATCTGACACAAAGAAAGCCCTCGGTGTTAGCTATAATTATTGCAGTCAATAAAGAATCACATGTTTACAACAAAATGGTCACAGAAAAGTTCTCTGTTTTACTTATTGTGGCATTATTCATACATTTTCCATATTTTGAGTCAAAATCCAATTCAGAAATCTCCAGAACAGGTACAATTTGGGACAAGATATTCCTATTTCTGAGTGTTTGCTTTTACTGTAAGAATTCCCCAGAGGCTCCTTTTTAAACACTGATTATTCAATGCTCATGACTAAAATTCCAATTTTGTTTCTTATAGATAACTTTTATTTTAATTTTAATTAAGAATTTCTATAACATTAAGAGGAAATTGAATGATTTTGGTGTCTGGATTTCACTGAGCTACTGTTAGTCCAGGCAACATTAGTGACTGCATCTGTAATTCAGTACAAAGAATCTCAGATTCAGTCTCCAGATGAATTAATGTGCTCAATTTTAATCTTGCTTTAAAATATTCATCTAATATCAGTTCACAAGGAGCTCATAAGTATGACCATTTACAAGTTTTAAACTTTATCATATAGAAAATGAAATACGTTGATAACATATTATCTTCATTTATATCTATCACGAAATAGCACACACTCATCTAGAAAACTGTCAGTGACAATGCTCCAGGTTGTCAAATTCATCTTAGTTATTTTTTTCCTTTTTAAGAAGTTGGAAAAAAAATCAGAAAAAAAAAGCACAGACAAAAATTCACACTAGTGAAAATGGTAGGAGTTTAGAACAGGGAAGTACAAATTCATTCATTGTATGGACCAAACTACCATGAAAACCAATAATGGGCAGTTTGTGCTTCTACTGATTCTGCGTAGTCTATCTAGAACCAGGACTTTGGTCATATGTCTTAGTATCATAACTGTGAGTTGCCTGTGGCAGTATTTGTTGCCACAATGTTTCAACTACAAAGCAAACATGAGCGCCCAAAATACATATACACATGCGCGCACACATCTTCCATAGGCAATTTCCATGGCTTCAGTCATTCTTCATACAAGATAATGTTCAAGTCATTGAACTTTTAATTTCTGCTGATGGATTATAATGTCTCTTTACAAGGAAAGGTGTTATTTCCAGCTTAATTCAGTTTAGTGAAGTAGTATTTATATTAATGTTACTTAAGAATGGATATGACACCTTGGAATTCCAACTAATCTGACAAGTTCAATTTACTAAAGTTAACGTGCCATCATGGTCATTCCAGTCATGCCCCAAAGAATTTAGTATAACAATATAAGTGTTACTTTCCAATCTGAGGTTATTCTGGGCCCAAGTACCACTTGGAGACTATCTGAAAATTTGTCTCTACACTGGGACCCAGAAAAACAGAAGATCCATTGAACAATTTTCCAGAGATACAAAGCATTAAAGAATAATTAATTTTAACAGAAAATGAAGTGGAGGCTAAATCCAAGTTAGTGCTTTGGCATATGGAATGGATTGGAACATTTGTTGGAATAGAATATGGTCTAGATAGGCAATGTATTAAATGCTGGGAAAATAATGGTGACTATAAAGCATCTACTCAAGAAGCAAAACTAGACTAGAAGAGTAGAGTCTTTAACTTTCATGTGGTCTAAGAAAAGTATTTAGTTTGATGAGATTTTTCTTATTTTATTTATTCCCCTGTGAGCCTGCCCTTGCAGTTATTTCTACAAGCAGTGCTGGCTTAATGCAAAATAGTCTAAAACTTATTTTTGAAAGTGCCAAATATGTATGCTTTAAGCTGAAGTATAATCCTACCCTGGATGAGATCCCCAATCTAGATAAGATTTTTCTAGAAAAAATAATTTGAACAAAATATTTCATTTCATGATATTGGAGTTTTATACCATGATATTGAAGTTTTAATAGTTTATTAAGATTATAAAAATCTACACTATTATGTAGAAAAAGCAAGGAAACAAACAAGTATAAGATATCTACAAAAAAGTTATGTCCCTCAAATACAGCAAACTGTAATTTACCATGATTGTTAGCAACTGGTAGAATATTAAAGAGGAAAATAGTACAGGAATTAGGCTATTAGAACCCCAAAGAAGTTAAGTCCTCTGTAGTGATATTTTTTATAAGTCTTATTTTATGAAAATAGCATCATACATGTATTTTCTGTTTCCTTCCAAATAAATGCATATTTAAAAAATTCTTACAATATGGTATTAAAGAAGATAAATTTTAAATTACTAAAACTTCCATATCTTGATGTTTAGCAATATTTCATAATTTCATACATCTATGTTTATATACATGCAGACGTATATACACATATACTCTCTCTGTCTCTCATACACACACACACACACACACACACACACACACACACATACCAACAAATGGAAACAACAGTACATATTGTGTCTTACTGTGGGTATCTTTTATCAGTTGTTTCCTATTCCCCTACCCCCTCTATCACCCTTTCTTCCATTAAGTAATCAATGTTGTGAATTTGTTGTGGATCACTTTACCTTGTTTTCAATGATGATATGATTGTACATTAATTTTACATATATAGGATTTTTATTTGTCTTATAGGATCTGTAAAATACATATTCTTCTCTGTTATCCTGCTTTATCATGCTTTTTTTTTGGTTGGGAGAGGGTTTGAAAATGAATTGTAGAAATCACTCCCTTTCAACTGGCATACATTTTTTTTTATTCTATCGTATAAATTCATTACTGTTTATTCAAGTTATCTCAATAGAAGAACATTCTGATTTTTCTCTCTGCTTTCTTCACATGTGAATGTTTCTATAAGGTATTTGTTTACCTAATAGGAAGATTGTCCCATTTAATTTCAATTTTAATAGCTATTGTGAGATTGACTTTCAAAAAAATTTTTAAAAACCACATTTTTATCAGCGATATAATGAGAATATCCCTTTTTCCTGAATATCACTCAACAGTGGCTGATTTTTTTTTAAATGATAACCTCATGTTTACTTTAAATTAACTAGTGTGAAATTAAGCATCTTTTCTTCTGCTATTTCTGTTTCTTTAAATTGCCTAATAGGCTTTTTCACTTTTTCTGATAAGTTCTTTGTCTTTTAATCTTTGAAGGAGATTTTTGAATATTATAGATATCATTTTGATCTGTTTGTGCCAAAAATATTTTTTCTCAACTTGTCATTTTGGTGTTTTCTTTCTGTCTTTTATTTTTTCAATTAGTTTTTTATTTATATTTAATGTTTATCTTTGCCTCTATAGCTTTGGGTTTCCTGACTTGCTTTAAAACTCTCCCAACAGCTAAGATATACTCTTTTATTATTCTTCTAAAATATATTATTGTGTACACTTTATTGTATACATGTGTATACATTTTATACATGTATACAAATTTTATTACTTATATATTCTTCTAAAATGTGTAATGCATAAATGTATTATTGTATTATTTGTTTATTCAGCTATAACTATAAGTTAGGTTCAATTTTATAATATTTAACAACATATGATTGTCATTGACATTGATTAACTATTTGTAAATATTAAGATATATTGCTAAATTCTATTTTAATCTATTGCCTACTTGCCTTTTCCTGAACCAGTATCATCTAAAGATTTTATTTATTTATTTGACAGAGAGAGACACAGAAAGAGAGGGAACACGAGCAGGGGGTGTAGGAGAGGGAGAAGCAGGCTTCCCGCGGAGCAGGGAGCTGGATGCGGGGCTCGATTCCAGGACTCTGGGATCATGACCTGAACCGAAGGCAGAAGCTTAACGACTGAGCCACCCAGACACCCCTGAACCAGTATCATCTACAGTGCATGCACGCACACGCACACACACATACACACTCCTTCCTGGTACAACATATGATTAAGGAAGCTGGGGCAAGGTTGAAATCCTGGCTGGGTAAATTACTACATGTGTGACATTTGATAAATCATGTAAACAAAATCTGTGCTTCAAATTCCTTATAAAGTATAATACCAACATATAATAATATATAACATCAAACATACAATTGATTATAATAACCTATCGGTACATAGGCCTGTATGGGGATCACATGAGCTAATTTATGTACTTTATTCATTTAAAACTGTTTTTGTTCATCTGCATTTTTTCAGCTTTCACTTTTTTTTACTGTTGCCTACCTCATAGATTTCTTATTTCCTTTTTCTCTCTAGGTAGTGTAGTGGATGCTGTGCTCTTTCTTTCTTTCTTTCTTTCTTTCTTTCTTTCTTTCTTTCTTTCTTTCTTTCTTTTTTTTGATGCTGTGTTGTTTCATGCAGGTGTTCCTGCTAGGACTGGAGCACTCATTTCCCTACATGCTGGGCATGTTGGCATCAGTGTTTCTCAGCTAAGTCCCTCTGGGACTTGCCCTCAGCTGAAAAGTTACGTCACCTAAGGCCATGCTTCATCCAAGAGGCAGTCTCCTTCCAATGGCTCTTTGATGAGGAAATCTAAAATTTGGGCTTCCTTGCCCATTTCAGAACAAATATTAGGGGTCATTCCAGTTTGACAGTTCCCCATAGAATTGGCTGAAGCCTTAAGTTCCACTTCCTCTCTTGCCCAGTCCTGCTTCCTTCACTCCCTACAGTTGTTGGTCCTGAAAATATCCACCTATATACTTTCTGCAGGTAAATCTCCATCTCAAAACCTGCATCTCAGGGATCCCATCCTGGGATGGGTAGTGTCTCCTTCTTTTTACTCACATGGCTTGTGTTGGTGATAGATTCTGTCTTTCAGTATCTCAAAACATCCTCTTCTGTCCTGACTAGAGAATGCTCTCTGCTAAATATCATATTTCTAATCCATAATTGTATTTTGAGACTTTTTGCCACTTCATTTCCAGGTTATCATTCTCTTTTTAGGTTCATATATTAAATTTTTAATTAGAAATATCTATGTTTTCTGGAATATTTATCTTCAATTGAATCTCTCCTGTATGTTGTCATTATTTTAAAAACTTTATTTTCTTTGTCTATTCTGAATATTTTACTTTACTTAGAGCTGCCTGTTTTACTGGATCCCCTTATGTAAATTTTTTTTTTTTTCTTGTACTCATGTTTTTGGTCACTCTGATAGTCTGAGTAGTAGAAAAACAACAGCAGAGTGGTAGTAAACAGAAGTCCATTCTCCAAAAGTCAAGTGATGTTCCAAAAGTAACTGTTGAGATGCTAGAAGAAGCCTTACTGCTCCCAGGACTTTTCTTTGTAGCCTTGGGTATAGAGATGAACCTAGGAAATCTGTACATCTTCCCAAAACATCTTGTAGCACCTAGTTGCCCACTGTGGCTTCTGGGATCACACACATGGGATTGTGGCAGAACAATGAACACCAGAAGCCAAGTGTTCCCTGAGGAGCATGGAACTTTCATCTTTACACAAGTGATCACAGAGGTCTGTCCCTACTTTTGTCAGGATAAGAGCTTGCCAACATCTTTTCCTCGTATTCTAGCAGAGCAGGAACATCCACTGCATAATTACCCAGTGTGCCTCATCACGGTCATGGCTGATTTTCTCAGGAGATCTCTTTTCATCAGAGTTGAGCTTGGATGGAACTTTAGAAACGCTTTCCTGGGCTGTTGTCTTGAGACCAGAAATAAAAATATATGTTTTTATGGTCGTTTATCATGAATTCTGATATCTTATTTCCAAATTTAGGTCCAATGTATAGACAATGTAGTAAAGAATGACTAATGACTACAAAGTTGCCTACCTTAGGAGTATAAAAGTAAGGATGCAGCTTTCTTTTTCTTTACTTTTTTTTTTTTTAGTTGAAGTATAGTTGAAATACAATGTTATCTTAGTTTCAGGTGTACAGCCTAGTGATTCCACAACTCAATACATTACACTATGCTCACCATGATAAGTGTAGTTACCATTTGTCACCGTGCAACATTATTACAGTATTATTGACTATAATCCCTATGCTGTATTTTTCATTCCTGTGACTTATTTATTTTGTAACTGGAAGTTTATAGCTTTCTTTTCTAATGTGATATAGAGAAGAAGTATAGAGGTAGAGGAAATTCAGGCATGTTAATTTTTTAATATTATAAAACAGGAAGATTAAAGATACAGGAATAGTAGTCAGAATACAAAATAGATATTTATGTACATTAATTCAAGTTTCAAGGACCATATATGGAGAAATTAATGTAGGGCTGTTATCATTGAAAATTGAAAGTTGAGAAGAGGAGCAAGTGAACTATATTCTCATTTTTCTAAACAAAAATTCTAAAGGGAACATCAGAAATTTTCAAACATAGAAATAGCATGATAAGATTATTATATAGTAGTAGAAGGTTTCCATCAAAACATTTAAAATTGCAAATTTTTACAAGGTGTAGTGGCAGCGGGGTTTGGATTTGGGAACAGTTGCTTTTCTCCTTGACCCCGCTGTACTTAGTTATGTGTTAATTTGTAAAAAGAAAAGTCTCATAAGTACTGATGATAGTTTTTAAACCAAAGGGATAAATCTCTAGAGTGGAATTTCAGAAAATGGGGCATCTACATGGTAGTGGTGGTACCCTTGTAGTAATAATTAGGTGCCTTATCTCAAATTTAATTTCAAAGTAGAAAATTCATTTATGTAAGTATGAAAGTGATTATCACCATGGGTGAGCATGATGCTGAAGCTCTTAAAATGAACCATGTACCATGAAGCATTCCCATCTAATGGAGTTAGGTTCCCCAGATATGGTTATTAATATGCAGGGCAGGGGCTCCCGGGTGGCTTAGTAGGTTAAGCGTCTGCCGTAGGCTCAGGTCATAATTCCAGGGCCTGGGATCGAGTCCTGCACCGGGCTCCTTGCTCAGCAGAGTTTGCTTCTCCCTCTGCCTGCCGTTCCCCCTGCTTGTGCTCTCTCTCTCTCTCTGACAAATAAATAAATGAATACATAAAATCTTTAATATACAGGGCATTAAGTAGGCTGTGGAAGGAAGCAGAGCCATGCAGAGGGAGAATCTGACCTGTGATGTAGTCTTAAAGAAGGCCCCAATCTGCCTAACAATAGGCTCTGAAGCTTGGGTATGTCTTTAGCATTGTATTAAGTTGATTCATCAGATGTGGACTGCTCCTGGAAAGAGATGTGACATTAGGCAAGGCTGATATCTTTGGCCATGGCCGTTCCTGAAGAGGACGGACAGCTGAGAGCAATGTTCTGTAAGGACTTCCAATACCTGAGACAATGTCATTATTCTTGAAGGGGGATCTGAGTGACACATCAACACAGTATACGTCTTACGTGGTTCACATCCCTTGCTTCACATGGTACATGCAATCAGGAGGTTCAGGCTTCTGGTGAGCATCACTTCCAGAGGGAAATTTAAAAGAGGAAGGTTAGTGGATCCAACAACAGCTCCTACCACCAAAGCTGGTCTCAAGGATGCAAATAAAACTCTGTCTCTCCTATCCTTTCTAGGTTTTTCTCTCTGTTCATCTCAGTGTTACTGGGAGGCATTTTCCTGAGCCATTACCAGACCCTAGTCAGCTCTGGGTTGCCGCCATTGTCTATATACGATAGAATTTGAGAAAAGGAGTACCAGTGTGTTTCGTAGATCGACTGGGTGTTACACATATTCCTCCCTACCCCATAGGTAATAAGAGTCTTACCTCCTACTAATGATAGCGGTGAGTTACTCCTGCCAAGATAGCTTTTTTCCTTCTTGCCTGCTCATCTCCTAGAATGAGGATTCTAAAATACTCAGCTGGATATTGTAGCTTCTGGTTCAATAGGACTCTTGCTTGTGCTCCTAGTGGAAGTGTTCCACTATAGGAGTCAGGATCTCTAATCTGCAGAGCCAGAGTTGCAAGAACAAAAATATAAATTCTCCAAGGAGGTCACTGATTGTGATGGTAAGCAGAACCACTCTTACTTCCACCGTTTGATTCATGTTTTCTACTTACTGGGGATATATAGCACTAAATAAAATTCTTCAATGTGTACAGTACTGTGTTCTGGAGAATGGTGCCCCATCTTATTGACTCCTTTCAACAGTCTGTTCCATAACTTTATCAGGCACTTATGGGTGATGTTATATGTGGTATAAAAGTGGATTTTATGTCTTAGTGTTTTGTGGATCCCTATGCTAAACATTCTATAAGCCCTCGAGGTCAGTGCTCTCTGGCGGGCATTAACTTGTGATTCAAAGATTTCACACTTTGTACCAATTCCCCTAAGTCCACCCATATGTAATTACCCCAGATTTCACAATCTTTTTCCTTCCAGATTCTTGACCAAGCCAATTGCCTTGTCCATTACTGTGGTCTCTATAGTCTAACTACTCAAGGTGGATCAGGATCACCTCAAAATGCCTCAAGTTCTATTCATGAGAATTTTCCCTCACTATCCTCTTTCAAGACCATCCCTGAGTAAAGATGCAGGGCAGCTATCATCGATTTTTGGCTTGTACCCACATACAGGGTCAACCGTTCTGTGAACCAGGCTTGGAGTTTCATTTTTCTCTCACCTGGTTATATGTGATCTCCCATGTGTGGCCATAGCTGTGAGATGAGAGGGAGTCTCTGGTACAAGTGTGAGAGAGGACGTGGGGGGCTGGGCTATGTGCTGACAGAACTAGCTTACTCTCTCTGATCTTCAATCTGTACAAAGACAAAAGGTCGTTATTCTTTCAGGATTGGAACCAATCGACTGAGAAAGAGCTTCAGTTCCCAGGAGAAAGGACTTTGTAGAGCCACTTACTTTAGCAAGTAAGATTCGATTGTATTCAAAGCATTCCAAAAAATAAAGCACATATGTCCTAGCTAGCAGGGAATACACAGTGGAGAACAGCTAGATCACAAAACTGGAACTGAGAAGTGTATAGGAAGGAAGCAAATGCTCAAACTCTTTCTCTCAGAGGCTATGTGGTCATTTGTGCATCTTATTGGAAATCTTGTCTCCTCTCATGTTTTTTCCTATTCACTTAATGTTTTGTTTTGTTTGTTTGTTTTCTTTTAAGTTTTCTGCTAAATAACCCTCCTGCTAAATAAGTCTGATTGATTTCTGAGACCTGGAGACTTTAATTTATATTTCAAAGAAAACCTAAGTCCTTTAAAGTAGTGAAAGAGCTTGAACGAACCTTTTACATGACACTTTGCTTTTCTCAGACCACTAAAGACAGATAAACAGAAGAGTACAGGTAAATTGTGTCACTATTCTGATCTGCAAGAATCAGAAAAGACAGAAGAGTGTTACTGTGGAATATTCATCTCTGTTCTTTTAAAAATTTTTAGAAACGATACATGACTTCTTTTCCTATCACAGAAAAACAGTGGGGTGGATGTAGCATTACTTTCCAGATTATAGAAATTGGTAAATTATACAAGATTTTCTTGTTTATGAGAAATTAGATGATTACTGCATTGAAGTGGCAGCAACTATTATTTTATCATTTTAGAGATTCAGAACTGAGTGGGAAGTTGGGTATGAGTGGAGAAGTGTTGCAATTAGATGAGAAAATTAATACTAATAATTCTTGCATTTCTAACTCAGGATGGGGCATGTTATACTAAATTTGGAAAACAAAGGAATGACATTTGCACTAAGAGTCATTTATTGTATTGAAAGGGTCACATAGAAAACATTTAACATGTAAAGGGGATTAAGAGTTACAAACTTCTAGTTACAAAATAAATAAGTAATAGGATGTAATGTAAGGCATAGGGAAATATAGTCAACAATGTAATAATTTTGTATGGTGACAGATGTTAATTAGACCTATTGTAGTGATCATTTTGTAATGTATAAAAATATTGAATCATTCTCGGGTACACCTGAAAGTAATATAATCTCTAAAAAAGTATGTCAATTCTAATTCAATAAAAAAATAAGTAAAATGTTTAAAACTGAGTTTTAATGATTATTTGACTTTACTCATATTAAGAAGAACCCTTTTTATTATTAGAGCATAAACTTCTGAGGACCAGAATCATTTTTTTTAATAGACTTCTGTTTCTTCTCCCTGTAATACAGTTTGACCCACAGTAATAGTTAAAAATATTGCTTCAATAAGTAAATATTAATTGTTAATAAATTAATAAAGCTAACTGTCTTTAAATAAGGTTACAATATTTTGAGTTAAACAAGATAAAATTAGTGTCATGACTACCATTTTTCACAGAACCTCTATAATGCCTATTTACATTACATAATTCAAGGATATTTCCTATACTTGATCACATAACCTATGTCTTGCAGTGCATTTAAAAAAGAAAAACATTAACATTCATATTCATCAAGCTATGTTATTTTTTGATCAATGGAAACGTTTTTATAATATTTTGTAGATACACACATCTTGTCTTTTTTAATAATTCCAAGGGGAGTAGGGCATTTGTGAGTGTGCATGTACCACAGTTTATCTCAAAAGCGCTTACTAGTTAGAGTTACAATAATCCTTAGATGCAAGGCTATCAGAGAGCTTTGTACTCACCAAGAGCCTTGTAAAATATTTTTAGAATTATCTGTGTCTTGCAGATGCTCTTAAGCCACAGAGACAATTATTTAATGGGGAATTTATATCCCATAAAGGATTCTGCAGCTGAGAGACTGGATTGCATGACTGACCACTGATGGAGGTAAAATCCAACAAGCCAAACCACATCTGCGTGAGATCATCTGCCCCTCCCTGGAGAACAAGTACATTTCACTCAATTCCCCATCCCTGTTGGCTGGGGTGTTCCATCTGATGGATTTATGTGGGTCCCCTAAGGCTTGATCCTAAGGGGCCTGGCTGGAGGGAAAGATAAAGCAAAATGAATATTTAAGCTTTGAGAGGATTCTTGAATTGGATCTCTGGCATGTTGGATTAAATGGCTTAAGTATTGATAGAATAAAGTATTCCTCGGAAAGGTAATCCTTGTACTTTTCTCAGAGATTGCTCAAGTTATAGAAAAGAAAACAATGTAACTGTTCTTATCAGAGTACATAAACAGAGAGGGAACAGAAAATATTTTCCAAAACTCTACTAGATCAATGTTTTCCCAACTGCAGTCTGTAGTTATAATTAAGGAGTACAGAGTTATTCACATGATTAAAAAAATATGTTTCCATTAAAATAGGTACTTACAGTTAAGGAGTACAGAGTTATTCCACATGGTTAAAAAAATATGTTTCCATTAAAATAGTTACATATATATTTGAAGAATTAAAAACATATAAAATAAACAAAACAAATCTTTGGCATATTTAGGTTTAGATAATATGTGAAATTCAAACACTAAGAATTAGTTTGATTTATTTTATGTTCCTGGGAAACAAAGCCACATGATGGGGAGGGGAATAAAATAAAACAACACCTAAGTGTGTTTGCTGTAAAATAATTTTTAAGTACTTAACAAGTTATAGTGTATGAACTATCACTTATTAATTTTCCTATAGTCATTGTTTTGTGATTTTATGTAATTATCTAAAATAATGTTTTACCAGCCTTAAAATTAACTCAAGCATAGATAAAAAATAAGCTACACAGCACATTCGAGTTCTCTTATCTCTATGTGTCAGAAACTTGTAGAAGGAAGGGGCAGGGAAGGTGAGGAATAATAGTATATAGCAAATATGCAGTGCAAATTGGACCTTAATCTTTGCCTAATAAATCAAATGAGCAAGACAATTTATTAAAGAGAAAAAAGCTGATTTCCTTCATAAAGCGTGAACATATTTCTGATTTTGGGCATCCCTTCTTTTTTTTTTTAATTTTATTATGTTATGTTAATCACCATACATTACATCATTAGTTTTTGATGTAGTGTTCCATGATTCATTGTTTGCGTATATGAGTTTTAATGATTATTTGCGTGCTCCATTCAATATGTGCCCTTTTTAATACCCATCACCAGGCTAACCCATCCCCCATCCCCCTCCCCTCTAGAACCCTCAGTTTGTTTCTGAGTCCATATTTTCTCATATTTCATCGCCCCCTCCAATTCCCCCCCTTCATTTTCCCTTCCTACTAACTTTTTCTTCTTCTTTTTTTTTTTTTTAACATATAATGCATTATTTGCTTCAGAGGTACAGGTCTGTGATTCATCAGTCTTACACAATTCACAGGGCTCACTAAACAGGTTCTGTTTCCATTTACTTCTTGGTTCCTTTGTCAGCACTATCTTATCTCAAATGTAAATATTTTTTGTTTCAACTTAACTTTCCATTCCATTTTCAATTAACTTGACTAGCTTATTTTCACTTATTATTAATAGTACAAACAACTAACATTTTGTCAACATTTCTGCTACTATTCAGTATATTATTGTTGCCAACAGAATTATGCAATATTTCTTCCTAGTCCTATCAGGGAAGACTGATTCCTGTATCAGTTCAAATCCCAACAGAAGATAACACACTCAAAATAGAATTATTAGATGAGAGTTTGCCAGCAAGGATTGGTTACAAAGCTGTAACGTCAGCTCTGAAGGAGAGGAAGAGATAGTCCAGAGCTAGTAGCTTCTTGCCGGTCACTCCATGCTATGCCTGATAGGACAGAGAAGTTGGAAAGAGAAAGACCTGTGTAGAGATGGTGAATCAGGTCATTCTGTTAAAGACAAATTAGCCTACGGCGACGCCCCGGAAAAGCAACAAGATAAATACCCTGACTTCACTCTTTCAGTCTGTCTTCATTCTCTCTTCAGTCTGTCTTCATCTTTATTTTTTTCAATTTTCTTCCTGGTTTTCCTCTTAACTTCTTAAGAAAAATTATCTAAAACTTAGAAATAAAACAAGAGAAGACGGCAGGTCTTTTCAATGTCATACAGAGGTATTATTTAACAAGCCGTCTGAAAGTGATTTATTTCTCTAAGAGCATAGGGCAGTGTTTGACCTTGCTATTTATTATTAATTACAGGCTGAGACCATATGAACTTGCATGTTAAGTTGCAGATTTTTGTCTGTAGAGATCAAATTACTTCTGTCTGGTAGAAAAGATAACCTGTATTGTGTCACCCTGTAGGACATTCTTACTGGTTTTTACTTTAATTAATGAGTTGAAAAAATTGACACCTTTTCATTCTATTTTGTATGAGTCTCATTTTTAACTGAGCCTGGTTAGGAACCAGAGGACACAAGAGCCCTGTTAATGTAATCCATACAGGTCAGCCTTAGGGCAGAAAGTAAAGTGGAGAAGGATGGATCATAAATCTCAAGGAACAAATGGAAGATATTCTACCCAATTACAATCTTTGATCTGATATAATATCTTTTTTCTTT
The DNA here is from genome assembly GCF_054177405.1 of Leptonychotes weddellii. Classification (NCBI taxonomy): domain Eukaryota; kingdom Metazoa; phylum Chordata; class Mammalia; order Carnivora; family Phocidae; genus Leptonychotes; species Leptonychotes weddellii. Next base: position 44,987,783 of record NC_138371.1, on the reverse strand, counting down.
CCCAGTATGACTAGTCAGGTCATGAACACATTTTAAATTACTCTGATTATATGTGCAGTATTTTTTTTTAACCAATGAAGACACTTTTGTGCAAAGAAGTCATGGATAGAAACCACTAAAGCCATACAGGACTGATTAAAAAAAAAAAAAAGATTTATTGGGGGAAAAATCTTACAAATAAATAGACCTAAATAGATATATAATATAGAGATAATAATATAATATATGCTATTAGAAGTAAGTAATAGAATCCCTTAAACTCTCATTATCTTTCTGCTCAGGCTGGAAATGGACAAATGTATGCAACTTAGCCAATATTTCAGGAAAGAGGAGCCTTATCCCATAGTGTTCTACATGTATTCATAGGTTTAATGGAAGGAGGTGAGCCAGAAACACCTTTGTGACTATGCAAATATCAAGGTTCCCTGATTAGAAGTAGAAGCTTCCAGAGTCCAGTAGATGGTATCAGTCTGTTCTAATGAGCCAACTCTGACCTACTGAGATACATTCTTGTTTAGCTACTGAAAAGAAGGATGGTGATGGTAGTGAATGAACTTCCAGAGCCATCCACATCTCTCTTTTGTTAAACAAAAGTACCTCCATTATCTCTGATTGACTACAGGTCTGGAAATGGGACATCAGTAAGATCCCACTCAACTAGGTCAATTAGAAAGACACATGTGCAATTGTGAGAAATTTGCATTATAAGTCCCCTCCTAGGATACTTGCAAAAGTCTTCTTGTAAGATGTCTGTCCATAATATAATACTCCTGACCCCACCCACATCCTTGATTTGGATCTGAGATCCAAATGTCTGGCTTACTGGACAGAAGTCAGTGTATCTGTCCTTTGTCCTGCATGATGAGTTCCACAAGAATCCTAGGGTCACCATTTTGTAATTGGAAGCAACATGCATGACAGAAAAGGGCAGACCTAGTGCCATCTGACATAATCAGGATCTAAGTTCATGTCTCTCTTCATGTATCCCCTTTCTGAACAATATGTACATCCATCTGCTGAGGTCATATGAACCACCCATTAATAAATTGCAGTCAAATCAGGCATTATATGAACTATTTACTCATTCATGAGACCAAAGTAAGCAAGAAAAATAGGTAAATGAACTTTTACTCTTTAGAAAAAAAAGGAAGAAGGAAGTTTTCTTCTTAAATTTTTTCAACTCCGTGACTCCTGAGTATCTAGAAGCTCACAAAGGCAGAGAGGTCAGTATGGCCCGGTAATCTTTTTTTTTTTTAATTTTTAGGTTAATAGTGGCTTCCATATGCATAAAAGTAAGATTTTCATTGGTCATCCCAATCCTTTATTGTGATGTTTTTACCATAGAGGCATCGAACATGGATATAGTAGGCTATAATAGAGATGATATCTGCATGGACATGATTGGTTTTGTTAGTCTAGATGTTTCCTTTTAGATGTGCTTGCTTCAAATGAATATGTATATTAGCAACATAACATTTAAGTTAATGAGCCAGTTTTGTAATATTTTCCATAAGAGGTGATCCACATGGATGCATATTTATAATCCATCCATGGGTAGGTCAAAGGCCTACAGCTAGCACATACATTTAGAAGATAGTGCTGATTCATGAGTCTGTGTAAAGGTACATTTCAAATCCTTTCCAAGATTCAAGAAGTACCCCCATCAAGTATCCAAATGCTGTGTTTTACCAGTAACTTACAACCATCAAGATGAGTGAATGTATTATTCCACTAGATTTGTCCATCTTGGAGGCAAGCTGATTTATCAGTAAGCCATAGGTGTCAAGTTTTGTGGGTGAGGCCCCTATCAGGCCACTAGTTTGCGGAAGAAAGCAGATAAAACTACCTCTTTGCCTAATAGGTAGACAAAGTATTGTATTGGGGACCTGGGTTGAGTTACTAATTGGAGGTACCATCTTAATTTTTCAGGGAGTTGGAGTTGTCCCATCTCAGAAGATTTTTTTTCCAATTTTTAAAAAATTATAACATACACAATAACAATTACCATCTAATCCATTTTCAAATGTACAGTTCAGTTGTATTAAACGCATTCATAATGTGCTACCATCACAACCGTTCTTCTCCAGAACTCATTTTGTTTTCTAAAACTGCAACTCTACACCCATCAATAACTCCCCATTTCCCTGAGCCCCTGGCAACTACCATCTTACTTTTTGTCCCTATGATTTTGACTACTGCCTTATAAAATTGGAATGATACAGTATTTTTCTTTTTGTGGCTGGCTTACTACATTCAGCATAATGTCCTCATGGTTCATCTATGTTGTAGCATATGGTAGAATTGCCCCCTTTTTAAGGATGTGAAATATTCCACTGTATGCATATCCTACATTTCACTTATCCTTTTATCTATTGATAAATGCCTGAGTCCCTTAAACATTTTAGCTGTTATGAATAATGCTGCTCTAAACATGGATGTACAAATATCTTTTTGAGAATCTGCTTTCATTTCCTTTGGGTATATACCCAGAATTAGAATTACTGATCATATGGCAGTTCTATTTTCAATGTTTTGAGGAACTACTATACTGTTTTCCACAGCTACTATACCATTTTACATTACAAACAGCAGTGCACAAAGGTTCCAATTTCTCCACGTCCCTGCCAACACTAGTCATTTTCCACTTCTTTGATAGTAGCTATCCTAATGGGTATGAGGTTGTAACTCACTGTAGTTTTGATTTGTATTTTCATAGTGATTAGTGACATTGAGCATCTTTTCATGTGTTTATTGGCCATTTATAGATCTTCTTTGGAGAAATGTCCATTCAAGTCCTTTGCCACCTTTTTTAACTGAATTGTGTTTTTGTTGTTGAATTTTAGTTCTCTACATGTTTTGGATATTAACCCAGTATTAGGCATATGACTTCTAAATATTTTCTTTCATTCTGTGTGTTGTCTTATTACTGTGTTGATAGTGTCTTTCGATGTACATTTTTAAAAATTTTTGTGAAGTCATTTGTCTATTTTTTCTTTTGTTGCCTATCACCTTTAGCGTCCTGTCCAAACAATCATCACGACATCCAAAGTTGTGAAGCTATTGCCTTATGTTTTCTTATAAGACTTTTATAGTTTTAGGTCTTATATTTAAGTCTTTGATCCACTTTGAGTTAATTTTTTTAATTAATTTAATTTTTTTATTATTATGTTGTTAATTTTTATATATGGTGTTAGGTAATGATACAATTTAATTCTTTTGCATATGGATATCCACTGTTCCCAGCACCGCTTGTTGAAAGGCTGTCCTTTCTTCCATTGAGTGGTCTTAGTACCCTTATAAAGAATCATTTGACTATATATATGAGGGTTTATACCTAAGCTCTCTATTCTATTCTATTCCGTTGGTCTATACATCCATCATTATGCCAAAACCACACTGTTTTTAATTACTGCAGCTTAGTAAGTTTTAAAATCAGGAAGTATTAGTCTTCCAGCTGTGATCTTCTTTTTCAAGATTGTTTTGGCTGTTTGGGGTACCTTGAAATTCCATGTGAATTTTAAGAAGAGGTTTTATATTTCTGCAAAAAAAAAAATCATTTGGATTTGGTAGAGATTTCATTGAACCTGTAGATGACTTTTAGTTTACCATCAACTTCCAGCAGAAGTCTTCAAGTCCCAAATTCCAGAGACCAATGATATTCTATGAAGTCTTTATCCACTGTTCCTGATCACCTGAGTCTTGCCATATACATCTGTAATTTTGGGGGGCATGAAGGAGAAAGAGTAGTGTAGTACAAAGCTTGATTTACTATATCTGGGCTATTTTGAATTCTTTTTTCTACAGGGGCTCTCCTGTCAACTTTGGCCATATCCAATATCAGTTGATTATAATGGCTATTGCAAAATTCTCAGTGGATGTTCTGTTTAAAATAACTAAAAAGGCCCAATAAAATGTTGAGAATCTTTTTTGTGAATTTTTTTTTCCTTGTGCCTCTAGGACCAGCAATCTATTTCTGAAATTCTTTGGCTTATGGCCCAATCTGTCATAAAATTGTCACTTGAATGTCAGGGAATATGTTTTTGTTCCTTTTTATCTCATTCAATGATCATCTATTTTTAGGTGTGCTTGGTGGCATGCAATCAAAATGAGCCATTGTAAAGAAGTTTCCTGGTGGGAAAATTATGTCATTTACACAATTGTGTTAAGTTTGGTTTATATATAGACCTTTCCTGGTCATGTTTTGTGCTGACTTGCTCTAAATCAGACAGTGGACACCATGATTGCATTTAATAAAAACACGATAAAAATATCTGAGACTTAGTCCTTTTGCCTGTTTATCCCATCTCCATGTTTTTTTTCTGAAGTCCAGTCAGGGTCTTTTCATCAGCTTTTTCATCATCTTTGCTACCATTTTGAGCAGCTTCTACAGGTCACAGATTAGCCAACTCATTTATCCCTTTAATTTATCAGTCCATCATTTTGTGGGGTTTTTTTTGTGAACACTCAAGAGCATGACCTCCTTTGTTATCACTATGAGGAGTCTCACCTTTCCAGGTTCTTACATTTTTTTTAAAAGATTTTATTTATTTATTCATGAGAGACAGAGAGAGAGAGAGAGAGAGGCAGAGGGAGAAGCAGGCTCCCAAGGAGCAGGGAGCCCGATGCGGGACTCGATCCCAGGACCCTGGGATCATGACCTGAGCCAAAGGCAGACGCTTAACCATCTGAGCCACCCAGGCACCCATGGTTCTTACATTTGTAGTTAATCTACTCTTCTAATTGTCTGTTTGTTTTAGAGAGTAGCTGGCAACTTTCCTCTTTTTCAATGACTTAATTACTTTTGTTTCTCATGGCTGATAGACTCATAATCTGTAACCCTAGTTATTCTAGGGTTGAAGGAAAAGTTTTTGAAATTTTAAAATCTGTCCTCTTATTCTTAGTTGCTCCTCACATGCATGAGCTTGGAAGAGACACCTCAATAATTCCTTTGTAATAGGACCCTGAGCTAGTAGACACCAAAACCACATTGACACTTTTTTTGTTTGTGAACACTTGGCTACTGTCTTACTCATGTTTTGCTACTACCCTTAGCAGTGAAGTTTCTTACTCCCATGGTAGACTAAGTAACATTGTCACTGTAGTAAAACAAAACAAATAGAACAAGACAACATTTTATTGAAACTGATTTTCATATGATGGGTAAAGGCAAACTAATAGTGCCACATAGTGAAATATAAATGAGGAATTATTAAGAGAAAACCTTATAAGCAAAAAGTAGTAAAGCACACTCATCCCCTTCTGATGTCTCTTAGGTCCAACTTAGGCTGGGCAAGGGTATGGTGTCCAATGGCCAGTGTTCCAGTAAACAGATGTCTTACCTGTAATCATTCAGATAGTTCTAACATTGGCCATATGTACCTTCTTTACTTGCTAAGGTAAGATTTATAATGCTTTTGTTAAATCAGTTATTAAAGTCACCAATCGTACTGTAATTAGCTTTAGTGATTTAGCTGTGCTTCTAACTTTTTTCAAATAATTAGCCAATATTAGGGCAAAATAGCATTGCTAATGTCTTTCAAGGATGTTTGTTTCCACATAGGATATACAATTTTATATATATATAATTTTATATATATTTATATTTAAATACATATTTATATATATATAAATTTATATATATAGTATATTACCTTTTAAGATATTAGGAGCTCTGGAAGCAAAAAAGAACAAAATGGGTAAAAATTCTAGAAAGAAAGAGTACTTCACTTTTATTTAGATTTCAGAAGGTCAACAAAATCTAAGTAGGACTGATAAAAAGAAAACTACACCTAGTCACTGATAATCACACTATTGAAAACCAAAGACAAAAAAACTGCTTCAAAAGGGTAAACATAAGATGGATGGCTAAATTTTCAGTGGCTTCTATAGAAGAGAGGAGTGAATTGCATGGCATTTTAAAAATATTAAACTATACTTTTAAAATACCATTACATAATATTTCAACCCAGTGGAAGTCACCATCAACAATGAAGATGAATAAAGAAGACTTTGTTCCCCTTTCCTGTCATCTACCGATTATCAGAAATATTTTAATATTCTAATTCATGTATTCGCTTTTTATATATACACCTCTTTTCATTATTTTTAAATTCTTACTTTAAAATTTCTATATTCATCTTTATAAGTACTCTGTGCCATTTTATCTAAAACATAGAAACCTCCCATTCTTTATGCTACAGGTGTTATATGTCATCATTTTTGCTTTAAACAGTTTTGGGAACTCTCTGTTGAATCTGTTCTGCTTTCCAGACCTGTGGCCCAAATCAGGCAGTTAAAGGAGCATGTCTTTTACTCTCGATGGATACAAGTGTCTCAAACCTCAGGGTAGCATTCATCAAGATTTTGTTATAACCTTTGCACACAGATACACATTTACCCATCCTAAACAAATGATTAAATGTTATAATATGAATGATATATTTGAGTAAAATTAACCTAATAGTTCTAGATGTTTGTAAATTATTTTAAGATTACAGATTTGAGGGTGCCTGGGTGGCTCAGTTGGTTAAGCAACTGCCTTCAGCTCAGGTCATGATCCTGGAGTCCCTAAATCGAGTCCCTCATCGGGCTCCCTGCTCGGCAGGGGGTCTGCTTCTCCCTCTAACCACCCCCCCCCATGTGCTCTCTCTCATTCTCTCTCTCTCTCAAATAAATAAATAAAATCTTTTTTTAAAAAAAGATTACAGATTTGAGTTTTATTTTGTATTTTTTTCAGACCAAACTTGTTTTAGTCAAAATAACTCCAAAGGTTTTCAGCAGTCTTTATTTTGTTAGATGTGACTTGCTATTGACCTAGACATTAAATCAGCCATCTTCTGTGGTGCCCTGATACCTTTTTTAAGTCAAGGACAATTAAAGACTATTATGTGAGCTTTAGGCTTACATAGCACAATACACTATTAATCTTTTCCAACGCACATGCACTGTAATCCAGTGTATTGTTAAAGGCAGTTTACTTTTAACTTACTTTACACATTTGTCTAAAATACTTTGCATATATTATATTCTATAATCAATGCCATGGGAATAATATTGAAAAAATTAAAGATGCCGAGACTTTAATATATTTCACATGTAAGCACTTTATTTCCAATGTCCTTCTCTTATGTTTGGAACTTTATTACATTTTACACGTAAGCATTTTATTTCCAATGTTATTCTGTTATTTCATGTGTACTATTTAATAATGGAGTATAAGTATCATGCTCATCTACATTTTGCATAGAAATATTTCTCTTCACTGCAAACATTTCATAACATTCTAAGAGTAGTTACATTTTTCAAATTACCTTATGTCCAAAACCCAGTCCACAGCATGTACCTCAGTTTACAAAATCCACTTCTCTTTACATGCTCAACCTTCCTTACCCAGATTTTATAATGCATGAATTTTAGGTTGCCAAACAGCCTCTCATAGGATATTGGCAAATAGTTGGTACTGTGGGCCCAAAACTATCTAAATATTTGGAAAGTTGGAAGGAGGTCAAAACCAGTAAGTGGTCATGCCATGAGTGAGTAAGATTGTTAAGTGGCTAATAATGGCACACATTAATTATTGATGTATACTGTAGATAAGTTTCATAGGTGACATATACTAAGAAGATTTCCATTGTTTAAAACTGAATACTGACGAGTAATATGTGGCCTATATAAGAAACTCTAATAACTCCAAAAAGAGAACAATTAAAATATTAGGCAAAGGATATAAGCAGGTAGTTTATAAAAGAAGGAATACTAAATACAAGAAAATTAATAGGTATTCATAATAATACTTAGTTATCAAAAGTTTTGAAAACATACTCTACTAGATGTTAAGATTTAATAAAAAGTTATAGTAATTAAAATGATGTGTTATGATTTCAAGGATCGCTACATTAACAATAAAACAGTCTGAACATGGACTTGTAGGTATATGATATCTTCATGTATGATGAATTTGGCACTGAAGTATCCTTTTTAAAGATTTTATTCATTTGAGAGAGAGAGACAGAGACAGAGAGAGCACAAGCAGGGGGAGAGGGAGAAGCAGACTTCCCGCTGAGCTGGGAGCCCGATGGGGGATGCGGGGCTTGATCCCAGGACCTGGAGATCATGACCTGAGCCGAAGGCAGAGGCTTAACCATCTGAGCCACCCAGGTGCCCCTGGCACTGCAGTATTGTGGAGAGATTTTTTTTTCAATATCCTTTGCTAGATCAGTTCAATAGTCATAGAATATGTTAATAAATTTAACTTCCTTCCTCATAACCTCGTACCATATGCAAATAATAATTCCTAAATGTGAAAGGCACATATGTGTGTGCATGCATGCAAACAGGCACACACACACATTTTTTTTTTTACCCTAGAAGAAAATGTAGTAATCTACCATCTGAACTTTGGTAAGAAAAATAACTTCTTAAATAGGACAGAAAATTTGCTAACCATAAAGGAGCAAATTCACATTTCATACTACACCAAAACTAAGAACACCTGCTACTCTAAAGACATAGTTAAGTCTGAGAAAAATTCAAGTCATAGAAATTGGAGAAAAATAAAATAACTGTAATTCAAACAAACGAGATGCCTTTTGTGGATGGTAATAATGGACCATGAATGAAGAGACTGATTAAACCTTCTTCACTTGAACACAAAACAGGGAAGGAGGAGTTAGTGACATCCCTATCATGTTTAAAGGGATCTTGGAATAAAAAATATATTAAATTATACAAATATAAATCATCATAATCCTCACTAACAAATCTTTTTTTTAATATGGTAAGGATTAAGATTACAGAGACACTAAATTATTCCTACCTTTGAAACATTTACACCAAAGAAAACTGAACAGAAGAATACTTGAGTTTTATTTAATGAGCTGATTTAAAATAGATGAGTGATTAGTGATTTACTCTAAGAGATGTGAGATTGATCTATTCCAGCTTCCATGACTTCAGTTTGGATATTAACAGTGTGTGTGTGTGTTGTGTGTGTGTGTGTGTGTGTGTAATGTATAGTATATAGAAAAGTCTAATTTGAATAAAGATAAAGTAATAAACATAAAAATAAAATTCCCAGAGCTTTATTCATTTATTTATTCATTCTTTCAGCTAACATTTATTGAACTTTTACTACGAAAACAGGGCCTTGTCGCTTTTTTAAACATTTTACATTTTCTAATTTAATCAAATTAAGTCTGAAAATGTATGTTTAACATATATTGTGTAACCATAAGTTTGGTTTGCATGCTGAATTATAAGAAGTTGAAAGACAGTCTTACAGTGAAGGGGCATATCATATTTTTTGAGAAGACTATAGGTTAGTGAAAAAAGTAGAGAGATGACGTGTATGGGAAAGATCTGACAAATATAAATTTCTTTTTAATTGTCTGTGGAGGGTTTTTTTTTTTTTCTTTTTGAATGGGGAGAGAGGTGTTGATATATAAATGAATTGGGTGGTGTCACTCTTCATTTTCATCTAGGGACAGTACCTCATGTGACAGTGTTTTTAATGGCTCTTTTATAAACATTCAGAATTTTGTCTTTAAAAACAAAACAGTAAAAAATATTACCTTCAGAAAGTGCATTATATAGATGCCTCACACATTGTCAAGTGAACGTTTGGCACTTAACTGGCAATTTAGGTTAGAAGGAGAAAAGCAAAGCAAAGTATAGGAAAGAAATGAAGCACCAAATCCGTTTACTTGAGAAGAGTGGTTTGTCTACAGCAACAAAATAAATGCGTGTGGAGGGAGGTGGGTTGAAACTCAGTGCTGTGTCATTTTAAAAATAAAATTTCAGGGATTTGTTATTTCTTTTATTCAAATAGATGTAAATAGATATTCATGACTATCTATAACTATTTTATTTGAAAGGACTATATATACATATAAATAATATGCCTGAGTATTAAATGATTGGTGCAGTGAAAAAAAATAGTTGTTGGATTCTATCCCTTTAAATAGTGGTACAAGCACAAAAAATATATTTCTACTTAATCAACAGTAAAATTAGTTTCCATCCAGAAGGTATTAAGCAAAGATGCAGCAAGCTGTTTGTCTGAGATTAAAACTCTGGTGAGCCAAGTCCAGTAAATGTGAATGTAAAGAGCACAGCCTTCCTTGCTAGTCTTCAAAATGCTGCCTGGTTGTTTGCTGTGGCTTTAAGACTTGCTCAGTTGCTGCTAATCCGCCTATTCCCACTAATGGCAATTCCGCATTGTGTTTTTTCTTTGATTCTGTGCTTAATTGTTGGTGGGGGTGGGGTTTATAAATAGCCACTACACACTGTAATTCAGAATTAGATTCGATAATTACCTCCAAGCATGATATGAAAGGAAGTATATTACATTAAGGGTGGTTGTCCTATTTTTAAAAATTATTACTTAATTTTTTTTTTTTTTACAGATCTACTATTCCTATACTCTTTCTGACCATTCTCTGCTTTTTTTTTCTGTGACTGTTCTTAAGGTTTTATTCTTACCAAATTTTTGCTTTATACTTTAGCATAAAGTTACTGTCCTGATGGGCTTATATCTCCTGTTTTACTTTGGTACTTTTTTTCTCCCTGTTTTCTCACCAGTCTAGAGGAAATTTCCACTTCCATATCTTGCCCTCAACCCAAGATGACCATATTCCAAAATGAAATCAATATTTCCTGTCCAAATTGGTTTTATTCTTCAATTATCTCCACAGAATTCATGGGCGCACACTCCTCTCTTCTTCATTATTAAAAACTACAAATCTTGCCATTCTTTCTTTCTTTCCTTTCATCCTTCTCATGTAATCTTTTGGGGGAAAGTGAAATAATGTTTTACTTTCAGCCTCTCTTGGGACTTCACCTTCCTGTCCATTCTTTCTCTTCACCATCCTAGTTTTCATTTTCATAACTCCAACCTATTGTTAATCTACAAACTTCCTGATAGAAAATTCTTAGGCCGGTTTCTCTAAAACTACTTTTTTTTCTTAACAGCATTACCTTATCACTTCCTTTCTGAAGATGTATGAACCCTGTTGTCTGGCATTTATGACTCCCCAGAAATTTATTTCTTGATATTTATTCACTTTTATTCTATACTGTCTTGGAACTTCCTTATTTGGGGAGATAAACTGAGCAACACACCTCTTTTTCTCTATACATTCTCTGCATTCTTGGGCTATATGCATTTTTTTAAGGTTTAGATGTTTTCTTTCTTTGGTAGATACTGTTCATTCTCTAAATTCCAGATTAATCTTTAACTTCTTTATGCAATACTTCTTGCACACACTGTTCTTTTATCTTTTTGCAAACTTTATTGCAGTTATAGTCAGTACCAAATTGTATTCCTTCATTGTTCCCCACTTCACAATATTTCATCAGATTGATGGCTACATCAAAATAGAAACCACATAATTTCTTCTTTTGGTTCCCCTATAGCATATATTATGTGCTGTATGTAGAGACTCTTAAATACTTTTTAGCACATTAGTAATCTGGTTATTGATCTAGACCCCACTTATGTACACTAGCAATCTACCATCTGTAATGGCATCTTGGAAATTTCAATACAGAAGGCCGTCAGCAGATATATCAAAGGGAAGAGAGATCTTTGGTAGCTTACAAGTAGCACATTCTCAGAAGAAATATGTCCTTACAAGAGGAAAAATTATGGTGACCGTGAGAGATCAAAATGAAGGTCAGTGTTCATATTTCTCTCCACCTCCTTTCAACATAATACATCTTTAAATTATTATAGCATTTTTGTTAAGGTAAGGATCTCCAATGAGCAACTGAGTTTTCCTAATTGTCCTCATCTGGTGGCCATTGCATTCCAGAAAGTCAAGGATAGTGTATTTATTAGTAGTTTTCAAAGGTTATGAAGAATAACAATGAATGATTGTGTAAAAGTGATAAATTTAGTGTATTTTTTCCCAAATCTTCAGTCTAGTTATTGAAAGTGGAAGGCAACCAGGTAATGGGACATATCAGGAGAGGAAGATTTCTACCTTAACTTTCCAGGCACAAACATAATTTTGAACTTAAAAATAGTCATATTTCTCAATATCACTCTTTCTTCAGATAACGTACATTAATTAGTCCATGGGTGCAAGCAAGGCTCGAATCACTGTAGTGGATATTCCCAGGTTAATAGACATATTGGACAAAGCTGGATACAAATAAAATTCTCCATTTGGCTAACGGTGCCTGACAGAATTGATGTAGTTTTTACATCATCATTTGAATTTATGACGAATTGTGGTAAGTTATTCTCAAATCCTTCTAAGTGCTTATCAATAAGTCTGTCATTTTACACACTACCAAGAAGACACTTTGAGAAGGAAATTGTCTGTCACATCTTATTATGTATGGACTGGAGATCGAGTTTATGGTGTGTGTGTGTGTGTGTGTGTGAATTCTAAGGAATGCTTCTCCTTATGCAGGTAAAAATTAAAATTCTAACAACTCAAGCAAAATTGTACAAGAGGCCTTCTCAGCAAAGTGATCCTAGAATATCATTTCCATCCTTTCCAAGACTTCAGGAATCTTAGAAGCCCCTGAATATTGTTAGGCTACATGACTAGTAGCTCTGTGTACTATGGACATGGCCAACAATAGTGCTCAAGATGGAACTGCATGGCTTTCTTTACCTGCATCGCTTTAGTGTTGTGCATCTGGCACATCAGTGTGTATAAATAGAGCTATAGGATAACAAAAATATATGTATATTTTTCCTGTCTTGTTATTTTCAATGTGTTTACAAACAGAAATACATGTACACAGCTGGAAACATGATTAAATACTATATATATATATATGTGTGTGTGTGTGTACATATATATATAAATATGATATTTATGACTGTCACTAAAAAGAGAACTAATGCTATCATATTTTCTGGAAGGAGTCTTTCCATCACCAGAACTCAACAATCTGCTTAGGCAGCAGCATGAACAAGCAGAGACACCTAGGTTTGATAGTATTCTCAAATATAAAGCAAGAACTTCAGTGACCATATCAGACACCACGTATGTCCTAACTCACATTCATTTTACAGCTCACCCTTTTACTCTGGGAATGGATATGGAAAGCAGCTGTATGCAAATAGAAGCTAACTGCAACTTGCTGAGCTGAATCATGCATCCCTAGCTTTCTGCTCTGAGATTATTGTCCACTGCCATAATGGGATGCCCAAAGGAACCTATAAGCAATTCTGACATATATGCAAATCTAGAATGGCGTAAGTGTTAATAGTCTCTGGTAAAACCCTTGACTAATAGGTGTTGGCATCTGAAAGGTTCTCACTTCTTTTGTCCCTGAGGCAGGCAATTCTGAGATGATTTGTATAAAGATTCTCAGAGTTTCCCCAGTGGGAACAAGCCCAGTTTTCCTACAGTGATGGCCAACTTACCTTTGGGTAGTCTTTTTCTTCTTCCTGTTTCAACCTTCCCAGTCACCTACTCAAACCACCCAGTCACCCAGTCCCTCAAAATCACTTCCTGAAATAGCATAGCTGCATCTAGCTCTTGCCTCAGGTTCATTTTTAGAGGGAAAAAAGGATATACATTACTAATAAAATGGCCCCACTGTGAAGCTACAAATGGATTTAAAATTTCATTTTAGAGAAGAAAAATCTATGACTTTTCCTGGGTGTTACCTTGTGTGATCGATCATGATAAACATTTTTTTCTTTAATGACCAAAACTAATCCCCTAAGTAGCTACCACTGGAGAAGGAATAAATGTCTAGAACAAATTATTGATTTTCAAAAGTATATTGACCATTTTAAAATAAGAAAACCTAATACCACTCTTACTACGCTGTAATGATGTATTTTAATGATACAAATCATGACTGATAGCATTCTTGTTCCAAGGTTGATGGCTCATTCAGTTCATAATGAACTGAATGTCACTAAATTTGATCTCCTGGGCTCTATCTAGCTCAGGAAACAGCATATAGCAAACACTTGTTGAATCAATCAATTACTATAAATAAACTCCAGATTATATATCAATTACAGTTAGGTTAGCCATAATAACAACAGCAGTACCAACACCTTTGGTCATCCATCTACTGAACCTGGTAATTTGGTGGTCCCAAGAAAAACAGTAGTACTGTTATTTTTTCTAATGAAGGAAATTTGCCATTTATTTAACAAGCATTCTCCAGAATCTTGGTGGGAACTCCAGGAATTAATTTACCTGTTTTAAAAATATAAATTATATTTGGGCTTTCAACCATCAGCTACCAGCTTTAAAAGATTCAAGTTCAAACTCAGGAGGAACACAATAATTTATTATCAGGAGGATGCAAGAGAGATCTTGAAAGACTGCCATTTCACTCTTCCAAGCAGCATAGACATGGTTAGAAGAGTTTTTTTGTTGGTTTTGTTTTTTAATTAATTTTGTCGTACCTCAACAACTTATGTTGGAAATCACGCATATGTTTGTAAATCACACGTATATTTTTGAAAGTAACATTCTCCTTCATTTATTCAACAACAGTTGTTTAGTGCCTAATTGTGTACTGTCACTGTACCAGAAGCTGTACATAGAAATGAGTAAAATAGAGTACTTGCCTCCTAGAGGCCCATTATCTAGAGAGGGATACTGTAAGCATGATTACAATAAAAATGAATTATTTCTGAGTATAGTTGACACACAATGTTACATTAGTTTCAGGCGTACAACACAATGATTTGACAAGGCTATATGTTATAATACGCTCACCACAAGTGTAGCTTCTATCTATCACCATATAACACTATCACAATTACCATTGGCTATATTCTCCATGCTGTACCTTTTATAAAAATGATGAATTAGTTGTATGAAGTGTGCTATTGGAGCACAAAAGAGGGATGGAATCATGCATATAATTCTTCTTATCTTTTCTTATTAACTTGTTATATTTAATTGAAATTTATTTTACTGTTACTATTTGGAACAGAGCTAGAATATATCCCATGAAAAATGATATGCCAAAGCCAAACCTGTGTACATTATTAGTCTATTTCTTAATTTATTTGCCCTGCTCTTTACATAAATGTTTATTCTAGTTTGCTTATCATCATCATCATTATTATTTTTAGAATCCCGTCTTTTTGCTGCATGTGGTAAACATACTGGGTTTTGTAAGCCCACAAATTATAAGCATATCATAGTAGAGAGGGCAGTGTTAGAAGTCAGGAAGCTCTCTATTTGTGGCGGGCATAGCACAAGGTATAGAAAAGTTGAACCACTATGTTGTACACCTGAAAGCAGTGCAACATTGTGAGTCAACTATAGGCAAACAAAACAAAACAACTCAGGAAGCTCAATTTCTAGTAATGATTGTTCAGCGAACCCTCAAGTCACAATCCCTCTGGGTCTAAATTTTCCTCCTCTTTAAAAAAAAAAAAAGATTAGATTTCAATGGATTTGTCAAGATTAAAGTACAGTGTTATAGAGAAATTTGACAGAGCTTAGCAAGCAGAATTTTGGCCAATTTTATTACAACATTGATAGAAATATAAAGACTTCCTTGTTCTTTGTAAAAACATTCATCTGGGTCTAGGAATAGCTTATGAGTTACACAATTTGTTTAATCTATAGCATAACAGAGACTGTAAACGCTCATTGGGACTCTAATTTGGGACTTTGGGACTCTAATTCAATCTTTGAATAGCTTCTGTATTTGCCTTTAACCTTCTTTCTGATTCTACTATTTGTCTTATTTTCCTTTTGTCTTTTTCTTTCCTTTGTCTTAGAATCCTTCAGATTCTAAACAGAATATGTAGATAAGGAATCAGCTATGATGTCCTTTTCAACTAAAATCTTTAAGTGGATTTATTTAATAAAGTGGCATAATATCTTTAAAATAAGAATAAAGAGAACAAGAAAAGTATTGGTTGGTTATGTTTAAGTTCTGTCCACTTCTGTTCAGAATATGAACCAGACTAGTTCTTTTATTATTTAAATATGCTTCACAAATAACATAAAATAAGAAATTATATACTGAGAGTTTTAAAGACTTCCTTCAAGATTAATACAAATTTGTATCAATTGTCACAGAACAATTAACTTTAAAAAATATTATACAATATTGTATCTTATTAAATATGCAGTAAACTAACAATTTTAGCCTTAGTTTGAATTCAGACATATCTAGACAAGTTTGGAAAATGTGTCTTTTAAAATAAATATATGTCATTTAGGCCTTTTTAGCACACAAAATTCATTTAGATAAAAATACACCTTGTGTATTTATGATTATCGTAGTAATCATATGTTTGGAATCAGTTCTCATATTTTATGAGGGAAACAATTTATAAGCTGGTTATCATTACTTAAACACTTTGACGATATGAATATGTTTAATCAAATACGAAATTTAGACAAAACACTAAGTTTAGAGAACATAAAAAGTAACAGATTAATTTTAAAGAAACAGATTAACGTAGAAGGACAACAGATTCAGTGGTGTTTGTGAAACATTTGTTTATCTATAAAATATGTAACATGTAAGTAGAGAATTATGTTTACATGAAGGAAAGTCAGATGATACCATATTCTAAGGCTTAGATTTAGCAGAATAAACTGGAAAACAGTGGAAGAGGAGAGCATGTATATGCCCTGCCTGGCTTACGACTACAAAGTGTTTGTCTGTTTTCACGGATGAACTCCAAGTACCTGGAATAGAGTCTAGCACACTTGAGAAGAGGGATAATTATTTAAGAAATGAATGAAGCAGGGTGTTGGAGGGCTTTTGGGTAGATTCAGGGTGATTGCATATAGGGCTAATTGACTGCTTTGACCAGTTTACTTGTGTTGGTACACAACTGACATGCATCTCTCATCCCTTGAGCTGAATTATGACAGAGCTCACACTGTGCTTTTAGCATCATTTTCACCTGTGCCTGAACAAAGGCGTGGCATATTGTGCTTTGATGTTGCTCCCTGAAGTAAGCCCACGTAAGCCAGTGTTCATCTTGCCTTCCGGAGGTAGATCAGGGGCTCCAATTTTCTTGAACCACATTAGTGAGCTTTAACATGTATTGGTTCTGAATAAAAATGTCACCTTTACATAATCAGACTCTTCCAATGCCTAGACTCTGGAGAAATATTAGAAATCTTGATTGTGGCTCAGCCTCAAGCCCAGATAGTACCAAAGTTGCTGTTTCATTTCACTCAATCTTGCATCTGCCTTTAATTGGTTTCAAATTCAGGTTTAGATAATTATCACCAACTAAAGACAAGCAGAATGTAAATTGATTCAATGAAATGAAAACATAAGACAGGTTTTCAATTAAAGAATCAATAGTGATTATGCAACTTAATAGTTATGCTTTGTATATCAACTCACAAAGTATGTTCACTTACATCTTATTTGAATCTTAGAATAAAATAAGTATGTGGTTAGATAAAAATACATTTGTTATTTTAGGATTATATAGACAGGAATACCTATGGGATAAAACAAGGAAACTAACTTATGAATAAATATATTCCAGAAGAAAGAGTGCAATGCATTTTTAGTAGACAAAGAGTAAAGACATTCATTCGCTGACTGGAATGACTTAAATTGGAATTGGACAGACCTATTTTTAATTTTGGCTTTATATCTCGCAGTTGTGTGACATGAATCTGCTCATCAACTTCATCTTCAAAATAGGAATAAATAATAGTTATCTCATAGGTTTTTGATTAGGATTAACTGATAAGATATATGAGATATGAAGTGCATAGCTTGTAGTAAATGTTCCACAAATAATAGCTAAGGCAATACCGAAGTAGTTTAAACTACTAGAGATCTTGGGCAAAACTGGGAAAGAAAACTGAAGCCTCATAAAACTCATATATGAAATATATTTATTGTATATATAGGTATACTTTTCTTTTTCATCAAAATAATTACTACACTGTAAAAAAATGTTGGAAATCTAATTTGCATGTCCTTCACACCTTAATTACCCCAGTATTTTATTCACCATAACACTGAAAGTGATGCTTAACACAAGCTAACTCTTTCTGATGCCTTCTTGTGCATAAATTTCTTTGCTGATTCTTTGAGACGCATAAGTACATTCTAAGGTCCCTTTTGTACATCTTCTTAAAACAAGAATCTAACATAGGTTTCATTTTTTTTGTGTGTAATTCTTCATTTTCAACTCTCTGTATACTTTCACAGGGAGAATAACATTTTCAATATAAAAAGTATCTTCCATAATTTTAATTATTCCAAATGTATTTAATTTTTGAGTTTATGTCTAGAAAGCTCAGCAGACAATATCTTTGGTGCTAAGTTAACAAGTTTGAGCATTTTTCTGAACCCAAAATGTTTGCTTATGGTTTTCTTGGTATGGTTTTATATTCACTGGATAAAATGCTTAGTTCCTTTTTATAGCAGTAATATAAACTTGACTCAGCCAGTCTTTTAGAAAAAATTAAGATAATACATGATACTACTTTAAAAGATACTTTTATGTTGCTTCTAGTGTAGGGTTTACTTAATGTGACATCAACTCTGACTTTGTTTATGAGAATGGATATTTCATTGGCCAAAACCAAAAGATTACTTCTTACTGTGGTTATTAGTTCCCTAGACTTATCTTCCTCAGCCCAAATAATTATAGATTAAAAATACAATTGAATTTTAATGTAAAAACATAGCACTATATGAAAGTTAGGAGCTCCATCAGATAGCTCTGGAATAGAATCCTGTGTATGCCACTTATTAGCTCTTTGGCATTATCTGAGATGTTTTAAATCCTTCTAATGATCATTTTCCTCAGCTTTAAAATTAGGGTGATAATGATATTTGTACCAAAATTTATATTAAAAGAACAATGCACGTAATATTCTGTAAACACTTACTTACTTAAAGTAAGCACACATTTATTATATTCATGTATAATATATAATGACATTTTTGGAATTCAAAACCTGGAGTTTAATTTTGGAGTATTAGAATTATTAGAAATGTCAATTCTAAGACATCTTGTAACCTGCCTCCAGAGATGAGGTGTAAAAGTGAGGCTCTAACATATTATACTTTTGTGTGAATAAAGTTTGACATTTTGCCATACATTCTGACCAGTTCCGCATGATTCCTTTGATCTCTCCAGCACACCCCTACACCATGTAGCTGGCAAATCTAAAAATGGACCTTTAACATTTTTCTTGTGCTTACTCATGAAACCACTTGCCTGAACTTCTTTTATACTGTTCATCCTTAATTGTTCCCCACATTCTGAGCTTTTGTCTCTTTCACTTTTTTTTTTTTATGTCAGTTTTGCCAACCTCACAGTCCTGACATTTAGGTTCATTTTACCACACATGACCTACTTTCCTCATGGTCTACAATTTAGAATTTTCTCTTAGTTCCCCTGACTTCCACTAGCCTGAGGATAATTTTCCCAGTCTTTGGGATGATATACTACATTTTACCCCCATAATAGGAGATACTCCTGCTAAGCTCCCCTTAGAATTATGAACAAACCTTAGATATACTCTAATTAGTTTTATTTTATAAAACCGGGTTTCAAAACCTAAAAATTAGTTGACTTCTAAGCAGAAATCAGTAAACTACAATGACAGACAATACACTAGCAAATACTCAACTTCCAGTCTGCACAACTGTACCTGGAAGGCATGACCATTTGCCCCTAATTATGTTCCCACCCATATTCGAAGCATGGTTCTAGAATCCCTGAAGGGATTATATAATGATCTCTTGCTTCAAGAAATGCTGACCTAGTTACAAAGATCATTCTTGCTTCTGTTTCCTATGCTGGATATCCGGATGTGTGAGATGAATTTCTCACTACCCAGCCCCTCCTCTTTCCGTGGTTCCTTAATTCACACTGCTCATTCTCTCTATATAGATCTTCTTTAGAGAAAATACAGAAATACAATGAGCATGCATTATATATAATATATATTTAATAAGATACTGTCTTAAACATATATAAAAATAAATATATAACATATATATAAATATATATGTGTATATATAGATGTGTGTGTATATATATGTATATTGCATATGTGTGTGTGTGTGTGTGTGTGTGTATATATATATGTAATACATGCCTATCATATATCTGTGTTATCCTGGAGTAAAAGGAAGAACACTGACTTCCCAAACCTTGTAATCAAATCTCTTTTCTTGGATACTTGCTTCTCTCTGTTACTGGATACAAGCCATGAACTATACCTTCTACCGTCATCTCTTCATCTCTGATCTTCCGCACTTCCACCTAGCATGCTTACATGGAAAGCCACTATCTGCTTGGTATTTCAAGTTTATGCTGCTGCTCTAGGTACTTACTTGATCTGAGTACTTACAGTGGGTCTGTTTGTGTGATTGCACCTAACTCCCCCAACTCCTTGACTTCAGACACAGTCTGTCCATTTGAATATGTGTCATTCCAGCATAGTTCTTGTCTGTTAAGGTATGACACACTGTCCATATCATCAGTAGTCTGTAAGTATTCTTGCTTCATCAGATTATTCGGCTAGACTCTTCCCATGTTGCTCGATCCTGTTAACATTAATTAGCATTCATGAATTCAAATAGTAATTTACAATATTAAAAAACTGGGTTGAAATATTTACCACCATAACATACCATTTTTTCTATTGACTAAAAATAATGTCATTTTATATAAATACAGATATAGATATGTTAAGAGAATCATATTTAAAACTCAACTTTTGGGGCGCCTGGGTGGCTCAGTTTGTTAAGCGACTGCCTTCGGCTCAGGTCATGATCCTGGAGCCCCAGGATCGAGTCCCACATCGGGGTCCCTGCTCAGTGGGGAGTCTGCTTCTCCCTCTGACCCTCCCCCCTCTCATGTGCTCTCTCTCTCTCTCTCAAATAAATAAATAAAAAGTCTTTAAAAAAAAACAAAAAAAAAACAAAAAACTCAACTTTTGGGCACCTGGGTGGCTCAGTCGGTTAAGCATCTGCCTTCAGCTCAGGTCATAATCTCAGGGTCCTGGGATCAAGTCCCACATCGGGCTCCCTGCTCAGCCGGGAGCCTGCTTCTCCCTCTCCGCTCGCTCCTCTGCCCAGCTCATGCTCTCTCTCTCTCTGTCAGATAAATAAATAAAATATTTAAAAAAAATAAATAAAAATAAAACTCAACTTTTTCAATTAGTGATGTTGATAGATAATTTTATATTTCACAATTAATCTGGTTTTGTTTCTCTGGCTTTGAGGCTAAGTAGAATTGTATTTCTCGCAATGTAATTATGATTAAATAAGCTTTAGACCTGGCATGATAGAAATGGTATTGTTTTACAAAGTGGGAAGATTATTTTAAGGCCTTTTTACTGCTGCCTTTTCCTTCATTAAAAAATAGTGTCATCTTTATATTAGTAAGTATACATTAAAATTGAGGATCAACAAATTTCAGTTTCATCTCAATTATCTGCATGTCTCTTTAAAGTCTTCTTAGCTGGAAGGTAGCAGAAATACTCCCCACTGCACGTTATTAAATAACTTTCAAACTGTATTTGCACATTTTTCTGTATTAGTCAAAGCCATTTTCTGCAGCAGCCTGTAATCAAAGCTTAGCATACTTAGAAAGAAAGCTATAACCACATTATTTCTCTTAAAGCAGGCCTGACTATTGTAAAGAAAGATCTGGCCTGCAGAATTTAATGGAGAGACTTTGCATTTGATTGCACATTGGTAAAATAATGAAATCATCCTCCTACAACCACTACCTTCAGAAAAAGATAAATTGCCAGGTAGATTTTATACAATATGACAACTTCGAAAAAAATAAGACTTGGTAATTCAAAATATATAATATTAAGTCATGCCATTTTTCATTGTTGGCTGTTGCGGCTTTTTCTTATTGCCAAAGATGAAATGAAGGAAAGGCAGAATCCTGTATATACATTTTCCTTGAATTTAGCAGATGAGTATCTTTTTTTTTTTAATTAAGAAAGGAGTGGGGGCAAAGGGAGAGGGAGAGAGAGAATGTTAAGCAGTCTTCACATCCAGCATGGAGCCCGATGCAAGGCTCGATCTCACAACCCTGAGATCCTAACCTGAGCCGAAATCAAGAGTCGGATGGACGCTTAACCAAATGAGCCATCCAGGTGCCCCTGCAGATGAGTATCTTATATTTACACATTAAAACAAAGTGGACTCTTAGGCAATGGACAAAAAATTTTTTCTGGAAGTAGTTTATTCAATCATTTTTAAACTTCATTATTGTAAGACATTAGTTTTATGTAAGGAAAAACAAATCCCTTAGTGTATTCATTTATTTTATGTGAGATGCCAAATAATTATTTGACACATTGCTTAGTAATTCAGCCTCTCTTTCACATTTTTTAGGTTGCAGTTCATGTCTACAACAATATAGATTTACATGTAACACAATGGGAATAATTCAAAGAAATTTAATTCCATTTGACAGTATTTCAAGCAATTAAAAATATGGATGCTAACCATTTTGGTGAGATAGATACTGAAAACTCAAAAAATTTTTAAAAACTAATAGTTTTGAAGCATTAGTAGATGTGTAGATACTGAAAGTAATCAGTACATACTTTTAATCCCCAAATTTTAACATCACACACACACACACACACACACACACACACACACACACACACATTCTAATAACCTGATGAATCAAACAGAACCAAGTTTATTATCTCCTGCATGAAGGAGGAGCACCAACTTGACAGAGTCTTAGTAGGGTCTTAACAGAAAATTACAGTGAGAAGTTTATGGAGATTTGAGATCTAACCTTGTGTGGCTTAAGATGGATGTTTCACTGTGGTAAATCTGAACTTGATTGGGCAAACTAAAATTCCGACATTTCAGGTTGGAAGATCTTGCAGCAAATTTGAAAAAGTAAAGGGTTGTTTAATAAGCAAATGTTTTGTTCAGTTGAGGGAACTAATGCTGTGAAAAGTAGGCTAATTTGAGCTGTCAATTTTGGAAAATTCAATTTTGGAAAGTTGCTGACACAAACAATGAAATTATTAACTGGTTTTCAGAAGTATCTGAGTGAAAGTTTTTTGGATTAAATAGTAATCATGTTTATGTAGGTGGTCTTGGTTCTCCATCCTGGTAATTAAGCCAGAAGTTTAATGCGGGAAATTTTATTTCATAGTCACCCCTTTGGGGCATTATTCAGGCTGAACTGGAAGATATACCATGATATCCAGAGACTGTCACAGCACAATGAAAGGCCTAGGGTTTTACTACATTGGCAGTCTAACAAGTTAGCCTACTACTGTTTCATAGATAGTGGTAGAAGGCACAGATTTCCGGGTCAGAGACAAAGGACTCTATTACTCATGGAAAAAAAACAGTAACTAGAATGGCTCCTTGAGTTCCCTTGGTTTTCTTCCAATGTCTACAGAGAGAGGACTAGGGTAGGGTGATATAGGTATGCTGGGAGACATTCCCATATAGTGAATTGCATTGCAGGAGAGGAACACTGAGCTTGGTGAATATTACTGCTTTTACAGCAAGCAAAAGAAAGCTTTCTCCTTGTCTCATAATAATCCATCATTCATCCTGACATGTGTTTGGCAAAACTCAAATTTTTATGAATATGTAACCTTGGTGATTGTTGTGATTAATCTCACCAAGAAAGGCTGGAACTAAAACCATTTACTTTTTCCCATGAACTATTTCATTAAAGGCAATATCAATAGAATTATAAGCAGCATCATCAGGCCAAACTGCAGTATTGACCTCAGCATGTCCCCAGGGCCCCAGACTCAGTCAACAATGAGTAAGTTCCAGGGGGAAACTGCTAGGTCTCATTTCAGAAAACAAAGTGAAGTCTAAGGGGAAGCTATCATCCATTAGACATTTGCTCAGTCTCCTTTAATCCAATGGATTAAGAAAAGATCATTATTTGGTTAAGAAAAGATCATTATGACTTTTCCATCCAATATAAATACAATTTCATTTTTCAATTCAAATTAATATCTTAACATGTGTTTTGTGAACTTCTATAGAAAGTAAGTGAGAAAAAAATAGAGATTTTGTGAGATACATTACTAATACGAGTCAAGTTTAGAATATATACATCTGATATAATTAACTTATTTATTTTATAGTTTATAAAAAGAAAATAATGCTTTAAATAATTTATAATAATAAATGTAATGAGTAGCTAAAGCTATTATTTTTTAAATTAGTGGTATATTTCAAGACAGTATTCTTTGATAAACCTGTGTGTATGTATCTGACTATGGTATGTGATTTTTACCGATAATTGAATAACTGAAAAAAAATATAGCATAAATAATTAATTTGATTAAACATCATAAGTGAAATATTCTTATTAATTTGATGTAAAAGTTATATAATAACAAATTAAGTGGTCTAGAATTAACATACAGTTAAATATTTTAAAACATGAATATAATAATTGACTATTGTTGGAATAAGTATTTTATAATCTAATTGGATTAACTAGATTTGTCTACAGGTTTTATTTATTATGTCTTGAAAAATGTGATATTCCTAAAAATATTCCATTTACATTTTAATATCATCTGTTAACCAATACTGCTTTAAAAATATTTTAGGGGTGCCTGGGCGGCTCAGTCGTTAAGCGTCTGCCTTCGGCTCAGGTCATGATCCCAGGGTCCTGGGATCGAGCCCCACATCGGGCTCCCTGCTCCGTGGGAAGCCTGCTTCTCCCTCTCCCACTCCTCCTGCTTGTGTTCCCTCTCTCGCTGTGTCTCTCTCTATCAAATAAATAAAATCTTAAAAAAATATTTTAAAAAGTCAGTTTTAGGATTCATTCTCTCTATATGCCTCTAAAATAGCCATCTCTCATGGAAGAGCAAAGACACAGCCCTCCTCATCTTAACCATATAATCTGAAACAAGAATATTCCAACACAGGCCACACTATGTTGTGTCTAGTTTCATACTTCCTCTCTCACTGAAATAGTTACAAGACAGAAAAGAACAAGATGGGTCCCATGCTGTTTTATGGAATTTTGAATAATCCTAATAATCCAATAAACCTAACGCATAGTTTTACCCAAGATATGTGCGATGTTGATAATGTTCTCATTCAGTTCTTTCTTCTGATAATCTGAAAACATTCAAAAGACTCAGATATACAATAAATATCATTATACTAAATGGGCTGAGAAATCAAGTAGATTGTTGAAAATTGGCCCTGCCATGAAGATTTTTCAAAAGCACCTTTCATGTGGTGAGTTGTAACAAATAACACAATAATTCAGGAGTCTAGTCCAAAACTAGCAGCTGTAGATGCTCCAAAGTTCTTGTCAGTTAATCCTAAATTACATTATATTTAATTATTTATGTCTTGATCATAGCCCTACAGTAGATAAAATGTTTAGCATATATACATTTCAGTAATGTTTTTAATTGAATATGCTATTAATAGCAATGCTTCTTCAGGGGGCAAAAAAGCGTAAAGTGGTCAATTTCATACTCTTGCATTTAGTTTTAAATTACTTATTACACTGAATTTTGAAAGTAAGATAAAAATAATGACCCAAACAAGATAAGATTAATGTCATTTCTGTATACCCTCCAGCATTTCTTTATTACAGTGCCTGTGTTTCTCCTCACTAACAAAACTTCCAATTTCTTTTAAATATTTTCTCTGAAATTGCTGCTTTTGAGTTTAACATTCTACCGACACATGTTCTAATCAGGAAAAGGCATATAATCACTTACTTTAGGAAGAAATGTTCTCCTGTGGACCCCTAGTATAGACAAATGAAAGTAGAGCAAGAGTTAGTTTTCTAACAAATCCGGTAACCTAGGGGGTAAATTTATAATGTGCCAGGAAGCTCAAAATAAGCAATATACGTTTTGTTCCAATATGAGATCCCTAACTGTATCGCCAAGTTTTGAGTCAGATGACTGTCTTTTTATGCTTTACATAGCACTAGATGCATTTTCTGTAGGTCTTTCTTTTTGCTTCGTGTACCATAAGAATTGGTATTGCTCCCAGCTCTGATTACTTATCTTCTTTTTTACACTCAAGCTATAAAATGTTAAATAATAGGTAGGAAATATTTTCACTCATGTGAAAGGAGGGACAGCGTGGTAACCTTCATTTGTTCTATGCCAAACTATTTGTCCTCTCAACTGCAGACCAGCACTCCTGTGCAGGAGAGCTCGCCCAAACACACTCACTGAAATTGCCCCAGTAGACGTCATTACCTCTTGGATCTACACCTGTATCACTGGTTATTTCCTCTCAGCCTTTTCTGAATCTGACTGAACTCTCTGTCTGCAGTTTCTTAGTGTATATCAGTGTTATGGACAAAGTCATCATTGCTGTTTTTGCAAGTGCTCTACTTTTAAATATTTTGTTGTTTTGTTTCAGTAACAGTTTCTGATTTCTTTGTAAAACTTTTTCTTTCTTTCTTTTTTTTTTTTTTTTGAGACAGGGAGAGCCAGAGTGAGCAGGGGCAGGGAGGGACACAGGGAGAGGGACAGAGAGAATCCAAAGCAGGCTCCATGCCCAATGTGGAGACTGACACAGGGCTTGATCTCACAATTGAGATCATGACCTGAGCTGAAATCAAGAGTTGGCGCTTAACCCACTGAGCCACCCAGGCACCCCATCTTTGTAAAACTTTTAGGAACACAGTTCAGCGGCTCTGTACCTCTGTATTTTTTTGTAAGAAGAATCATAGCCATAAATAATTTTATGTCAAATGTTCAAATGTGTCTTTAATTTTCATTACTTTTTTTATTACTTTTTTATAAGGCATTTTTTTTTCAGGTGACTGGTTTAACTATTACTTTTTTGGTCATGGATTAGCATAGATAATAGATAATTAACATAGATAATCTTCCTATCCTTAGGTCTCTAAAGGAATCGTCATATTCATTATTCATTTACTTTTTTATTCATTCATCTAAAAGTCATTCATTTATACTTTGTATCATTCGATGGTAATAGAAATTAGTGGATGAAAAAGAAATATACCAACCATACCAAGATTGGGAAAAAATCTGATAAAATGACATTTCCACTTTCAAATTAGTTTAGTTTCATTTTTATGATGAAAACCAGGGATGAGAACAAGAAAATTGTGAGATATATGTGAATTTCAGAGAGTTGAATGATCCACAGAAGGAATGATCTGATTTTAGAAAAGACAAAGGACGCATAATTCTTTAGAATTTCGTCAGATGGAATAGGAAGAAATCAGAGAGGAAGACAAACTATGAGAGACTCTTAACTGTGGGAAAGAAACTGAGGGTTGCTGGAGGGGAAGTGGGGGGGATGGGGTAACTGGGTGATGGGCATTAAAGAGGGCACATGATGTGATGAGCACTGGGTGTTATATGCAACTGATGAATCACTGAACTCTATCTGAAACTAATTCATTATGTTGGCTAATTGAATTTAAATAAAACAAAGGAAGAAAAAGAATTTCATCAAATCCATAATGAATATTTCTCAAAGTAATTTATAATTTAAAAGAATCACCAAGTAATGAACTAGCAAGAACTGTCAGATTTGACTATTTTAGAACTCTAGAGTCTAGTTTAACACTTGCAGTGTCCAGGGGAGTGCTTGATTAAAAAAAGAGGCAGGTAAATTTTGACATTTCACATAGCATCTACAGTGACCCCAAGACAGGTAGCTGTAGAAATGGTGGCCCATATTCCTAGTACAATTTGCTGATGCCAGGCGGTCAATAAGGACCTGCTCCTTCAAAAATTGAGTTGTGTGTTTTAATATGACTGGCAGTTCATAGATCAGCATAAAGGCCGGCTATTGCTACAACCTCATCAGGTTGAAACAGCTTCCTGGGTAGATTCTGTTGAAAGAATTTAGAGACAAAATGCTTTCCCCCCGCCCCTTTCTTTCCTTATTGGATGAAACAGACTGAATGCAGACATAATAAAGCATATGGCAGGGAATATAGTCCTTACCAAATAGCTTGGAAAAGTCACTAAACAAATGGATAACTACTGTCCTCCTCAACAGCAATCTCTGGGGAGGAGGAAGAACCTTATTTTTAGAAGTCCTGCATTACAATATTAAAAATATAAAGTTCTCAATAAAAATTACAAAACATACAAAGGAAAAGGAAGATATGATCCATTCATAAAGAAAACAAAATAAATCAAAAGAAACCATCCCTGAAGAAGTCCAGCAATTGGAGGTACTAGACAGACTTCAAATTAGCTGCCTTAAATGTGCTCAAAGCTCTGGAGAACAAAAAACTAAATCAGGAGATTGATGTTGAACACATAGGGAATATCAATAAAGAGATACAAAATTATAAAACTTTGCTGAAATGGACATATTTGTTGTGAGACACAAGCTATCAGAGCTCTCTTAAAAAGAACTATATTACCTGAATAATCTATATTTATTTAAAAATGAATCTGTATTAAAATATTTCCCATAAAAAACACTCTAGGCAGAGTTGTTTTTTCTGATAAATTCTACCAAATGTTTAGAGAATAAGTGATAAGAATATCCTTCTGAAAAAACTGAAGATGAGAGAATACTTCGCAAATAGTTTTATGAGACCAGTGTTATCAAAATCAAAGACATAAAAATATAAAAGTACATAATAATAAAATAAATAAACTTCCAGTGGAAAAAAATATTTATATAAGTACTTCACAATATACCCATGACATAAACCCCAAATTTCTTTACACAAGGTCAGAAAAACCAAATGGTTTTATCCAGTGAGTGTAAGGCTGGTAAATATTTGAAGATTAATCATTGTAAAGCACCATGTTTCCATTTTAAAAGTAACACAAAATCATCTCAAAGATACAGATAAAATGTTTCAAAAATATCTCAACCATTTATGATAAAAACACTCAGCACTTTAAGAATGGTAGAGTTGCTCCTTGACCTGATAAGAAGGCATTTACAAAAATCGTATGGTTAAATTATATTTATATAGTGAAATATTGAATTATTTCCACCTAAACTTGCAAAAAAGGCAAGGATGTTCACTCTCATTACTCCTACTCAACAGAGTAACTCAGTGATTGGGTATTATGGTGTGTGTTTGTTTTATCTGGAAGTTTGGAACATGAGAACAAGGTTCTTGTTGATGGTAAAGATGTATTCATACATGTTACTATGAATTGAGGAGTTACTATGAATTGAGGAGGTATTTTGTGATTTCCAAGTGTTTTGATTTTATCATGTTGAGTCATAGTAATATACTAGTCCTGTCTAATTATTGTCATTATACTATGAAAGTTACTTATGTTTATTTGGGAACTTCATAGCCTAGCTCTCAGCTGCCAGTTGTCAAGACAGTCTTCATTTTCCTTTAAGACAATGATAAGAATATATGAATACCTTCATAGTGTTCTCTTTTTAATGAAACAGTAAGTATATTGTTCAAGTTAAATGACTAATTTGACAGAAAACTATCAGTTTTTATTTATAATATTTAGAATACACAATATTCATTGCTAGTAACTCATGAAAAGCATAAGCATATAAGACCACAGATTTATGAACATCTTTCTGGCCAATCCCTTCTATAAAATCATGAAGACTTTATTTAAAATAACATTTAGGAGCATGACATGTGGCTAACACACCATATGTGATGTGGAGCATTTAATGTGCCATTATTAATAGACAAAATGGCATTTTTCTGTGTATCAGGTGGCATATCCTGAAATCATTATGCGTCTTCACAAATGGTCAACAATAATCATACCATGATGGAACAGTTTGTGAGTCTATATTTGTTTTAAAGACTCATAAAATTAATGATCTTTTTTGAAGAGGTTGATAAGTTTGAGTTACTCCATTTTAATAAGATGCAAATTTGGGAGCACACTAATTTTTTCAAGAATGTAATGACATGAAATCCATGCTCCTTATAATCAAAAATTATTTTATGCATGTCAAGAAACAGAACTCAAGAGAATATACACACACAGTTGTTAATTTTTAAAGATAAGTGCCAAAATTTGAATCACATATACCTAGTATTTGAAAGAAAATTAGACAATCAGGAGACAGTAAAATATTTTAAGCAATGAGTAATTTGGTTAGATTTGTAATCTGAAAATATAATAATAATTATAATAGTAGTAGTTATATTAATAAAAAACAACCTAATTCTGATAGCAGTGGATGATGGATTAGTCATGGCCAAGATACTATGGGATGATTATCAGGAGGCTATTTCATTGAGTCAGTAAAAAAGATGCAGAGAATTTAATCAAAGCATAAGTTGAGGGGATGAAGAAGAGGAAAGAAATTTGAGAAATACGGAGGCAATAGAGAGAACTTCACAAAGACTGAATCTTGAGGACATTATGCTAAGTGAAATCATCTGGTCAGAAAAAGACAAATACTGTATGATTCCACTATTAGGTTCTTAAAGTAGTCAAATTCACAGGGACAGAAAGCAGGATGATGGTTACCAGGGGTCAGGAGGAGAAGGGAATGAGGAGATAGTGTTTAAGGGTATAGAGTTTCCATTTTGCAATATGAAAAGATTTCTGGATATGGAGTAAGGTGATGGTTGTACAACAATCTGAATGTATTTAATGTCAAAACTATACATTTAAAACTATGTTAATTTTTTGAGTATTTTATCACAATAATTTTTTTAAATATAGATGAATAGATAGAACTACTTTATTTATTTATTTTTTTTAGATAGAACTACTTTATATGAGATAGCATGTTTTAAAATATCATTTATCCAATCAAATATTTACTGACTACCAAGTAGTTTAGTTTCAGAGGACAAGAGTACATTTTTTCCCTGAGACCATACATGCAAATGGGAAGACATATATAGAGATAAGGAAATGCAGATTAAAAAGCTACCTCATGTACATGGCTTGATCTATTTGACCTAAAAGGTGAAATTATGTCTTAGGCCTGGGACAGGAGAGACGCAGGCTTCAGAATACAGTTGACCCTTGAGCAACACAGGTTTGAACAGCATTTATACATAGATTTTGGTCAATAAATATAGTACTGTAAATGTATTTTCTCTTCCTTATGATTTTCTTAATAACACTTCCTTTTCTCTAGCTTACTTTATGGTAAGAATGCAGTATATAATACACATAACACACAAAATACGTTAATTGACCGTTTTATGTTATTGGTCAGGCTTCGGAGAAACAGTCAGCTATTAATAGTTATGTTTTAGGGGAGCAAAAGTTATACACAGATATTTGACTGCATGAGGGGACAGTGCCCCCTAACCCCTGCATTGTTTCAGGGTCAATCTTGTACAAGGAGAAAGGGACTGAAGCATAGCAAATTCTATAAATGCAACTACTTACTATAGGAAGTAATCATGCATTTTATCAATAAAATAATGAGATGACCAGACTAAAAAGTTAAGGTCATCCGTGAACAAACTGCATTATATCTCTTTTTCAGGGGAAAACAGACATTTAAAGTGGGAGATTCTGGACCTCTGCCTACAAGAGTCTTGCCAGAAAGATGTAGATAAGCAAAGTTTTATGATGCTTCCCATTTGTGAGAACCAGAAAGAGAGAATATAAAGAAAAATAGTTACAGAGAGGATAGTAAGTAAGAGATAAACAGATTCCTAAAATGTTAGTGGAACACAAAATGAGTTATGTGACCCTAAATCCATCTCAAAATCAGTTAACTGGAGAAGCCTATAAACAGGAAGCGGAGCAGCAGTTTCTCTCTTCCAGGGGTACTTGCTGAGAGCAGCATAATAAGGAAACCCATAGCAGCTGTGCAGAGCTCGTTGACACGGAGTTTAACAAGCTCTGCCAAGATATTCGTGATGTCTGTCCCTCAAGTATGAGGAAAGAGAAGGACGATTAAGCTTGAGGACTGTGATTTTAAAAGGAGTAAAATGTGGTAGAAACAAATGAAAGGATAAATGTTTTAGGGACATTGATAGTTAATTTTATGTGTCAACTTGGCTGGGCCCATGGCACCCAGTTTCTGGTCAAACATCAGTGTGTAGATATTTTTTAGATGGGATTAACATTTTAATTGTTTGCCTTTAAATATAGCAGATTACCTTTCCAATATGGGTTGGCCTTATCTAGTCAAAGGACTTAAAAGAAAAGACTAAGGTCCCCTGATGAAGCAGGAGTTAGCCTCTAGGCAGCCTCTCGACTAGACAGTGCAAAACTAACTCATCCCTGGGTCTCTAGCCTACTGGCCTGCCCTGCAAACTTTAGACTTGTCAGTCTTTACAGTCTCGTGAACCGATTCCTTAAAATATATCTCAGTCTCTCTCTCTCTCCCTCGCTCTTTCTTTGTGTGTGTGTGCACCTACGTACACACACACACACACACACATCCTATTGGTTCTGTTTCTCTAGAGAGTCTTGACAATACAAGGACCAAAGATTAAATATTGTTTGAGTCAATGAAAAGGATAAACACTGGTCCTAGCAATGAAATGTCATTAATTAACTTAAATTCCATAGGGCAATATTTGCCATTAGTAGTCCCATGGGACATTCCTCAAGCAAATAAACAAATTAAAAAGACAGAAAAGGAAAAGAAAAAAAGCATTATGGTATAGTAAATTGAAAGATGTTGCACTGAATACCCTCACTTAAGATTCATAATTCACACACCTATAGGTGTAGGAAACCATGCAGTAAAGACAGTTGTTTGACCCTGTTTAACATAGGGCTTCACAAACTCATTTGACTGTCAAATCCTTTGTGGTGTGTGTGTGTGTGTGTGTGTGCTTATTCCTATGTGTGTATATGTGTTTGGTAAATCTGGTAGGAAGCATTCAGTGGGACAAAGAAGAAAAGAAGAGTGTATTAGTCAGTTAGGGCTACCATAACAAAATACAACAGACTAGGTGGCTTAAACAAGCAGACATTTATTTTCTCACAGTTCTGGAGACTGGAAGTCCAAGATCAAGGTGCCAGTAAGTTTGGTTTCCCCTGAGGCCTCTCTTCTTGGCTTATAGATGTCTCCTTCTGTGACTGAGCTTGAACACAATCCAAAGAAGTATTGAAAGTGAAAGACCTTCTTGTTTCTTTTTATAAGTAAGGAGACAGGGAGATAGTTGTCAAAGCACTGTCTTTCCATGAGGTTAGTAGAGGAAGCTTTTATTCAGTGTATTAGGGGGCAGGGGCAAGGAGCTTGTATATGCATTAAGGAATTTATACATATTCTATTATTTGGGCACTTTGGTTCAATTGTGCATGCCTAGCATATCAACATGCTAGTGCATATATCATGTATTCAAAAATAGTAGGAAACCCCACCATGGGGGGAGCTTTCAATATTATGAGCTAAAGGTAACTTCAGGTCAACTGGGGGTAGGGGCCGCACAGGTCCTCAGCTCCAATTTGGCTCAAAGTGGCTCATGTAAGGGCCTCTCAGGTGAGACACTTATTAGCCCATTGTCTCCTTGGCTGAAACTGCATTCCTTCCCTGCTTTTGTCCCTTTCTCTGCTTCCCTTCTATCGATAGCTTTTAGCCTTCTAATTTGAGTAACTTTCTGTTGCATCCTGGCTAACATTTCTCTTTCCCTGCATTGCCTTTTCCTCTGTGAGTGCACACTCCTGGCGTCTCCCTCTTCTTTTAAAGATACCAGACAGATTGGATTAGAACCTTATCCTTATGTCCTTATTTAACCCTAATTGCCTTCTTACAGGTCCTATCTTCAAATACAGAAACCTTGGGGGTTAGAGCTTTAAACTATAGATTTTCAGGGGACACGATTCAGTCCATAATAAAGAATGATTTTTCTTTGGTCTGATTTGGTTGTTTATTATTGACTAGACTAAATTTTAGCTGATCAGGTTGTAAGCATCAGCTTGGAAGGACAAATTCTACTTATATAATGTATCTTCAGCAATCAAACTCATAGGAACAGAGAGCAGGATGTTGGTTGCCAGGGGCTGGGAGGAGGGGGAAATGTGGAGTTGTCCAATGGGTATAGAGTTACAGTCACACGAGATGAAAAAGTTCTAGATCTGCTATACAATATTGTACTTATAGTTAACAATACTGTACCATACATTTAAAAATTTGTAGAGAGGGTAGATCTCATGTTTATACCACAGTACAAAAATCTTACTGCATGTAGTGAAAACTATAAGATTTCTTATTTATTTTTATTATTTTTCCTCTTTGTGATGAAAGAATTTGTCATGAGTAAACCTGCACTATAAGAAATATTTTAAAATGCTCTTTAATCAGAAGGAAAATAACAACATATGGAAAATTGTATCTACCTATGGAAATAAAAAGAACAGAAATGGTAAATATATAGATAAATCTAAAATACACTTTTCTCTTTTTTTATTTCTTAAAGATGATAATTTAAAGCAAACATAGTACCAATGTATTGGAATACTTACATCCTTTGTAGAAGTAAAATTTATTACAACATGACACGTGTACAAGATCCCAATTAACTCTGCACA
Organism: Leptonychotes weddellii; assembly: GCF_054177405.1. Classification (NCBI taxonomy): domain Eukaryota; kingdom Metazoa; phylum Chordata; class Mammalia; order Carnivora; family Phocidae; genus Leptonychotes; species Leptonychotes weddellii. Next base: position 44,953,422 of record NC_138371.1, on the reverse strand, counting down.
CATTGGCTTGCAATTATTTCTGCAGAGACCTCTAGTAGTTTACTCCAGAAGGCAGTGAATGATTTGGGGAAATGTGTGTTATTAATCATATAACTCCATCACCTAACAGTGGATATTTTTTCATATATTCTTAAATATTTGTTGAGTGAAAGGTTAGAGGACTCAATAAGATAAATTTTTTTCTTTCTCAAAACAGTTTTTAGTAAATGAAACATTATTTTTTACTTATTTATTTTATTTTATTTATTTATTTTCTATTAAAGCCAATGCTCTACACTAAAATATTGGAGAACTGAAATGTGAATTTGTTAAAAGCCGTAAAGGGAGCAATAAGAAAGGATTTAAGAAATAAATTGTTTATAAAGTAAAATTATTCCTTAGCAATAGTCTCCATCATTTAATTGATTCACACTAAATATTTTCAACTAATGTATCTTCACATGTACAGTACAAAAACCTAGAAATCTGTTTAACGTGAGTTTCTTCTATATTGTACATTGTCTTTTCCATTTATCTCTCCCTATTTCTAAAAACAAACAACATTTAATACTGCAAAATGATTTTTAATATTTAAAAATATGTGCATTTGAGAGAAATAATAGAGTATGTACCAAGTATTTTGTTGTTGTTGTTGTTGTTAGTATAAGACTCTAAGGTGTAGTGGTAACTTGAAAATAAGATTAATTTTATTTTGAATCATTACTTCCACAACTAAACATATTGCACTATTTCTGATATTGGTTATTTGTTTCTAATTGATGTTCTAAGTAAAATTACCTACAAAATAACATGTAAACTTAATAATGTAGACTATATAAATTCATCCTTTTAAATATTTGCAAGAAGATGGGGAATAATTCAGCACCCTGAAATCAGGTGATAAAGCATCTATATAAATAAATTAAAATAATGACAGAATTTAATTTCCTTTTGTTCATCTTTTTAGGTGAAATAAAATACATATGAAGTTTGTAGGTTGTTTGAACATATCCTGGGGCAGTGGTGTTGCAATTAAATTTATGCTGGGTTGCTGTGCAAACACCCTAGGAATTTGTAATTTCTAATTAGCGATTTGCTTAACTATTAGGAATTTTGGAATAGTCACCCACCGACCAGGTTTACTGGCTGATGAACACCATGGCCACTCAAGTAATTTGTAATTCTCCTTACTGAAAAATGACTCTCTGTATAGTCATTAAGATGATTATGGAATCTTCAGCAGCCAAACTAGACCATGCTATTAGCAATTATATTTTTAATCACATCTTTTTGTTCTAATTTGTACTAGCTCTCATAATAAATCTGTGTAAAAATGGGGAACCAAAGCATGTGTACATTAAAGAGTCAATCCACTTAGTAGTAGCACAGAAATAGTATTTTTAAAATTGTAGGTTCACTAAATTAATATTTGAACAAGATATGATTGTCACAGGCATCTTTGGCAAATTTTATTATTCCAGTAGGCACTCATTCAGTATATATTATTTAAAAAGACACACTCTGGCTTTAAAGAGTTTTCAGTCAGTCTAGTAGGTAAGATACATGTTTTCACAGTAACTAGAATGCCATGTAGTAAGGGTTTCTGAAACAGTCCATGCAGGGAGCTCTGAGAACACAAGGAAAATTAACACCTGAGGGCATCAGGGAAGGTTTTGAAAACAATAGTAATTAAGCTGCATTTTGAAAACTCTATGGATAATAGCTGGGCACAGAGCTGGGAAGAGAGCAGCAAGAGGGATATTTCTGCTGATGGAATAGTTCTGCATCTTGATTATGTTGGTGGTAACACAAATATATGTAGGTGATGAATTAAATGGCATACACTTATAAACCCACAGACACACAGATGAGTACACCTATAAATGGTGAAAGCTGAAAAAGATCTGTGAATTATGTTAATTTTAATTTCCTGGTTTTGATATTGTCATATAGCTATCTAAGGTGTTGTTAGTGAGGGAAACTGGGTGACAGATGAGTGGAGCTTCTCTGTACTAGTTTTGCAACTTCCTCTACATCTATAATTATTTCAAAATAAAAATGTTTCCAAGCATCAAAGAGCAAGCAGGTAGCGAAGTTCTTTAGCGTCATCAAAGACACTATGTATATGAGTCTGATGAAGCAAGGTTTAGATTGATTCAAATTCCATAAACACTGACTGCGAACCTGTTATCTGCCAGATTGCAATGTGTTTCACATACATCACTTCTCTTAATTTCCACAGCAAACATATCAATTAACATGTATTGGAGTTACAGAGACTTGCTATTAAAAGAGAATGGATTAAACCACGAGAGACTATGGACTCTGAAAAACAAACTGAGGGTTCTAGAGGGGAGGAGGGTGGGAGGATGGGTTAGCCTGGTGGTGGGTATTGAGGAGGGCATGTTCTGCATGGAGCACTGGGTCTTATGCACAAACAATGAATCATGGAACACTACATCTAAAACTAATGATATAATGTATGGGGATTAACATAACAATAAAAAATTAAAAAAAAAGAGAGAATGGATTAAATCCTACAGGCTAGCAAGAATACTTCTGAAGTCTCCACTTCCTGACCACATCAAATCCTGTCCCCACAAGATACACACACACACACACACACACACACACACATGTTTTCCACTCAGATTTTGATAGTTATCTTAAAGGCATGTGCCTTTTTGAATGTCTGGGCACTTGCTGTTCTGGGCTGAATGGTGACTTCCCAAAATTCATACAGTGAGCTTTTAACCCCGAGTCCCTCAGAATGTGATTGTATTTTGAGATAGGGTCGGTAAAGAGGTAATTAAGCTAAAGTAAGGCTATCAGAATGGGCTCTAATCCAATCTGACTCGTGTCCTTCTAAGAAGAGGGAATTTGGGCACACAGAGAGATAGCAGAAGTGTGCCTGCCCTGAGGAAAGAGCACCTGGGGACACAGGAAGGAAGAGCTCATCTGCAAGCCATGGAGAGAGGCCAAAGAAGAAACTAAACCTACTGATGTCTGATCTTAACTTCTGGTCTGCAAACTGAAGAAATAACTTTCTGTTTTGTAAGCAACCCAATCTGTGATACTTCGTTGTGGCATCCCTAGCAAACCAATGCACTTGCACATTGACTTTTCTTTTGTCACTTCTTAGCTTTGCTCGTTGGTCCTCAAATCTTAATGTAAAAATGACTTTTTAAGGCTTTACACTGAAAAGTATGAATGTTTTACTTTATATTTAGAAGAATTTTGACATGAATTTTGAATATGTAAAATTTTTTTTTTTTTAAAGATTCTATTTTTATTTATTTGACAGAGAGAGAGACAGTGAGAGCAGGAACACAAACAGGGGGAGTGGGAGAGGGAGAAGCAGGCTTCCCGCCGAGCAGGGAGCCCGATGCGGGGCTCGACCCCAGGAGCCCGGGATCATGACCTGAGCCGAAGGCAGACGCCCAACGACTGAGCCACCCAGGCGCCCCGAATATGTAAAATTCTTAACAGTCTTCAACAAACCTTGCATTAAATGCCTTCTACTATACCTCAAGCTATATAATTGTATATAAATTGAGACACAGTCCTAGTTTTCTTCAAAATGTGTTACACATTTTTACAGTGAATAACATATATGGAAAGCATATATTTAAGACTTACTGAGATAAAACAGTTAGCCTCATCTCTAGCAGTTTGCTGGCTTACCCATTTCCTTTATCTAATGAAAGATGATTAAATATTTTGATTTAACAGATATTTTATGGCCAGGTAAAGAAGCTATTCTTTAATGATAATGACCTATCTAAGCATTCCAGTCTTATACATGAACAAAAGCTGGGTTTGCATATCCTGGAAATACGACTGACCACCATTTAAAGGAAATAATTGTATTTCAGTTACGAGCTGGCATCTTGTCACTTGTTCTCTTCTGTGTTCTCTCAGTAACCATCTACACTTCTGACAGTTGGGTAAGATAAGAATGCTCAAAGATGAGTTTGGAAATAAAAACTTCACTTTCCATCACAAACAAAACAAAAATAAAAATTTATTGCTATGTTTTTCATAACTCTTTCTCCTTCTTCCAGTGCCTACAATGTAATTGCTTTAGCATACTTGATAATGTTCAAGTAAAATACAATGGGGATGAGGCTTGGAGATCCTCCAAGTGGACAAAAGCATTTAAGCCATGTAAACAAAACTAAATCCAGCTTCTTTCATAAACATAAGTGAAACTTAAGTTACTTCTTGTAAATGCCTCTGATAATTATAAAAGAAACAAGTCATCTTCCTAAACGTTGTGTAAGATAAACATTTTTAGCCAATCCCAAAGCATTTAACCAATCCCTAATCATTTTTAATGAAACCTCCACTGTAAGAACTCTTCATTGTAAAGTTTAAATAGCTTCCTCATTTTCACTTTATAAGCTATCCTGTAACATCATGCCACTGAGCTTCATATCAGTTTTGGATTTGTCTGAGAACGTTTTTTTACGTGCCAAATAAACTCTTAACTACTTTTTATTGATCAGGTGGTTTTAATTTTCCTATTCTGGACTTTTGACATTACCTGAAAAAGTTGCCACAACTTTTGCCTTAATGTAAGCAATGATACAAAATTGAGTGTTTGGCATATAAAAAGATTCATAAACCACTTAATTGACAATGATATAAACAAAATTGCATTTATATTTTATCATATTCTTATAAGTTGGCATTTGGAACTATTTTTTTTAAATTTCTACTTTTGAGAAAATATGACTTTCAACATATTTTCATTTCTATTTAGCTTTTTTTCTTTTGTTTTAGGTTACTTCTCTCACTGTTCATGCTGCTGTGGCTCTACTTCTATTACCATTTTTAGGAAAGCAGCATGACTGAGAGGGAAACTTGGAAGAGTCAAAATCAGGAATCTTGAATTTTAGAACCCATGTGCCACTAGCTGCTTAGTGTGACCTGAGATAAGTCAAACACCCTCTCTGATCCTCAGTTATTTTGCCTACATCATATCTCAGTCTAGATGATCCCTGTTATAGGCTGAATTGTGTTCCACAGTTTGTAGGTTGAAAACCCTATCCCCTATTTTGACTGTATTTGGAGATAGGGCCTTTGGGAAAGTAATTAAGGTTAAATTAGGACATAACAGTAGGGTTCTAATACTATAGGACTGGTGTCCTTGTAAGAAAAGGAAGAGACACTAGGAATTTGTGTGCATAGAGAAAAGACCATCTACAAGCCAAGGAGAGAGGCCTCAGGAGAAACCAACGCTACTGGCAACTTGATCTTGGACTTCTAACCTACAGAACTGTGAGAAAATAAATTCCTGTTTTTCAAGTCACCCAGTGAATGGTATTTTGTTATGGTATCCCTAGAAGACTAGTAAAGGTCCTTAAGGTGTCTCTACTTGTCAAAATATTCCTCTGTCCTCTGGGTGTCCTAAATCTGAGACCATCTAGAGCTAGAGTTTAACATATAAGTAGATTAATACAAAGAGAAAAAGAAAGAAATATTTTTAAAAATACTACAGAACATCTATTATTCACATTTAAAATGTCTTCATCAGAAACTATAGAACACTTAGGAAAGAAATTGAGGAGGACACAAATAAATGGAAAATCATTCCATACTCATGGATTAGAAGGGCAAACATTGTTAAAATGTCGATACTACCCAAAGCAATCTACACATTTAATGCAACCCTTATCAATATACCACCAGCATTTTTCACAGGGCAAGAACAAACAATCCTAAATTTTGTATGGAACCATAAAAGACCCTGAATAGCCAAAGCAACTCTGAAAAAGAAAAACAAAACTGGAGGCATCACATTCTGGATTTCACACTATATTACAAAGCTGTAATCATCAAGACAGTATGGTACTGGCACAAAAACAGACACATAGATCAATGGAACAGAATAGAGAATCCAGAAATGGAGCACAACTCTATGGTCAACTAATCTTCAACAAAGCAGGAAGGAATACCCAATGGAAAAAGACAGTCTCTTCAACAAATGGTGTTGGGAAAATTGGACAGCCCACATGCAGAAGAATGAAACTGGACCCCTTTTTCTTTCTTTCTTTCTTTCTTTCTTTCTTTCTTTCTTTCTTTCTTTCTTTCTTTCTTTCTTTCTTTCCTTCTTTTTTAAGATTTTATTTATTTGAGAGAGAGAGAGAGAGAGCATGAGTGGGGGCAGGGGCAGAGGGAGAAGCAGACTCCCTGCTGAGCAGGGAACCTGACATGGGGCTTGATCCCAGGACCCTAGGATAATGACCTGAGCCGAAGGCAGAGGCTTAACCAACTGAGCCACCCAGGAACCCCAACTGGACCACTTTCTTACACCATACACAAAAATAAATTTAAAATAGATGAAAGAACTAAATGTGAGACAGGAAACCATCAAAATCCTAGAGGACAACACAGGCAGCAACCTCCTCGACCTCAGCCATAGCAACTTCTTACTAGACATGTCTCCAAAGGCAAGGAAAACAAAAGCAAAAATGAGCTATTAGGACTTCATCAAGATAAAAATCTCTGCATAGCAAAGAAACAACCAACAAAACTAAAAGACAGCCTATGGAATAGGAGAAGGTATTTGCAAATGACATATCTGATAAAGGGTTGGTATCCAAAATCTATAAAGAACTTATCAAATTCAACACCCCCAAAAAACAAATAATAGTTAAAAAATGGGAAGAAGACATGAATAAACACTTTCCCAAAGAAGACATCTAGATGGCTAATAGACACATGAAAAAAATGCTTAACATCACTTATCATCAGTGAAGTACAAATTAAAACCAAAATGAGATACCACTTCACACCTGTCAGAATGGCTAAAATTAACAACACAAGTAACAACAGGGGTTGGCCAGGATGTGGAGAAAGGGGAACCCTCTTGTGGGAATGCAAACTGGTACAGCCCCTCTGGAAAATAGTACGGAGGTTCCTCAAAAGTTAAAAATAGAAAATAAAAAGTTAAAAATAAAAATAGAACTAGTCTACTTTCCAACAATTGCACTACGAGGTATTTACCCAAAGAATACAAAAATACTGATTCAAAGGGGTACATGCACCCTGATGTTTATAGCAGCATTATCAACAATAGCCAAGCTATGGAGGGAGTCCAAATGTCCACTGACTGATAAATAGATAAAAAGAGGTGGTATATATACATGTATGTATGTATGTGTGTATGTATGTGTGTGTTTGTGTATGTATATGCATATATATATAAATATCATTCAGCCATAAAAACAACGGAATCTTACCATTTGCAATAACATGGATGCTATTATGCTAAGTGAAACAAGGCAGTCAGAGAAAGACAAATACCATATGATTTCACTCATATGTGGAATTTAAGAAAGAAGACAGATGAACATATTGGAAGGGGGAGAAATAGAGTAGAGAGGGAAACAAACCATAAGAGATTCTTAACAGTAGAAAACAAACAGGGTTGCTGGAGGGGAGGGGATGGGGGATGGGCTAGTGGGTGATGGGTATTAAAGAGGGCACTTGTTGTGATGAGCCCTGGGTGTTGTAAGTGATGAATCACTGAATTCTACTCCAGAAACCAATTGCACTGTATGTTAACTAACTAAAATTTAAATTAAATGAAAAATAAATGTGACATTAATTCAAAATATTGTCTTCATCAGAAGATTCACATGTAATTTACTTTTAGCTATGTTTTTAATATTTCAAATATAATCATATTTTATATCAAAAGTGTTTTTTTCCCTAGACAATTGGAACTTTTTCATTGCATCTATAGCATTCATCATGTGATAAAATTGCAAACTAGCTTAATGGAAATTTCCTTTGGAGCAAGATGGTTTCAAATTACTACAAGAGCAAGATAATTATTGATTCTAAGTTAAAAAGCATATACAGCACATTAAATGCAGACAAAACAAGAATCAATATTGTTGACTCTGCATGGAGCAAAATAATTAGAGATATGAACTTACAAAAGAAATAAATACTAAAGGCATGATCATTTATCTCTGATTGGGAAGTAAGGTCTTATGGGAAACTTATCAGCAATATCACTACTTTTTTTTTTTCTGTGATTTTCATTTAGTGTAACAAAAACCTGCAGGGAGTAAAATCTGAAAAAAGTTACTGTTTCAGCTTCTCCGTGCTTAGGTAATGATGACTTAAGTAGAAAAATTAGAATGATTCAGGCCTGCAGCCAGTAATATGTTCAGACGCTCACTTAGCCTGGATGCCTCTTGACTGTAATAGGAAGCCACAAGGTCAGGCAAGAAGTGGATTTTAAATGGTCTCAAGTGTCAGCAGAAGTTTGAATGGGCAGACTTTAAGTTGGAAGTAACATAGAAAAAAAAGTAATACCATGTGATAAGAATTTTAACATGGTCAAATTTCAAACATATGAAATAAATCAAAACGTAAGACGTGTGATCGCCTATAAATTTATGTCTATTACTACAGAAGTAAAATTATTCTAAATTCTTTAACCCATGTGAGAGGAAATGCCTGTTTTCTATAATGTCAAATAAAATCAATTGTAGACTAAAGTTAAGTGGTAATTATTAACACATCTAGGAGGCTAGCCTCTAAATCAGTCTCGTATAAAGGGATACTGACATCACAGGTAAATAATGGAAGGTAAAATATTTTTTAAAGAATCCTAATTTCTTATTTTGTTTAAAATCAAATGTCAAGTTGGAAAAATGTGTATATTAAAGTCAGAGTCAGCACCTCTGCACCAGTCATGATTAATGACCAATCCATTCACTTGATAGTCTTCCCACTGAGATAGTGAAGCATGGAAGCAAAGTGCTGATTATACACCTGCAAGGGCTTTTCATTCAGCCTATGGGGTCCTGCTAGAATGCTTCATGATCATGGCCACGGTAATCCTCACCTCCTAGGAGAGGAAAAGTCGAGCAGCTAATGTTCGTAACACACTAGTTACTTCATTCCCATCATTAGGAAGATCCTATTTATAAAATTCTATTTGTTTAAGTGTGACCTGATTTCATTTTTTTTTTTTTTTTTTACAATGTATACGTATTCTGGGCTTGAATTCCTATCCCTGAGAGCAAGACCTAAACTGAGGTAAAGAGTCAGACTCTTAACAGACTGAGCCACCCAGGCACCCTGGCATAATTTCATTTTTATTAATGGCAGCAAGATTTAAATGGATAAAGTTCTTTATAATGTGACAAATATATAAAAGCAAAGGTAGGGCATCAAGATTGTTTCACATTTCTATTAACCTTAAAAAGTCTCAAGAACAATCATGTGTGTGAATGCTGGAATGTATACGTTTTAATTGTAAGATGATGAATGTAAGATGTTAGGTGTTTTAAATTTGCACAGTCACATGCTTTACTTGGGCCACGTACTGGCATCTGTGTTTAGGAAGAGACAGGGCTGCGATAAGAGAGGGGACTTCTTACAAGAAAAAGGGGTTGGAGACCTGGAACACAAGCGTGGAAAGAAACTAGAGATATAGGAGGAGATACATAAAAGGAAAATAAAATACTTATTGTTCACAATAGAGAGGCATCTCATATGCAGTGCTTCTCATTTTTTGTTTTTTTAAATCATGATTTGAAGAATAATTTGGAAAATTGGACTCTTGGCAGAGTTTGGTAAAACTAACAGCAGACATATTTATAAGGAGGGGTTAATGTCTCCAACGGTAGTTACCATATATTAGGCGATGGCATATACCATGTAGTGTTCTAAGTTTATTACATGTGCTAATTAATTTACTCATCTCCACTAACTTAGGAAATAGGATTGTTGTTACTGTTCTTAGATGAGGTCCTTGCTTTCTCTTGCAACAAAATAATGAAAAGGGCAATAGGCATTAACCCACCTACCAGCTTTCATATATACATACTCATCTTTCTTACCTGTTTCCATAGATTAACTATCCACACTCCTATAGAAATCAAATTCTTCTGCATATGACTAGAACTTTGCAATAGCCATGCTGTATTCTATCTTCTACGGCCTCAACTTCTGTTGTATTGGATCATTTTCATTGGCAGACAGCCATGTTCTTTCCTTCTTCTTCTTCTTCTTTTTTTTTTTTTACTCCTATTACTTGGCAAGCTACTGTCCCATTTATTTACTTTCCTATGAAGTAAAACTCAAACTCAAAGTATCAAGTCCTTTTTATCCATTCTCTCTAAAGCCCACATTACCAGCTTCTAACTCCCACTCCACCAAAATATTCTTAAGTATCAGCAATAATCTCCATGTTGCTAAACTTAATGGGCATTTTATTTGGCCTTTGGGCATCATTTGCTGTAGTTGATCATTTGGCTTGATCACACCAAGAAACTGTCCCCAGAAAAGCAATATTTAAAGGTCGTCTTTCCATCTTTTAAAGGAAAAATCAGAACAGAACATATAATTTTCATATAATACAATTAGAGTTTTGTGAAAATGAAGGTAATCAAGGTCACTTTTAAAATGTCTAGTGCCTAGGACAAGAGTATCAATGGGTACCATTTGCCATATGGCTCAATACTTAAAAAATCATAAATCAATCTTTAAAAAACTGTTAAAATATATTCTGCATTTTTGTTTTGGCTTATATTCTTCCCCCCCAGCCTTACTGAGATAAAATTGACAAATTAAAATTGTATATTTTTAAGATGTACAACGTGATGCTTTGATGTACGTATACGTTGTAAAATTATTACAATTGAGCTAATTTACATACCCATCATCTCACATAGTTAATCATTTTTGTGTATTGTGGGTATGCTGTGAGAACACTTAAGAACTACTCTCAGCAAATTTTAAGTACACAATACAGCATTATTAACTATAGTCACTGTGCTGTCCATTAGATCCAGAACTTATTCATCTTATAACTGAATGTTTGTACCCTTTGATGTTGACTTATATGCTTTTATAGCAACAAAATTTCTTTTATTGATTTATTTTTCTTTCCTAAACTGCTTTTGTTTTTTCTGTTTCTATAATGATCTTGACTTTTATTCATTCTCAATTATCAAAAGATTTGTAGCAATAGAAAATTTACTTGCATCTAAAATGTTAAAATGTAAGGGCTGCCTGGGTGACTCAGTTAAGTGTCTGACTCAATTTCTGGCTCAAGTCATGATCTCTGGGTGGTGAGATCAAGCCCCGCATTAGGCTTTGTGCTGAATGGGGAGCCTGTTTAAGATTCTCTCTCTCCCTCTCTCTCTGCCCTTCCCAACTCCCCCCATCCTGTCTGCATCTGCTCTCTCTCTCTCTCTTTCACTCTAAAAATAAATAAATAAATATTTTTAAAAAAAGTTATAATGTATGTTTTAATCCAAAACCAAGTTGAAGACAATGGAAAGCACTGGAAAAATAAAATTATTTCTATATTTCAAAATCTATTTTTATTGTTTTCTGAAACACCCATTACTTATTTATATGACATGCTAAAATTAAAAAGCAAAACAGGGCACCTGGGTGGCTCAGTTGGTTGAGCGACTGCCTTCGGCTCAGGTCATGATCCTGGAGTCTCGGGATCGAGTCCCGCATCGGGCTCCCTGCTCGGCAGGGAGTCTGCTTCTCCCTCTGACCCTCCTCCCTCTCATGCTCTCTGTCTCTCATTCTCTCTCTCAAAATAAATAAATAAATAAAATCTTAAAAAAAAAAAAGCAAAACAAAAATTGTAAGTAATAAGTGTGAAAATTTAAATTAAACATTTAGATGAGGCTGGAATTTTAATTTGGGAGGCGGAAATTAAATAACTGTTGGTCATGTATAAAAATATCCAGTATTCAGTATTGCCCATTGATTTGTCAACATAGTAAACTATCATTACTTTTTACATATAATATGTCTAGACCTCCATTTATACAAATATGGGTGATTCAGATTGATTGATATTACAAAATCTTCCTCAGTCATGATGTGCAATTCCTGCAAATGTCATGCTAACTCATGACTTCTTTAGAACTAAAAATTGAGTCATGAACAGAAACAAAAAGATTTTGTCTACTGTTGAGAAATGATACTTTATTATGCAAGAAATTATTGCATTCTTGCTGAGAAGAATTTGACAAATTAATTAATTTGTCTTTTCATTTACTGATTTCTACTGCTCAAATTATCTCTCCCTATGTGCCAGACTATTGTCTGTTTCAACATCAGCAAAGACACAAGTCACAAACTATCCCAACAATCGAACCCAGTCACTCTGTTTTCCAAGGATATAAGATAAGAAATGTGGAGATGAGTACTATGGAGATGGAAAGGTATTAGCCACAAAGAGCATGTTTAGTATTACAGGTAGCACTGTGCCAGTTATGAGTGCCAGATCAGAAATAGCAGAGGTTTCTGTATATTCTTTAATACATTTATTTTTGTATGTTTGCAATATTCAAGGCCCTCTAAAGATGCAAGCATAAGGGACTTTTGTATATGGAATTATGGTATAATTTTGCGAATTATTATTAGTTATTATTGCCTTAGGGTTATTGTTATGTCAACAATGCATAAAGCCTGACTATGATGTGCATCACTGATTTACCAACTATATGTTCTGGAGACTTCCATAGATGAGACTGTCATAGAGAAAAACAGAACTAATTAGGATGTGGACATTCACTCCCAGTTAATAGCCTATCTCTGGCTTTATCTGATTTAGTGAAGAGATTTTCCTACTCAGGTCTTTGTTTGTTTGTTTATTTTTAATATTGCTGATCAAAAAATCTGGAAAACCATTGGAATACATCATAGGACCAATTTGAAAAAAAATAAATTGAGATTTGTAGGCTGAAATGCATCACAGAAAATGTCAACTATATATTCATGTTGTTCATATTATGTGTGTTTTAAATATTGCATTTACTACTTTACGTTTTTTGATAATAGACAGTTTTTGATGTTGCAGGATTTGGACTTATAAATTTTAATCATAGTTTTAATAGATAGCATAAAGTATCATTTAATTCCTTATCTCTCAAAGCAGCTGTATCTTTCTGAGCTCTTTGAATTGAATTGACATTTGAATCTCAATACAAACTTTAATTTCTTGGCTATTTCTGTTATTCTTTGCTTTGATAGGAACAAAAGTTTAAAATGTAGGGAAAGGAACAAGGTATGAGTCAACTGAAATTTGTTTAAAGCAGGAAAAAAAGATAACACAATGTGTTGCCTATTCATGTGAGAATCTGCTAGAAACCAAAGGATATGCTTAGCTTTTATTGTTTAACTTTAAATTATAGATGCTCAAAAGACTTATTCAAATTTGAAATAAACTTAGCAGATCTAAATAAATGCTTATAAAAATTGAGGAAACACTGTGAATGACATACCTGGGTACCATAACAGCAGGACTTAGAAAAAGGCACAAATGCTTGAAAGAGCATTTAACTAATGATAGTCTGGTTAATTCTGAAATATATAGATCTATTGATTAACCGAGAAATATAATATTTCACATAAATTACTATGGCAAATATTTTTTTCCAGAGTAAGACTTGAGAATCTAGTTAAAAAAAGGTGAAAAGGGAAAAAGAAAGGGTCTTTTCATGGTGAAAGATTGTCATTAAGAGTATAACCTTGAACTGTTTTATAATCCTTTTTTTGAGTTGTACGAGTTCTTATATATTTTGGATATTAACTCCTTGCTTTATATATGGTTTACAAATATTTTCTCCCATTCTATATTTACATTTTCAATTTTTTTATTATTTCTTTTGCTGTACAGACACTTTTTGGTTTCATGTAGTCCCACTTGTTGATTTTCACTTTTGTTGCTTGTGCTTTTGGTGTCATATATTAAAAAATCATTGTCAAAACCTATGTCAAAGAGCTTCTTTCCTATATTTTCCTCTAGGAGTTTTATGGTAGTAGGTCTGATGTTTGTCTTTAAAAATTTTGAGTTAATTTTTGTGAGTTATGCAAGATGGGGATCCAATTTCGTTTCTCTTCCTGTGGTTATCCAGTTTTCCCAGTGCCATTTGTTGAAGAGACTATCTTTCCCCATTGAGTGTTCCTGGTTGTCTTGTCAAATATTAGTTGACCATAAATATAGGGGTTTATTTCGAGTTTATTTGCCCTTTTATAAGGGCACTAATACCAATACCATACTGTTGTGATTATTTTAGCTTTGTAGCATAGGCTGAAATCAGGAAGTGTGATGCCTCTGGTGGTGTTTTTTTCTTAGGATTGCTTGGCTATTCTTTTGTGGTTCCATATAAATTTTAACATTTTTTTCTTTTTTTGTGAAAAATGCCATTGTAGGCTTTGTATTGAAAATATAGATGGCTTTGGGTGAGATAAGTCAGACAGAAAAAGACAAATACTGTATGATATCACTTGTATGTGCAATCTAAAAAAAGCTGAACTCCTAAAAAGAGAGTAGAAGGGTAACCACCAGGGGGCAGGAGTGTAGGGGACTTAGGGAGATGTTTTAGGGCACAAACTTGAGACCAGTAGATAAATGAGTCCAGGAGATTCAATGCATGGCACAGTGAATATATACAATGCTGTATTATAAACTTCAAAGTTGCTAAGAAACTAGATCTTAATTGTTCCCACCACAAAAAAGAAATTATAATTGTGTAATATAACAGAGGTGTCAACTACTGCAGTGGTAGTAAACATATTTCAATATATAAATATATCAAATCAACAGGTTGTATGCCTTAAACTTATACAGTGTTATATGTCAATTATATCTCAAAAAAAAAGACTATAACCAAGCTCTCTCCACATATTTGCCTTAATAATTGCACAAAAGCGATCACGGTAGGTTTGGACTGTAGCATTAAGGACATCTTGGATGGATAGCAATCCTCTAGTTAAATATTTGAATATTTGATCACTTGTTGCTATTGTAATTCTGGGGTTTTTAGTTTTTTGTTTTTCCTTCCTTCCTTCCCACTTAATTTGGGAGGGTGGGGAGGGCTCTAGGCTCCCCCACCTCTTTTTTTTTCTTTTTTTTTTTGATAAAAACCTGGAGCTTCAGAGCTGGTCAGTAAAATATGGAAGGATACCATATTTTATTCACATGATTTTCTGATTTTTAATATGAGTAAGTAACTAAAGCTCAATAAGTACTAACTGAACACCTTGATTCCCAGCAATGTTTTTTCTGGGAAGAACTCATTTTAAATTATAACAAAAAGAAAATAATTTTAGTTGTGTTTCAAGTAAGGCTGTGATAATAACCATCATTTTTATGTCACTAATTAGAATATTATCTTCCAGAAAATTCATTTAATTGTGTTAAAATTTTTAAACAAGCTTTTATTCTAGTTATAAAACTTGTCATTATACTCTTACTCTTTAAAAAAAAAACCTTTTCAAAGAAGGAAGATAAAATTCTAAAGAAATAACTTTTACTAATACTTTATGTTTTACAAAACATTTATAATTTTACCAATTTTCTATTCACTGACATTTTCAAATGAATTATTTCATAAGGAAATTATGAACTTTTGTTTTCATCATTTGAAATTGTCTTTTAAAATTTAGTATTAGTGACTTTTGAGCCAAAATAGAACAAAATATGTTTTATAATAAATTGTTGAGAACTATTAGCATATTAAGCAATATTATCTCTGACCATTTACCCAGGGTTGCCATAGTTTTGTGGATTTTACTTGTCTCTATCAGTGGGAAATATATAAAAAGGAAATGTAATTATATCTGCCTTTTCCTATATGTTAAAATATTTCTAATTGAGATAGATATTATATAAATAAGACCATTTTAGGATAAATATGGAAGAGCTTTGTCAAAATAGTATTCTAATCATTGTGTGTAGTCTTGAGTACATGTTACCTCAGCTTATTCTTCCCTTTTCTGTATGGAGAAAAGGACTGATACTTAAACCTCCTTAAAGGGTATTAAATATTAGGATGTTGTGTTTTGCTTTGTTTTGTAACTCTTAGGATGGTTGGTTGTGTTTTGCTTTTCCAGGCATATGTGAACTGTGGGTAAGTTGGGATGCAGAGACACTCCCCTGATTTATTCACTCACTTTGGTTAACACAAGGAATGCTCTGAGATACTCTCACTACCAGTTCCAATGTTCCACACACAGGATAGGAGGAGCAAACTTACTTATACTGTCTTAACCCATTCAAGCTGCTATAACAGAATATCATAGATTGGGTAGTTTAGGAATAACAAAAATTTATTTCTCATAGTTGGGAAAACTGGGAAGTCCAAGGTCAGGGCTCTGGCAAGATATGGTGTTTGGTAAGAACCTGCTTCTTAGACAGTAATATATTCACTTCATAATTATCACCCCTTCCACAACCCCACATGGTGGAAGGGGCAAGCTAGCTCTCTGGGGTCTCTTTTATAAGGGCACTAATCCCAATCATGAGTGCTTCTCCAATGACCTAATCATCCCCAAAAAGTCCCACCTCCTAATACCAAAACACTGAGGTAGGATTTCAACATATGAATTTGAAGGAGGCACAAACATTCAATCTGTAGCATGTACTATTAAAGCATGGTATGTGAGCATTACGTAACATCAAAAATCTGAGCTGAAGAATTTATAACTAGAGCTGCTAAGCCCTCTGACATGAAGTAATATGTGGACCTAAGTACTCCATATTCTTTAAGACCAGGACCCAGCCTTTCACATCAGACTGGGGAACCAACAGTTGCACAGGTACACCAGTCCCTGGTGCACAGGACCTGAGAATGGAGGGAACAGGTGCTCTGTCCCCTGCCAAGCCCCCTTTCCAAATCTGACAGGTTCCCATTTTTCTCTCTGAATAGTCGGTTTCTCCCATAGGAAACACTTTTGTTTGGGTGAGAAGTCTTAGAGAATGTGAGAGTATAATAAATTTAAGCATATTGAAATATTGGTCTTCACGTTTCTACCAAGATTTATGAAAGATGGTAAAGCTGACTTCTGACATTCTCTGTACTTGCCTAAATAGTAAAGCAAGGAGCTCAGTCTTCCCAGCTTCTCTCCATGGAACCTCCTGATAATCCGCCATGCCCTTTTTAGTTTTTTAAAAATTGATTATACAATTTGTGACTCCCTAGATGATTTACTTATACACTTTCTTTTCTTGAGAGCATTTCCCCCCTTACTATTTGTTTTATACATAGTAAAACAATATAATAAATATTGTTGTCTGGCTGGGAAAAAAAAGGAGCCCCTTTTATGTGTACTAGTCTCCAATTACAAAGTTCCAAACGGAAGTTAATGGAGAGAGACTTAAATTTACCAGTGACAAATGGATTGATCTGTTCTCTGCAATCTATCTATCAGATACCCCGAGACGCCAAGAGAATGGCTTAGGGCTTAGCTTCTCTCAAGGGTGTCCTCTTAAGGATTTATGATGTAAAGTAAGGACTCCTTATGCCCCAGTAAGTAAAGCTACCTTTTTCTTCTTCCTCCTCTTCTCCTTCCCCTCCTTCTTCTCCTCCTTCTTTATAACCAGAGTCAGCCTTACATATCATAAAAGCAAGTTAGTCATATAAAAGCAATAGAGTAATTTAAAAGAGAACTACAAAGTTTAATCAGTAAATAATCTTTTGCAAGCAACTGTGATAGATGGTAGTCGCATAATGTTTTCACTTGCTAATTTAATCTATGTTATTTAAAAATAATATGAAAATTCCACATGGCTTTCCCCCTACTCCTGTGAGGTAAGCTCAGTCAATATATTCATTGTTTAATATAATTTCAAAAGTGTGGAGCTTTGTTTTGATTAATTAATTTATTATGCATATGGGAAACATTTCTTAAGTTCTTTTTATTTGAAAGCATGCAATTAAAAAAACCCTCAAACTTATGCAAAGGTTGTAAGAAATATTCATTGAGCATCTGTATACCTTTCTGTATATTCACCAATTTTCATCATTTTGCCACATTTGCTATATGCTCTACTTCTCTCCCTCTCTCCATCTCTCTGATATTTTTTCTCTTTGACTGAACCATTTGAGATCAAGTTAGAGACATCATGATCTATTATTTCTTAATAATTGAGCACATATCTCCTAAGAACAAGGACATTCTGTCACATGTTCATTGTACAATTAACATATTTAGGAAACTTAATGTTGATATTATTTTATCTGATACAACATCTATACTTCAACTTTGCCAATTGTCCCAATAATGTCCTTTAAAGAAATTTTTTAGTTGAGGATAAAATCCAGGATAATGCATTTCATTTACTTGCATGTCATCTTAACCATCTTTATCCATGTGAACAATTTCTCAGCTTTTCTTTGTATCTCATGACACTGTCATTTTTAGAATAGTTTGTGGATTTATTTTATTGCTTCCTCTTAATCAGATTAGATGCCTGATGCATTTTTTGGCAAGAATTCCCCGTAAGTAACATTGTGTCATTCTAAGTACAAAACATCTGGGCAAAACATCTGGGGGCATAATGACAATGAGTCCCATTCTTTGTGTGCTAACTTGAGATATTCAATTAAGGTGATATTTCTCAAATCAATACATTAATAAACAGTATGTTTGGAGATGTTTTGAGACTATGTAAATATATTGTTTCCTACCAAAATTTAAATGGTTTCAGCATTCATAGATAATTCTCCTCTGAGTCAAGAATGCAAATTGTTGGGGCACCTGGGTGGCTTAGTCGGTTAAGCATCCGCCTCCCACTCAAGTCATGATCCCAGAGTCCTGGGATCAAGCCCCACATGGGCTCCCTGTAGCTCCCTGTTCAGCGGGTAGTCTGCTTCTCCCACTCCCTCTACCCCTTCCCCGACTTGTGTGTGCTCTTTCTCTCTCTCAAATAAATAAATAAATAATCTTTTTTTTTATAACGATTATTTATTTATTTATTTGAGACAGAGAGTACGAGAGAGAGAGAGCACATGAGAGGGGGGAGGGTCAGAGGGAGAAGCAGGTTCCTTGCTGAGCAGGGAGCCCGATGCGGGACTCGATCCAGGGACTCCAGGATCATGACCTGAGCCGAAGGCAGTCGCTTAACCAACTGAGCCACCCAGGCGCCCAATAAATAATCTTTAAAAAAAAAGAATACAAATTGTCATATGGAGATTTTTTTAAATCTGTTATTCTCACACCGGCTTTTTATTTATTTATTTATTATTTTACTTACTAACATTTACTATGGACTCATTCAGTGAATTATCAACCATTGTATTTACTTTACAGTTTCATGTGAAAACTGTCCAAAATTAGTCAGTGGGAGCAACTTCAAACTGGCTTTTTCTTCTTCCTCCTCTTCTCCTTCCCCTCCTCCTCCTTCTATTTTTATTTTTTGAGTATTTTATTACTTTCTGGCATTAAAAAATGTTCCAGGTTTATTTTTTTCTTACCTGCCACAGCCTTGGAATCAGCAATTTCTCCAGAATTCCTGTTTCTTTAAGTGGGCAATGGTTTCTGAAAAGCAAGATATGGTTGCTAGGTGCATTTATTGGTGCTGGGTTGCCACTGCAAATTTTGCCATTGGATTCTTTTTACAAAGAAAACTATAGGTAGGTAAGTTTGTAGAACATAGGTAGTTTTTTCTTTTTTATATATTTATATACACAACTAGGAGTTTATACTGATATCTTTAATCTCACATCAACAAACACAAGGTTCACCCTTGTCTTACCCCTCCCAGTCCATACTTGTATTACTCTTCCCACAACACAAACGTTTGCTTCTCATAATGTCAATATATTTACTTTTTTGCTTAGTTCTACGATATGTGTAACCATACTGTGCAGGAAAAAGTTAACATGGTAGGCCTTAATTTCTATCCTTGAAAGGAACTGCTTACAAGTTTAGCCCTTGGCTGACTCTGGGAATTTGGACTTTGGAGGATTCCCATACCTCCAACTGATAAGAATTGCTCACTGTGCCTAAAGAATTGCTCAAGTGCAAGCAATATGGTTTATACTGAAAACCTGCTTTCCTTCTCAGGATCTATAATTTTGTACATGCCTGACAAATACCACCTATGTGGTCAGGCCTAATAAAAACCATGGAAAATGATTCTGTATGAGCTTCACTGGTTGGCGACATTTCATATGTGTTTTCACAACTCCTTGCGGGAGAAATTAAGTATGTCTTGTGTGATTCCACTGGGAGAAGACCCTTGGAAGATTGTTCCTGGTTTCCCTAGACTTCACCCCATTTGACTTTTCTCTTTGTTGATTGTGCTCTGTATCCTTTCACTGTAATAAATCATAGTCATGAGTCTAACTATATGCTGAATGCTCTGAGTTCCCCTTAGAGAATCACCAAACCTGGGGATAGCCTTGGGGATTTCCAACACGCTATGAACAGAAAACCTCTAAGTACAGTTAAAAAGTATATAGAATTCTTTTGGTCTTTAGATTTAGGGTACATAATCAGAAACTGTATTTTTTTCTTTCTACTTTTTTATTTTGAAACTATTTAGATCTATACAAATTATAAGAAGTGTATATGTACCCTTTATCAAGAGAGATCCATGTACTCTTTACCAAGTTTCCTTCCATAGATATATTTTACATAACAAAAATATAGTATCAAAAGAAGGAAATTGACTTTGGCATAATGTATGTGTATAGTTCTGTGCCATTATATCACATGTCTAGATTCCTGTGAACCCAAGGACAATGAAATTACAGAAGTATTCCTCATAAAGATCCACTTCAGACTCTCCATTTGTGGTCACATCAGATCCCCTTCTTACCACCATTGCTGGCAGCATTGATCTATTTCTACCTCAATAATTTTGTCATAATGAGATTGTCATATAAGTGGAGTCATACAGTATGTGATTCAATTTTTTTCACAAAGTAATTCTAATAAGATTAATCTAGTTACTGCTTGCATCAATAATCTTTTTCTTTTTTTAAGTAATACAATTTATTTTTAGAGCAGTTTAAGGTCTAAAGCAAAAATTAACAAGAGGTATAGAGAGATCCCACCTATCCCCAGTAATTGCTTTTTAACACTAAGTAATATTCCATTTTCTGGATGCACCACAGTTTATTTGTTCACTCACCTACTGAAAGATGTCTCGATTGCCTACAAGTTTCTGCAATTATGAATAAAGTTACTATAAACATCCACGTGCAAGTTCATATGTGGATGTAAGTTTTTAGTTCATTTGGGTAAATACCAAGGAGTAAGATTGCTGGATCATATGGTAAGAGTATGTTTAATTTTGTAAGAAGCCATCAAACTTACAAGGTGGCTGCACCATTCTGCATTCTTACCAGCAAAGACTTAGAGTTCCGCATCCTCACCAGAATTTAGTGTTATCAGTGCTTTAGATTTTGGCCATTCTAATAGTGTGTGCTGATACCTCATTCTTGTTTTAATTTGCAGTTCTCTAAGAACATGATTTTGAACATCTTGTCATATGCTTGCTTGCCATCTGTACCTCTTATTTGACAAGGTGTCTATTCAAGTCTTTAGCCTTTTTTTTTTTTAAGTTATTTGTATATTTTGGATAACTTTTTTGTCAGATGTGTCTTTTGAAATATTTTCTCTTACTTTGGTGATTATCTTCTCATTCTTTTGATACCATCTTTCACAGAATAGGTGTTTATATTTTTAAGGAAGTATAGCTTATCAATTATTTCTTTCATGGAGTGTGTCTTTGGTGTTGTATCTAAAATGTCATCACCATACCCAAGGCCATCTAGGTTTCTCCTATGTTATTTTCTAGGAATTTTACAGTTTTGCATTTTACATTTAGGTCTATGATCCATTTTGAGTTAATTTTTATGAAAGGTGTAAGATCTATGTCTATATTCATGTTTTTGCATGTGGATGTCTAGTTGTGCCAGCACCATTTGATAAAGAGAATATCTTTGCTTCATTTTATTGCCTTTGCACCTTCACCAAAGATCAGTTGGCATATTTACATGCATCTATTTCTGGGTTCTCTATTTTGTTCCATTGATCTATTTGTCTGTTTTTTCACCCAGACCACACTGTCCTAAAATTGTAGCTTTATGGTAAGTTTTGAAGCTGGGTAGTGTTAATCCTCCAACTTTACCCCCCACCGCTTCAATAATGTGCTGGCTATTTTGGATCTTTTGTCTCTCCATATAAACTTTAGAATTAATTTGTCAATATCTATGAAATGAATTGCTGGATTTTGATTGGAATTGCAATGAATCTACACATCAAGTTGGGAATAACTGTTATCTTGACAATACTGAGTCTTTCTAACCCCGAACGTGGAATATTTTTCCACTTATTTCATTCTTTTTGATTTCAGTCATTAGAGTGTTGTGGTTTTCCTCATATAGATCTTGTACATATGTTGTTAGATCTATATTAAGTATTTTATTTTTGGAGTGCTAGTTGTGTAGTAATGTGTTTTTAATTTCAAGTACCATTTGTTTATTGCTGGTATTATAGGAAAGTGGCATTCATATTTTATCCTTGTATCCTGCAGCCTGGCTAGTATCATCTATTATTTCCAGGAGCTTTTGGATTTCCACTTAGATGATTATGTCATCCACAAAAATGACTGCTTTATTCCTTCTTTTCCAATCAGTATACATTTTTTTCTTTTCTTTTTTTTTCCTTTTTTTGTATTACTTCATTTGCTAGGACTTCTTCTATGATGTTGAAAGCAATCATGAGAGGGGACATCCTTACCTTATTTCTGATCTTAGCAGGAAGGCTCAGTTTCTCACCATTAAGTAAAATGTTAGATAAATATTTGTAGATGTTATCAAGTTGAGGAAGTTCCCATCTATTCTTAATTTGCTGACAATTTTTATTTAAATGAGCATTGGATTTTGTCGAATGCTTTTTTTTCTTTGCATCTATTGACATAATTATATGGTTTTTTTTAGCCTATTGATGTGATGGATTACATTAGCTGATTTTCAGATGTTGAACTAGCTTTGTGTACATGGTCTAAATTCCAATTGATCTTCATGTATAATTCTTTTGATATTTTATTGAATTAAATTTGTTCATATTTTATTGAGGATTTTTTGCATCTATGTTTATGAAAGATACTGGTCTTGGTTTTCTTTTCTTGTAATATCTTTGTCTGGGTCTTGGTATTAGGGCAATTCTGGTCTCATATGCTTCTGCCTTCCCAAAAAATGTAGAAAATTAGGTAATTTATTTTTAAATATTTGGTAGAATTCACTAGTGAACTCATCTGGGTCTGGTGCTTTCTGTTTTTAAATATTTATTCATTATTGATTAAATTTCTTTAATAGATATAGGCCTATTTAGATTGCTTATATCTTCTTAAGTGTGTTTTGGTAGATGTGTCTTTCAAGGAAGTGGTTCATTTTGTATTTAGGTTATCAAATATGTGGGCATAGAATTGTCTATAATATTTTCTTATTCTCTCTTTAATGTCAGTGGGATCTGTTCTGATGTCCCTTTTTTGTTTCTGATATTAGTAATTTGTGTCTTCTCACTTTTTCCTTAGATAGCTTGAAATGGCTTATCTATTTTATTGATATTTTCAAAGAAACCTCTTTTGTTTCTGTTGATTTTTCTTTACTCATTTACTGTTTTCAATTTCACCAACTTCTAATTTTTTATTATTTATTTTCTTCTGCCTACTTTGAAGATTTTATTTATTTATTTATTTATTTATTTATTTATTTATTTAGAGCAGGGGGAGGGGCAGAGGGAGAGGGAGAGAAAGAATCCCAAGGAGACTCCCTGCTGAGCACAGAACCCGAAGCCGAGGCCAACGCAAGGCTTGATCTTATGACCATGAATCACGGCCTGAGCCCAAATCAAGGGTCTGACACTTAACCTTCTGAGCCACCCAGCCGCCCCATTCTTCTGCCTACTTTGGATTAATTTGCCCTTTTCTAGCTTCAAGGTAAAGATTTAAATTATTGATTTTATATTTTCTTTCTAATATATACATTCAATGCTATATATTTCTAAGCATTGTTTTTTGCTGCACTCCACGTATTTTGATAAGTTGTATTTCAATTTTAATTTAATTGAAATTATTTTTTGAAATTTCTTCTTTGATTTATGAATTACTTAGAAGTATATTGTTTAATCTTGAAGATTTTTGGATTTTTCCAGCTATATTTCTGTTATTGATATCTAGTTTAATTCCACTGTGCTCTGAGAAGACATTGTATGAATTGTATTCTTTTAAATTTGTTAACATGTTTTTAATGACCTGAAATATGACACACATTGCTGAATGTTCCATGTGAACTTGAAAATAATCTGTATTTTTACATGAAGTAGTCTATAGATGTCAATTATAGCCTGTTGATTGATGGGCCTATTGAATTCAACTATGTCCTTATGGAATCCTGTCCTATGGAATCTTCCTTATGGAAGCTATAAGCTACAAAATTCAGAAAGTACTTCTATCACTTTTTTTTCTTTTACTCATGTGGTTTTCAGACAAAATTAATTTTTTTCAAAATATTTTCAAAGTTTATTTATGTTTAATTTCCAGATTTCTCTTTATATCACAAGAATCCAGGTAAAGCAGTTGTAAAGTAATCAATATCAGATTTTTGGATTCTAATCATAACTTCCCTAAAATAGTATCTGCTTTGGAATTAAATTCTTTGGAAGTTTTTGGAAGTTGTTAGAATTTCCCTATAATGGCCCTATTGTGTTAAAATTGATATATATACACACATACCACTTCTTTTTTATCCATTCATCAGCCCATGGACATTTGGGCTCTTTCTATAATTTGATTATTTTTGATCAATATCGGGGTTAATGAATCCCTTCCAATCAGTATTTTTGTATCCTTTGGGGTAAATACTTAGTAGCGCAATTGCTGGATTGTAAGATAGTTCTATTTTTAACTTTTTGCGGAACCTCCATACTGTTTTCCAGAGTGGCTGCACCAGTTTGCATTCCCATCAACAGTACAAGAGGGTTCCCCTATCTCCGCATCCTTGCCAACATCTGTTGTTTCCTGTGTTGTTAATTTTAACCATTCTGACAGGTGTGAGGTGATATCTGACTGTAGTTTTGATTTGTATTTCTCGATGATGAGTGATGTTAAGGATCTTTTCATGTGTCTGTTGGCCATCTGTATGTTGTCTTTGAAAAAATGTCTATTCATGTCTTCTGCCCATTTTTTAACTGGATTGTTTGTTTTTGGATGTTGAGTTTGATAAGTTCTTTATAGATTTTGGATACTAACACTTTTTCAGTTATGTCATTTGCAAATACCTTCTCCCATTGTGAAGGTTGCCTTTTAGTTTTGTTGACTGTTTTCTTAACTGCGCAGAAGCTTTTTATCTTGATGAAGTCACAATAGTTCACTTTTGCTTTTGTTCCCCTTGCCTCCGGAGACGTGTCTGGTAAGAAGTTGTTACAGCTGATGTCAAAGAGGTTGCTGTCTTTGTTCTCCTCTAGGATTTTGTTGGTTTTCTGTCTCACATTTAGGTCTTTCATCCATTTTGAGTTTATTTTTGTGTATGGTGTAAGAAAGTGTTCCAGTTTCTTTCCTTTGCATATTGCAATCCAGTTTTTCCAACACCCATTTGTTGAAGAGACCAAACAAAAATACTTTTAATAATTCAGTAAGTGCTAACATTTTACTTCTTTACCTTTTGCCTATATTATTAGCCTATTTTAGGAACTTTAAAGAAAGTTAGATTTTATGTAATCTTCAAATTATCTCTGACATATAGCCATATTACTAAGCTTATTTCTCCAGCAACTTTGGACTAACTCAAATTCTGCAAGAGATCTGTATGTGTTAACCTATGTACAAATACATTCCTTCATTTAATTTGTTGTTTCCAAAACATGGTCAGTGATGAGCACAAGTGATATCATATGAATATCTTTGAAGATAACATTGGACTTTCTGCATTTCAAACAAGCTTTATTAGATTTTAAATAAAGAGTGATAAGTACAGTGTAGACTCAATTACAAAAATGCTTATCTTTTTTCCTCTAAGATGATCAATTAATGTAATTTAACTTTTACTGTCTTGCTTACCATAAGTCAAAAAATTGTTATATGACACTTATGGAAAATACTTCAAAGAATATAGAATAAAACATTTCCATGAACTTTATTTGTTGAAGCTGAAAATGTATAATAATAAAAATAATAATAGCCCCCAAATTTTAATATTTACTGAATGTCAGGAACACTGTTAAATATTTAGTTTTCACGAACTAATTTTATCTTCA
Organism: Leptonychotes weddellii; assembly: GCF_054177405.1. NCBI lineage: Eukaryota > Metazoa > Chordata > Mammalia > Carnivora > Phocidae > Leptonychotes > Leptonychotes weddellii. The sequence goes on along the minus strand of NC_138371.1, from coordinate 44,927,391 downwards.
ATATATTCCCCTAAAGTAGTTGTTAACATAGTCTTTTTTTTCCACAAATAAAGGTAATCATTGTCATGAAAAAGGAAACATTCTTATTTTTTGTTTATGTTTAAATTACATTAAATAATTGTGATCATAGATCTGTAGATAACATGCACATTTTAACAACATTAATTCTTCCAATTTATGAGCATAGTATATGTTTCCATTTGTTTGTGTCATCTTCAATTTTTTTCATCAATATGATTTCATTTACATGTGGAATCTAAAAAAACAAAGCAAATAGAAAACAGAAGCATAAATACATAGAATAAACTGGTGGCTGCCAGAGGGGAGAGAGGATGGATTAAATAAGTGAAGGGGATTAAGAGGTACAAACTTCCAGTTATAAAATAAGTAAGTCATGGAAATGAATAGTACAACATAGAGAATATAGTCAATAATATTGTAATAATGTTGTATGATGACTGTATTTATAATGGGGAGCATTGAGTAATGTAGAAAATTGTTGAATCTCTGTGTTGTACACCTGAAACTAATATAACATTATATGTCAACTATACCTCAACAATTAAACAAAATTGTGATCAAATATTGTTTGATTCACTGTGGACTGTTCTATAACAAAATAAAATGTTATATGCATGTAGCAAATAGTAAGCCAAACACTAAATGCAGGATTTCAAGAGTTAAAAATAAAACAAAATGTTCTCTATCAGCTACCTGTGTATATAAAGAGAAACAATCTTACCTACTTTACCTAGGTGATGTTAGATAAGTGTTTTTAAGTATATATGTTAATCCTATGTATTATTTTTCAGCAAATGGCTATACCATCACTTTTCCTTCCTTCAAAATTACTCCATAACCACACTTTATATAGCATGCAATCTCTTACTACATAGGTAAACTGATTCATTAAAACAAAGTTTCCGATTTGGGTAGTGTTCAATACACATTAAATGTGAGTTTTAAATTTTACATGATAGAAAAAAAGCATCATTTTTATACCTAGGCAAGTCAAAAATATTAATTAAAATGGAAACATATAGTTTGTTAAATTATTTGGAGTCTCATGTTTTTAGTTTTTCATTAGTGCCATTTACTTTTCTAGACATTTTCAATATACCAGCAAGGAAATAATACCAAAAACTTTTCCTCTTATGTATTCTACATTCTAGTAGGGCAAGGCAGATGGAATAATAAAATGGAAAAACGTTATAGCAGGTGCTAATTTATAGGGTGAAAAGTAAGAGTGAAGCAAGGTATGAGGACTCTGAGTTCAAGGGAAGACCAGTTTGCAGTATTTAACAGTATGGTCAGAGTAGATCTCCTGTAATTACAGGGCACATTTGAGGAAGGACAGATGAAAGTGGCCAGACAGCTACAGTGGACTGAATATTTGTGTTCCCCCATCCCCTAATTCATATGTTGAAATCCTTTTCTTTGTTGTGTTATGTTAGTCACCATACAGTAGATCATTATAGTTTTTGATGTAGTGTTCCATGACTCATTGTTTGCGTATAACACCCAGTGCTCCATGCAATACATGCCCTCCTTAATACCCATCACCAGGCTAACCCATCCCCCCACGCCCCTCCCCTCTAAAACCCTCAGTTTGTTTCTTGGAGTCCATAGTCTCTCATGGTTCATCTCCCTGATTTCCCCCCCTTCATTTTTCCCTTCCTTCTCCTAATGTCCTCCATGCTATTCCTTATGTTCCACAAATAAGTGAAACCATATGGTAATTTACTTTCTCTGCTTGATTTATTTCACTCAGCATAATCTCCTCCAGCTCAGCCATCAGAAAGGACGAATACCCAACTTTTGCATCATATGTTGAAATCCTAATCTCCAATGTGATGGTATTAGGAGCTAAGGCCTTTGGGAGGTAATTAGTCATGAGGGCCCAGTCCTCATGAATGGGGTTAGTGACCTTACAAGAGACCTTAGAAAGCTAACTAGTCCCTTTTGACCATTTGAGGACACATTGAGAAGATATATCTATCTATGAACCAGACAGCTGACTTTCACCAGACATCAAATCTGCTGGCATCTTGATCTCAGACCTCCCAGCTCCAGAACTGTGAGAAAAAAGTTTTTACTGTTTATAAGCCATCTGATCTATGACATTTTTGTTATAGCAGCCTGAATTGAGTTAGTAACTAAGCAAAGTCGAAGGGAGGAATACTCCTTGAAGAGCTAATAGGTATAGCAAAAGTGTAAAAGTAGAAGTGTGCCTGGTTGATTTGAGATACAAGAGGCTAACATACCTGGAGCAGGGAGAGCACAGTCTAATGTAGATAAGAGAGCAAATTTGTGGGAAACTAGATTATGTAGGTTCTAATGTCTAAAGGACATTTGCTTTTTACTGCAAAAGAAATTGGGGTCAGAACAGGGTTTTGAGCAGAGAGGTGGCAAGATCAATTGAGATTTAAAAGGATTACTCTGACTACTTTATTGAGATTAGACTACATGTGGATAGGGGTGGAGGATAGGTAAAAGTAGACAAGAGATAATTCTTTGAATATGCTTGAATTAATCCAGGTGAGAGATGTTAGAAGCTAAGACCAATGGAGGGAGATAAGATGGGTCAGATATTTGATCTATTTTGGAGGCATGCCAGCAAGTGAACAGTGTCATGTGCTCGAGGTTAAAATTAGAAGGTAGGATGAGAACAGGATAACTGATCATAGTCATGTTGCTAATATTAGTACACATTTTAAACTTTTTGATTTTGAAAAAGTCATGTTTTAATCACACGTATTAATTTTAGAGAATATTTTATCATGCCAAAACACACTTGTATGAAGAAAATACTTTTAATGAGATACTTCTGCATAAATGAATTTTTTTAGGAGTCATCCCATTCAAAATTCAAAACCTTTAATAAAAACCATTTATTTTGGAACATGAATAATGCTATCTAAAACCAGTGATTACCAAATGAGGTAGAAAATATAAATGATAAAGAGATTGCTAACAAGACCCTGCTTAGATGTGGTAACTTACAATATTTATTTTTGTATTAAATAAAAGATATGGTTCTTACATTTTATTTTTATAATATACACAGACTTTTCAAATTAAATTTCATGGCTATAATATAATCTCTCTCTCTATGTGCTCAGATTAATTCAGTAAAGAATCTGTCTAGCAAAAAAAAAAAATGTGAAATTGGAATCAAGTGTAAGAAAATACCCTTTCTGTTAAAATACTCTTTTTATTAAACTTCTAATAAAGGTCACCTAGAGAATGAGGCAAATATAACTAGAGTAGAGCCCCTAAATCAATAATATTTCAATGCCAAAAGTAGTAATTAGGGAAAATTTTAATGTAAGTCTTATCAGAAGGACTTCTTATTTTGGGAACTGCAACACACACCTTTCAAATAAAATTTAAAAACATCAAATGCTTGATGGGATAATTATGAAAAAGGTAGTTATATTTGAATGCATACATTATACTGCAGGTGTGAAATTCCAGACTACACTGGAATCATTAAGATGACATTTCTTTTTTGAAGTTAATAAAAAAGGCTATTGAATTCAACAAAAATTTTTGTCAATATACAAAGACTAGTGTAAAACTTTAAAGTACAATTATATCCCCTCTTTTCAATCAAGTACAGTTTCAATATGTTTGGCATACTGAACAATAGTATTATATTTTGTTCCCATCCACAGTATAAATCACTCCAAGGTTTACTTTGAACCTATACTCAGAGGTTAAGAGAGATCAATTCATATCCCATGAAATTATAATAACCTCTCTCCCTTTAGCCGTATAAAGCATTGTGATTTTAGAAGAGAGATGAAAAACAGAAGAGTATTTTAATCAATGAGAGGTCCTTTCTCCTTATAGAGTAAAACATTTCAATATAAAGTATTTTATGCTTATTTTGTTTATCTTGAATTTTTGGAAAGAAGTGATTGTCTTAATGCCATATTTAACAGAACCTGTTCTCAGTTTTTTTTCCTGGTCAAAAATGTGTTATTTTAAGTGTTTTTTGTGCCTTATTTAGTCCACAACATTTCTCCCCTGCAATTTTTAATCAATACTGGCATCCTTTTTTTAATTATTATTTTTTTATTTAAATTCAATTAGACAATATATAGTACATCATTAGTTTCAGATGTAGAGTTCAGTAATTCATCATTGCATATAACACCCAGTGCTCATCACATCATGTGCCCTTCTTAATGCCCATCACCCAGTTACCCCATCCCCACCCACTCCCCCTCCAGCAGCCCTCACTTTATTTCTTATAGTTAAGGGTCTCTCATGGTTTTTCTCCCTCTGATGACTTCCATTCAGTTTTTCCTCCCTTCCCCTATTATCCTCTGTGCCATTTCTTATAGTCCACATATGGGTGAAACCATATGATAATTGCCTTTCTCTGATTGACTTATTTCGCCCAGCATAATACCCTCCAGTTCCATCCACATCAATTTAAATGGTAAGTGTATTCATCCTTTCTGATGGCTGAGTAATATTCCATTGTATATATATACCACATCTTCTTTATCTGTTCATCTGTTGAAGGACATCTGGGCTCCTTCCATAGTTTGGGTATTGTGGACATTGCTGCTATAAACACTGGGGTGCAGGTGCCCCTTCAGATCACTACATTTTGTATCTTTGGAATAAATACCTAGTGGTGCAATTGCTGGGTGTTAGGGTAGCTCTATTTTTAACTTCTTGAGGAACCTCTATACTGTTTTCCAGAGTGGCTGCCCCATCTTGCATTCCCACCAACAGTGTAGGAGGGTTCCCCTTTTTCTGCATCTTCGCCAAAATCTGTCATTTCCTGACTTGTTAATTTTAGCCATTCTGACTGGTGTGAGGTGGTATCTCATTGTGGTTTTGATTTGTACTTCCCTGATGCCAAGTGATGTGGAGCATTTTTTCATGTGTGGCCATTTGCATGTCTTCTTTACAGAAATGTCTGTTCATGTCTTCTGCCCATTTCTTGATTAGATTATTTGTTTTTTGCGTGTTGAGTTTGATAAGTTCTTTATAGATCTTGGATACTAGCCCTTTATCTGATATGTCATTTGAAAATATCTTCTCCCATTCCATAGGTTGCCTTTTAGTTTTGTTGACTGTTTCCTTTGCTGTGCAGAAGTTTTTATCTTGATGAAGTCCCAATAGTTCATTTATTGCTTTTGTTTCCCTTGCCTTTGGAGACGTGTCTAGCAAGAAGTTTCTGTGGCCAAGGTTGAAATGGTTACTACTTGTGTTCTCCTCTAGGATTTTGATGGATTCCTGTCTCACATTTAGGTCTTCCATCCATTTTGAGTTTATCTTTGTGTATGGTGTAAGAAAATGATCCAGTTTCATTCTTCTGCATGTGCTGTGCAATTTTCCCAACACCATTTGCTGAAGAGACTGTCCTTTTTCTATTGGATATTCTTTTCTGCTTTGTTGAAGATTAGTTGCCCATAGAGTTGGGGACCCATTTCTGGGTTCTCTCTTCTGTTCCATTGATCTATGTATCTGTTTTTGTGCCAGTACCATACTGTCTTGATAACAACAGCTTTGTAATAGAACTTGAAGTCTGTCATTGTGATGCCTCCAGCTTTGGTTTTCTTTTTCAACATTCCTCTGGTTATTCAGGATCTTTTCTGGTTCCACACAAATTTTAGGATTATTTGTTTCAGCTCTGTGAAAAATGTCCGTGGTATTTTGATAGGGATAGCATTCAATGTGTAGATTGCTCTGGGTAGCATAGACATTTTAACAATATTTATTCTTCCAATCCATGAACATGGAATGTTTTTCCATTTCTATGTGTCTTCCTCAATTTCTTTCATAAGTGTTCTGTAGTTTTTAGAGTACAGATTCTTTTCCTCTTTGGTTAGGTTTATTCCTAGGTATCTTATGGTTTTGGGTGCAATTGTAAATGGGATCAATTCCTTAATTTTCTTCTGTCTCATTGTTAGTGTATAGAAATGCAACTGATTTCTAATTGATACTGGCATCTTAAAGTAAGTTTATTTCATGGGTCAACAGAACATTTACAATCAATTCATGTGCACTATATGTCACATGTATAAACCCATTTTTTTTTTTTACATTTAATTGGTTTTAGAAGTAGAGGGATTTAAAAATTCACTTAAATTGGGGCGCCTGGGTGGCTCAGTTGGTTAAGCGACTGCCTTCGACTCAGGTCATGATCCTGGAGTCCCTGGATCGAGTCCCTGGATCGAGTCCCGCATCGGGCTCCCTGCTCGGCAAGGAGCTTGCTTCTCCCTCTGACCCTCCCCCCTCTCATGTGCTCTCTCTCTCTCATTCTCTCTGTCTCAAATAAATAAATAAAATCTTTAAAAAAAAATTCACTTAAATTGAAGAGACAAATCCTAGGAAATTCTTATTCCACCTCCATATCTGCATTTCCCAATAACAAAAACTATGAACAATTTTAGTTTTCTCCCTTTAAACAGCTTATAAATTGTCTGTGTAAACTGATGGACAGAGACAGACATAAGAGAATCCACCAACTCATGTCTCATCTGGGACCTTGCTCACCTAGTTACCTTCTCTCTTTAACCTCAAGTCTCTCATTTTCACCTGTCTCTTTCTCTGCCACTTATGAAAATGTTCAATTTAAATTCCTCCCACCCTCTTTTCTTTCAAAATATCACCCTGTTTTCCTCCATTATTAAATTTCATCAAATTAGTTTGTATGTTCTCAATTTCCACTCCCTCCCTAATCTATTTTTGACTCACCAGAAAATGACTCTTAATAAATTACTAATACTCTTCGATTTATCCAAAAATTTTCAACTAAATATAACTTTAATATGTATACAAATAGAGGAGTGAGAATGTAATCCACACTTTGCAGGATAGTGGCTGTTTTGTGAAAAATAATCTCTTAAGGGTGGTGGGGGCAAGACTAGGAGCAGGAAGACTAATGAAGAGACTTGTAGTATAGGGGTAAGATGATAGTGGCTTGAACTTGGGTATTAGGGCACAATTATTTTTAAAAATTAGATTTAGGTGGGATGCCTGTGTGGCATAGTCGACTAAGCATCTGACTCTTGGTTTCATTTCAGCTTGTGATCTCATGGTGGTGGGATCGAGCCCCACATCAGGCTCTGTGCTCAGCATGGAGTCTGCTTGAGATTCTCTCTCCCTCTCCCACTGCCCCTCCCACTTGTGCTCACTCTCTCAAATAAGTAAATAAATCTTTTTAAAAAATAGATTTAGTTTGTATCTTAGAAAAAGTTGGACATGATTTGTTTCAGGAGTGTGAAACTGAGGGAAAAATAAAGGTTTATTCTTTTTGTTTTGACATTTATGTGGAAGTGTCAAATAACCATTGGACAGGAGTATAGAGTGCAGGAGTGAGGCAGCAGAGACGCAGCTGTGGAACCAGTAAACAAAATTATATCAATACATGAGACCGAATGAGCTCACCTGAGGAGGGATTATAATGGGTTTGACAAGATGTAAGTCACTGCTTTTCTTTTTACACGTATGTAATACAGTATTGCTAACTATAATCATCATGCTGTATATTAAATCCCCAGATCTGATTTACCTTATAACTGAAAGCTTGTACCCTTTGACCAGCATTTGCCTATTTTCCATTCCCTCAAGCCTCTGACAGCCACCATTCTATTCTCTGTTTCATGAGTTCAACTTTATTAGATTCCACATATAAATGAGATCATAAAGTATTTGTCTTTCTGTGTGTAGTTTATTTCACTTAGCATAATGTCCTCTAGGTTTATCCATGTTGTCACAAATGAAAGATTTCCTTCTTTTTTATGGTTGAGTAATATTCCATTGTATGAATATATGTATATAGATTCATATGCTATATATAGTATATAGTATACATGTTATATATAACAGTGTATAATATATAACAAAATTCTATTATATGAATATTGAATGAATGGATAAAGTATATATTTAGTTTTCTTTATCCATTTATTTGTTGACAGACACTTAGGTTATTTCCATATCTTGGCTTTGTGAATAATGCTGCAATAAACATAGGGGTGCAGAGATTTCTTTGAGATACTTATTTCGTTTGCTTTAGGTATATACTCAGAACAGAGATTGTTAGATCATTTGGAGTTCTATTTTAATTTTGAGGGGAGCCTCCATACTGTTTTCCATAGTGGCTGTACCGATTTGCATTACCACCAAGAGTTCTTTTTCTCCATACCTTCTCCAATACTAATTATATCTTGTCTTTTTGATAATAGTCATATTTCTAATAGGTATTAGGTGATATCTCATTGTGGTTTTGAATTGCATTTTTCTGACGATTAATGATGTTAAGCCAATTGTATGTCTTCTTTAGAGAAATGTCTATTCATATCCTTTGCCCATTTTTTTTAAATTGGGTTATTTTGTAGTTGTTGTCTGTTATTGAGTTTTATGTGTTCCTTATATATTTTAGATATTAACCTGTTATCAGATATGTGGTTTGCAAATGTTTTCTCCCTTTTTGTAGGTTTTTTCATTTTATTGGTTTTTTTTCTAAACAAAACTTTTTAGTTTGATGTAATACCACTTGTTTAGTTTTTCTTTTGTTGCCTGTGCTTTTATTGTTTTATCTAAAAAATCATTGCCAAGACCAATGTCAAGCTTTATGGTTTCAGGCCTTAAATTTCCTTTAATGTACTTCAAGTTAATTATCATGTATAGTGTAAGATAATGTTCTGGGTTTTTTTTTTTTCTGTTGTTTTTGTTGTTGTTGTTTTTTAAGATTTTATTTATTTGACAGAGAGAGAGTGCACAAATAGGCAGAGTGGCAGGCAGAGGGAGAGGGAGAAGCAGGCTACCTGCTGAGTAGAGAGCCCAATATGGGGCTCGATCCCAGGACCCTGGGATCATGACCTGAGCTGAAGGAGGTGCTTAACTGACTGAGCCACCCAAGTGCTCCCAAGGTTCTGGCTTAATTTTTTTGCATGTTACTGTCCAGTTTTCCCAATACCATTATGTCTTCACTTTCTTGATAAGACTTATTTTAGGGAGTCAAGATGAATACCAGTTGGAATCAGTTATGCATAATGAGAAAAGATAAGGTGGTGACTGACAATATATAGTTGTGTATATGATAGATATAGTTCTTGCTCTAATGCAACTTTCATTCTATTGGAGAAAGAAAAGACATAAACAAGTGAATAAATGACCTTAAATTGTGGTAAATACTATTAAGAAAAGAAAACATATTGGAAAGTAACTCAGGGAAATTAACAGTTCGAGATAGAAGGAAGCATTGTTGAAAATGTGGTATTTGAGCCGATCACAGATTGGGCAAGAAGGAGCTGACCTGGACCATATGTTTCCTTTATTACTCTTCCTGTCATTTTCTGTACATTCCCTGCTCCTGGAAATAATTTTAAGCATGCCCAGAGAAAGTGTATTTGGAAAGAGTCAACATACTTGCCTAAGTCAGCTATTCCTCAATTTAAAAAAATTTTATTTTTTTCTTACATAACTATTAGCATCCTATGGAACTGATGACCTTAGAACACGTGCTGTTTCAGAATTCATGTAATAGTATGCACAATGCTATTAGATATGCAGAGATTATTTGATATAGAATGTTTAATTTTATGATTATAGGGTTTAACAGTGGAATTACACTTTGCATACCATACTCATTCCAGCACTTGGAAGGGAATATTGATCAAAGGGTAACATACCATAATTTTTCCCATGACATAATATTTCTTCCTACCAGGAAGACGGGATAACCAATGGCACCATTGCTATAGTGTTATGAATTTGTCAATTAAAACTTGTTAAATGGAGCACAGGTTGCCAGATGGTAAGCTTTGTTTCCACAACAGACCAGAAAAGAAACTGAAATAGAAAAGTTTATTACAACTCCTGGAGGAAGTACCTGGCATGTCTTAAGAGGCCACATGGGGAAGTCAAGGCAGAGTCCAGACAGAGAGACAGCAATAGGACCTAGAACACATGCCTTTATTATATAGTCAGTGGGTGGAGTACTTTGGGGTACCTGGGTTAAGACCAGATTGGTCAATTCATACTAAAAGAGTGGGGTTTTGGTAAGCCACACAGGGGTCATATCTAGGGGGTCATATCTACCCATTAGCAGTAGGCCTTGGGAGGCAAGGGAGATTATTGATCACAAGAACTTTTTGGAAATCAGATTAGGGACTTGTACTTGTGACTCTGTGGGCATCTAAGGCATGTATTTGTATGAGGGACTAATGCCAGTTTAAGGTAGATGCAGTCCACTTGACCAAACAAAATGGATGCTAAGGTAGTAATACTACGGAGTAGTTGAGCTAAACTCTTGACATAAAGCCAACATAAAAGTCTCCTGCCTCAACTTCTAAGAACTATTATCAGAAGTTACCTTCTGAATTTACATAAAGTTGTGACAAAGACTTTCAGATAATACTGTTTCAATTAGCTATCTTATGCTAGTAATAAGATGCCTCCTTTGACATAGGTGTCATGATACAGGACATATAAAATCAACCATTAACAAGAAAGTCTAAACATTCATTTTATTTATTTTCAGATTACCAACTAGTGTGTGACAGACCTATCCAAAACCCATCTGTGAGCTACACACAATCATCAATTCCTACCCTTGGGGAAAGGAATTGAAACAGAATCAAGCTACATTAGAGTAATAGTAATTGCTATAATGAACAAACCCAAACAGATATCGTGACTCAGATATGATATGTTTATTTCTGATTCATGGAAATTCCAGATTGGCATTTGACACTTCTGAGGGGTGATTTGAGAACTCAGTTGCATTATATAGCATGACCCCCCCATATTCAGAGTGTCTTCAAATATCATAAGGTTCACTGCATCAAGATGGTAGGAAGGAAAAGAGAGGGTGGGTAAGCACATTTGCTTCTTAAGAACATCTGTCTAAGTTGTGTCACAAGCACGTCTGCTCATGATCTAACACTATATCATGGTCTAAACTCTGTAGGAAGAGGTCTTCCTACTGTTTACAAGAAACAATTCATGATGAGCCATAGACTTAAATGTAAAGTAAAAGGACAAAACACTACAAGAAAAGATAGGAGACTGTTTTTGTGACTTGGGATATACAAGAGATTTTGAAATGGGTCAAGAAAGAAATAAGCATAAGAAAACTGATTAACTAGACTTCATTAAAAGTAATAATTCTGGGGCGCCTGGGTGGCTCAGTCGGTTAAGCGTCTGCCTTCGGCTCAGGTCATGATCCCGGGGTCCTGGGATCGAGCCCCGCATCGGGCTCCTTGCTCTGCGGGAAGCCTGCTTCTCCCTCTCCCTCTGCTGTTCCCCCTGCTTGTGTTCCCTCTCTCTCTCTCTCTCTCTGTCAAATAAATAAATAAAATCTTAAAAAAAAAATAAAATAAAAGTAATAATTCTGCTCATTAAATACATCATCAAAAAAATGAATATGTAAAGCACAGACTGAGAGAAAATAGTTCCAAAATACGTATCTGAGCAAGTACTGGTATCCAGGACATAGAACTTCCATAACTTAATTTTTTAAAATTGGGGAAAAAATGAAATAAATATGTGAACAGACACTTCAGAAATGCAGAGCTAATAAGAATTTGAAAAAAAGGAATCTCAACATGAACAGTCCTCAGAGTGTTGCAGTTTAAAAACAGTGAGATACAATGACATGCCTACAAAAATGACTAAAATTTAAAATTTAAAAAGACTTAGAATACCTAGTGTTCCCAAGGATGTAGAGTTATCTGAACTCTCAGACACATTTTGTAGGGATATAAATGGTGCATACTTTTGGGAAAAATAAATGACAGTTTCTCATAAAACTAATCATGCATCATCCTATGACCTAATGTGATATCGGGATTAATAGTAAGAAATATATATTTGGTCTTTGCCTCTATTCCTGGTACAAAGGTCCTAAAACCCTGGGAATTTCCTAAGTGATAAGAGTGATTAATGTGTCTTGATATTCATAACAAACTCCTGTCAACCTGAGTTTATGTTATGAGGTGACTTTTGGAGAATCCCTAAGGATGAGGGCTGTTGCCAGGGGAACAAACCCTGTGATTGGAAGGTTGGAATTTTCAGCAACATCCCCAGGCCTCTGGGAAGAGGAGAAGGGCTGGAGATTGAGTTAGTCACTAATGTCCAGTGATTTAATCAATCAGACCTACATAATGATGCCTCTAAAAAATCCTAACTGAAGGGGTTCAGAGAAATTCCAGAGGTGCTGGGAAAGTGATACACACAGAGCATGGAAGGTCCTCACCTCTTCTCACAGGCCTTGCCCTATGCATCTCTTCCATTCATCTGTTCCTGAATTGTTATCTTTTTTTAATAATAAACAGTAATCTAGTAAGTTGTTTTTCTGAGCACGGTGAGCGTTCTAGCACATTAATGAACCTGAGGAGGGAGTCATGAGAATGTATTGCCAGATAGAGTACAAGTGATAACCAGATTGGCATCTGAAACTGGGGGAGAGAGATAATCTTGTAAGATTGAGTCCTTAACTCATGGGATCTGATACAAACTCCAAGTAGAGTGTCAGAAGCAAATTGAATTGCAGGACCCCCAATTTGTTTCACAGAGTTATAGAATTGCTTAATACAAGGGGAAAAAAAAAAACCCACACACCTGGTGTCAGGAATGTTGGTGTGACTAAGAGTAAAGAGATAAGAAACAGAGCTTTTTCCTTTAGTTGGTGTAGAGAAGGAAACATTTTTGTCCTTTCACCCAACAGTTACACTTCTAGGTATTCACCCTAGAGAAATAAAAATATGTATACAGAAAAAGCCTATGTATGAATGTCTGTAGCAGTTTTACCTATGATTGCCAGAAACTAGAGGGAGCCCAGGTAATCCTCAATAGGGAAGTGAATATACAAATAGTGTTCTATTCATAAAATTGAATAATAGGAATACAAAGGAATGAAATGATATGTACAAAACCATGGACAATTCTTTGAAACGTAATGTTGAATGAAAGAATCGTTTCACAATGACTACATACCATATGATTCAAAAGATATGACTTTCTAAAATCAGCAAAATTAACCAGTGGTAAAAAATATCAAAACGGTACTTGCCTCTGGGGAATAAGAGAAGGACTGTGTAGGAATGAGCATGGGGTGCATTTCTAATTGATAGTAATATTTTATATCTAAATAGGGACTTGAGATTATACAGGTGAATGTGTTTGACAAACTCAGTGAAATTGGGCATTTTATTTTTTGTACATTTTACATCAAAAGAAAAAAAGAACCTGAACTTTCATGATTTCCAGTTAATGATGCTAAGGTAAGTAGTGGGGGTGGAGCTTACTGATACTTTGATATTTATAAATTATAAGGTAGGGGCACCTGGGTGGCTCAGTTGGTTGAGCATCTGCCTTCAGCTCAGGTTGTGATCTTGGGGTCCTGGGATCAGGCCCCACGTCGAGCTCCTTGCTTAGCGGGGAATCTGCTTCTCCCTTTCCCTCTGCCCCCCGCCCCCCCCGCTCCTGTGCATTCTCTCTCTGAAATAAATAAATAAAATCTTTAAAAAAATAAATTATAGGGCGCCTGGGTGGCTCAGTTGGTTAAGCGACTGCCTTCAGCTCAGGTCATGGTCCCACGGTCCTGGGATCGAGTCCCGCATCGGGCTCCCTGCTCTGCGGGGAGCCTGCTTCTCCCCCTTCCACTCCCCCTGCTTGTGTTCCCTCTCTCACTGTGTCTCTCTCTGTCAAATAAATAAATAAAATCTTTAAAAAAAAATAAATAAATTATAAGGTAAATTGATGGAAGGATAGGAGATAGATTAATATGTGATAAAGCAAATAATATGGTGATGAATATATATACAATGTGTTCACTGTAAAATTCTTAAGCTAGGCTGTACATTGGAAAATTTTTGTAATTAAATATTAAAAACAATTTGGATTGTTTGGATTGACAAATGGCCACATAGTTGTTTGTTTAAGCAAATACTCTTAGTTGAAACCCCAGGTTTGCAGAAATTTGAAATCTTGAATCTACTTACATCTTTAGACTCATTTTAATTAAATAAAATGAGTTATAAAAAATAAAGATTTTAGTAGGTGTTTTATTAGTTAAAACACTTTAGTCTGTTTTTCTGTTTACATTTATATACAAAAAATATATCCTTATAATCAATTCCTATTTCAGACTTTATTTGACTCACTCTCAGGTATATTGTTAGTGTTACATGGTTGACAGTCTTGGGCGCCATTTCAAATGGAAAGAAACAACATAAGCACAATGATGCCCCTATACACTTGAAGTTTTAGTGTACTCATTGGTCCTTGATTACAGAATCCTGAAAATGAATTTCTATGCAGTTAGTATAATTATAGTATATTTCAATAATTGATGCTTGCTTGAATAAAACTATGTGTTTTATCAAATGAGTATCTATCATCTATCTACTGAGAGATGGAATGATGGATCAAGTGAGACATGAACTTATAAGTTCAGAAACATTGTTTGGCTTGTGAAAGACTTTTTGTGGTAAAGAGTAACTTTTTGAGGGAAGTCACATTGTTTTGGTATTATCAAGAATGAAGTTTGCTGAAGGGGGGGATATCGGAGGGGGAGAGGAACCATGAGAGACTATGCACTCTGAGAAACAAACTGAGGGTTCTAGAGGGGAGGGGGTGGGGGGATGGGTTAGCCTGGTGATGGGTATTAAAGAGGGCATGTACTGCATGGAGCACTGGGTGTTATACACAAACAATGAATCATGGAACACTACATCAAAAACTAATGATGTACTGTATGGTGATTAACATAACATAATAAAATTAAAAAACAAAGAATGAAGTTTGCAATATAAGAACATACCATAGCAATTTAGCATGAAAAAGTGAGCTAAAATCAGTCTACAAGAAACAAATACTTAAAAGACAACTTCACATCGGGGCACCTGGGTGGCTCAGTCGTTAAGCGTCTGCCTTTGGCTCAGGTCCTGGTATCCCAGGGTCCTGGGATCGAGCCCCGCATCGGGCTCCCTGCTCCGCGGGGAGCCTGCTTCTCCCTCTCCCACTCCCCCTGCTTGTGTTCCCTCTCTCGCTGTGTCTGTCACATAAATAAATAAAATCTTTAAAAAAAAAAAAGTCCTTAAAAAAAAAAAGACAACTTCGCATCATCATTAATATCTGTGATTAGTTTTAACACTGATAAATGTCATTTATTTTTCTTTTTGGTTAAGGCCAAAATAGATTAAATGGAACACATTTGGAATACACAAAAAGATGAAATTCTAGGGAATTAAGTGCAATTGATTATTTTGTGGGATAACTGTGAACTGATTTCCTTGGTGGTAATTTCAAGTAGACTAAATTCTCATCTGGCAAGAACAGTTTTATGTAGTATAGAGATATAGAATAAAGAATTTCTTAAATGCTTTGAGGTTCTATATTCAAAGATTGCCCCCAAAATATATGATCACCTTTACAATACATAAGTTTTATTTACTTACTTACTTATTTATTTATTTATTTATTTATTTATTTATTTATGTTAATCACCATACATTACATCATTAGTTTTTGATGTAGTGTTCCATGATTCATTGTTTGTGTATAACACCCAGTGCTCCATGCAGTATGTGCCCTGTTTAATACCCATCACCAGACTAACCCATCCCCCCACCCCCCTCCCCTCTAGAACCCTCAGTTTGTTTCTTAGAGTCCATAGTCTCTCATGGTTCATCTCCCCCTCTGATTTCCCCCCCTTCATTCTTCCCTTCCTGCTATCTTCTTCTTCTTCTTCTTCTTTTTTTTTTCCATATAAT
>NC_138371.1:44892081-44911139 GCF_054177405.1 Leptonychotes weddellii | reverse complement strand
TCACAACTCTCCCTGATCACAATCTGAGAAGATTCTCCACTTTTAGAGCCTCATGTGGTTAGATTGGGACCACCTGCATAATACAGGGTGATTTCCCATCTCAAAGTCTTTACCTTTAATCATATTTGCAAAGTCTCTTTTGCCACATATGGTAACATTAACAACTTCCAGGGATTAGGTTGTGGACTTCTTTGGTGGGCTATTATTCTACTTTGGGATGATTGAAGATAATGGGAAGAAGTCTTCCATAAAAGGCTAGAAAGTATATTTAATGGTTTAGAGGTACAAGCAAAGTTAACTATTTTATTTGACTGTTAAACCTATAAAGGTGAGACTCAGAATAAGGAATATAGACTTATATTCTTTGTTATCAAAATATCTGCAATGTTAAGACCTAAAGAGAACCTTCTGTTTAAAAAATAGTAGTCATTTGTTTTGAATGGGTATGAATAATGTGCAAAGTTTTCATTTTAAGCAAGGCTTCTTACACGTCACATTATAATACAAGCTCCATGAGGGCAATAACTCTCAATTTCTTGTTTACTGAAATACTTCCAGTACCTAGAATAGTACAAAAAACATAGTAAGTGCTCAAAAATATGTGTGGAATGAATGAAATAATGGATTGAGTGGAATATAATTAATAATGACTTAATAAGAAATACATTTGATATAGAAAAAATGAAATTAATGTTACTAAGATCACTGACAGCTGTAAATAACTACTGTAATAAAAAGGCCTGGTGCACAATATAGCAAAGTTCCTACTATATGTTTTCACACAGATGGACTAATATTTGATATTTTGCTATCACTGTATCTTCATCTTTTGGTCCCATTTTTCAAGTCTTGTTAACTTTGCTGTTTACTTATAAATTATTGTAAATACAGTGTCATCCCCAGCCACTTAGTTTAGGCTTCTTATATGTTTGTTTTTGGTTATGTTACAATGTGTAGTAATAAATATTTGATCCATAATCTTTAGCCTATGGTTTTCCTTCTCCTGGCCTTTAAGATAAACATGCATTGCAATTCAAATATAAATAATTCATACCCTTATTTATAAAGCTGTTATATGCATAATTTGCCAAATTTTATTTGTACAATGTCTTGATAATCATGGTGAATTTCATTTTCTGAAGGAAAAATAGATTAAGAGGGGAAGGAAAGTTTTTAGTCCTTCTTAATTGGGTTCTGTTAAAGAAATTAGCATAGAACATTAGTTCTGCACTCAGTATTAGATTTCACATTTTAAGAAAAATATTAGTACATTTTAAATAAAACCTTGGTACAATTTTTTGGAGGGCAACAGACAATATGGAGAAAATATCTATAAAGACTTTTCATGAGAAACAGTTAAAGAGAAGATATTCAACCTGTAAAAGAGATGCCTTTGAAAGAGCATGATAACAATTTTATTCAAATAGATGAGGGGCTTTGTGTGTTAGAGGAATTGGACTTTTACTATTAGCTCTATAGGTAAATCTGCACTAAAATCAATGAGCAGGCATTACCCAAGGCATGTTTTGGTCAAGAAAAGCAAAACTTTCTAACTCACTAAGTTTAGAAATTAAATAAAATATAATATGTGTTGTAGTAAGTGCACTATTATAGGAAGAATTCAAGCAGAGCTAGCTACTAAGCCATAAGACATGAAAAGAAATGATGACATTACAGGGCACAAAAGTATTTTGTTCCAATAGAGCTTGGAAGCAAAGTAAAGCAAAAATTCCATCATCCATTGCTAATAGTACATACTAATTTTAAAAACTCATTAAATGGTGAAAATTAAAACATATTTTATTCAATGGAATTATTTTCACATGTAAAATATGAATTTATATGCAACATGACAGCATAATTTATGAATATATTATTTTTGTTTTGTTCTGTGTACTCTTCTATTCTAAAAAGACATCCATAAAGCTTATGATTCCTAGCCCGGGAAATGTGTAAGGCCAAAAGCCTTACACTAATTGAATATCACCCTATATTTTTATTTTTTAAGATCCACATTGGTGGTCTCTTGTCAAATGTGCTTTTTGGTGGGGGGAGGGTCAACAGAGTTGTATTTAGTTGCTTTTATTTAAAAAAATTGAACACTATGGGACATGCACTTTCAAATTCATCAGTTTCCACTCCTGAGAGTTTTTTTTTTTTTTAAGATTTTATTTATTTATCAGAGAGTGAGAGAGAGAGAGCACAAGCAGGGGGAACAGCAAGCAGAGGGAGAGGGAGAAGCAGGCTCTCTGCTGAACAGGGAGCCCGATGCGGGACTCGATCCCAGGACCCTGGGATCATGATCTGAGCTGAAGGCAGCCGCTTAACTGACTGAGCCACCCAGGCACCCTTCCTGAGGGTTTTATACTCTGTGACCTTCCACAGAAAAAATTACGTTTCCCTCACAAAGATATTTGAATTTCTGACCCCTAAGGTTGAGGTAAGGATTGGGAAATAAGAGAAAAGCAGAGAGAGAGAGACACAGAGAGAGAGAGAGAGAGCACATTTAATGGGAGGTGCTGATCGCAGATTATAGGAGTTGTTCTCTGTGGTCTCTGCTATGTGCTGGCTTGTAATAGGGAAGTGGTAGAAACTTTTGTGTAGAGGGATGAAGACGGAGAAGGAGAGTCAAGAAATGGAAGGGGGGTAGTGCCTGAAAGATTGAACCTCAGGTACTAGAGCTGTCAGTCTAGTCAAAGGCTCTTATGGACAATTCAGCATAAAATTCTGAAAACACTGGACACTAAAGAATCGTGCTTACTTGGACAGTGATAAGTATATCAGACAGTGGCCATACAGAATTTAAGATTAGAGACCCTTTCATTTTCTGTATATCCTGTAAGCTGCCTGAAGGTGTGGAAAAACAAAAGTATTACTCCTAATTAGGACTGAAATGAATTGTTTTTTACCAATGTAGAGTGTTAGAAATATTTTGAGTTAGAAAACTAAAATAAAGAATTTTTCATATCTTATACACCCAATTTTCACAGTAAGAGCACATATATATAAAATATATATACTATATATTTGTACATAAAGAGATATTTAAAGAGAGGGAAATGCTATTAATATATAGGTCCACTATATACATGCATGTATATATATAAATATTATTTTCTTTCTTTCTTTAAAGAAAATCGAATTCACATATTATATATGTATATACATATAGAAACTGCACAATGATTGCTTTTGGGAATGGAAAAGTAGAAGGAAAGAACTTTTAATTTTTTTAAAAGATTTTATTTATTTACTTGAGAGAGAGAGCTAGAGAGAACATGAATGGTGGGGAGCAGCATAGGGAGAGGGAGAAGCAGACTCCCTGCTCAGCAGGGAGCCTGATGTGGGGCTCCATCCCAGAACCCTGAGATCATGACCTGAGCCAAAGGCAGACGCTTAACCGACTGAGCCACCCAGGTGCCCCGACCCTTTAACTTTTTTTTTTTTTTAAAGATTTTATTTATTTATTTGAGAGAGAGAGAGTGAGAGAGAGCATGAGAGGGAGGAGGGTCAGAGGGAGAAGCAGACTCCCTGCTGAACAGGGAGCCTGATGCGGGACTCGATCCAGGGACTCCAGGATCATGACCTGAGCTGAAGGCAGTCGCTTAACCAACTGAGCCACCCAGGTGCCCCCCTTTAACTTTTATGATAGTCTTCTGTAGTCCTTAAAATTTGCAATAAGCATATAGTACTTTGTTGTAAATATTAATTTTTTTTTAAATTTCAATAAATAAAATCATATGACTTTGTCTATTCTCCTCCCCCTGCCTTGACTGCTCCACAAGAACAGGTGTTGTTTTGTGTGTAATTTCTTACTTGATGCATCTTCAGAATCCTTGGCATATGGCAAGCACTGAATAAATTTTGAATGCCTGAATTATTACTAGATAGATAGGATCATACAGGGCAGAATTATTTCATTCATGTTTAATGAACATATGGTAATATGCTATCATTAAAAGTGGTGATAGCAATGCTTGTTTTATTTTCTTTTTGATGCTTTATAGCATTGTCAAATAGTCTTTTAAAAAGAAGAGAAATATATATATATATTTTTAAAGATTTTATTTATTTATTTGAGAGAGAACACATGAGAGGGGGGATGGTCAGAGGGAGAAGCAGACTCCCTGCTGAGCAGGGAGCCCAATGCGGGACTCGATCCAGGGACTCCAGGATCATGACCTGAGCCGAAGGCAGTCGCTTAACCAACTGAGCCACCCAGGCTCCCGAGAAATATATTTTTAAAGTTCCTATCATAACGATGAAAATTAAAGAATATTTTAGTTCCATCATTGACAGATAAATCTCCATTATCTGGACATTATGAGAAACAGGACTTCTCCCTATCCAAAGGGCCCTGGGCCTCATTGTCATGAAAAACCTAGCATTGAGATTTTTGGTATTAATCTCCAGCTAAAGTTATTCATAAAGTGAGTGTATTTATAAGGTGCTGAACTATCAATTAGCAACCATAATAATTTAAAGTCCAACTCAATTTTGGCCAACTTGCTTTCTAGTTCATCATTTCTAATATATTGAGAATCTCAAAAATCAAAATGTCCTGGGCCTCTTTTGACCGCTTAGAAACTCACATGGGAAACATCTGAAAATGCCAGATGCCCTGAGAAAATTTTTTTAGATCCTTGTTCTAAGAAGTTATTTATAAATTGTGACAAAATGGGACACTTAGTCTCTAAGTGTTAATTCCTGATGTGTATTATCATTTTCTCTATTTATCATATTTTATGTAAGAAGCAGTAAATTTAAACTTCCAGCTCTAAATTTAATTATCTTTTTCTCTGTCTCTGTCATTTTTCTTGTGTTAGATATCACTGGGGATACTGACTAGGGAGAAAATATATGAGAAGTCAAATCAAATTTAACTGGCTAGTTTACTGATGAAGCTAGGCACTCTGCTGGGTGTTCTCCTGTATGTGATTCCTTTAATATTTTATTAAACATTGTTCTATACATGAACTTGAAAAGCATTGGTTCAAATGTGGAGTAAGGTTAAGAGAAAAATATTGAATATTTTGCTGATTTCCACATTTGTGTTTACATTAGGTCTACCAAAAGTAAGGTTGTAGTTACACTTTGATTTTTTTTAAACCACAGAAGACAGAAACTTTGGCAAACAGAGACAAATCAAATTGCTCAGTGTATCTTCATTTCTTTATTAAGATAATGCTGATAATATCTGTGTATTACCAACACTCTTTTCAGGCTTGTATAGAAATTTGGAATTTTTACCCAGATGAACACTTCTGAACTCAAAATGTTGAGATCTATTTATAACT
Source organism: Leptonychotes weddellii (assembly GCF_054177405.1). Taxonomy (NCBI): domain Eukaryota; kingdom Metazoa; phylum Chordata; class Mammalia; order Carnivora; family Phocidae; genus Leptonychotes; species Leptonychotes weddellii. The sequence continues at coordinate 44,905,842 of NC_138371.1, read as the reverse complement.
TATTTTTACCTTATGAGGAGCACAGAGAGGGCTCTTCTTCCCTAGTCTATCTGGTGGTACAGGAATATCACAAAGTAGGTAGGATTTTTAATAAAGGTGGTTGTAGACTCATAATTTTTGGATATGTTGGCATTCCTTACTTAAAAACAACTGTCTTAATTTAGTACTTCCATAAAATCCTTTGAAAAGGGAAAACATTATTTATGTTAGAGCACTTGGGCACCTTTGGGAACAGGGTCCTCCAATAATGATATGAATGAATAACTTTATTTGATTAGACAGTAGTAAAGTAAGTTTGTTCAGTATGACTGTGACTGTGATCTTGTTCATCAAAATTAGACTAGATCTGATTATTTTTTAAAAATTACCAAATTAGTTCAATCCATACATTTTATTTGAAAAATTTCTCCAAAACATTAAAGAAAAAAAAAAAACTTTCACAGATGCTGACTGTGATGTAAACATCGTTGTCTAACAAAGAATAAAATAAAAAATGGTTGAAATTTAGTGCCACGTAGACATCATTTGGAAGTGGAATCACAGACTTTAGACACAAGCAGAAGCTAGAGAAGGAAAGTATGCTTTCATCTCTGCTACCTCTTTAAGTAGAAGTTATTTGTTCAATCAAGCATCTTTAAAATTTAAATAGTTAATTTTTAGTTTATATAGGCAATACATTAGTGTTTTCCATTACCTGAGATATCATGTTGGCCTATTAATCCTGCTGGTATTTACATTTGCTACTAGACATCTTCTTTTACTATTATTGATTGATAAAATTTCAGACACTACTTGGCAAAAAAAATAAGAGATTGAATACATATTTGATTATACCTCTTTCGGTATGCTAGGAAAAGGGAAAATAGTAGCGTAAGCCCACTGAAAACAAAAGAATAAGAGTGAGATAGCTTTGAAGAGAGAGGATGAGGGTTCTTTAAATTTCTGAATGAACAGGATAAAATTAGTTAGAATACCAAACCTATGGCAGATTCACATGGACATTCTCTTCCCCTATGGGATAAAATATAATATAGTAAGAAAGTGCATAGGTGAGCTCACCAGAAGGAAATGAAATCCCCACATGCAGAAAGTGAAACATTTAAAGTCAAGCAATTTAAAACCAAAACAAGTTAAAACTATTTAAGTGCCATGGGCAGGGTGGTGGAAGGATCAGGCATATTGTCCTGTGGATTGGGATTTTGAATTTAAATCCCTACCTGGACACTTTAATTGTGGTCTTTGGACTACATGAAATATACAGCATAAACAGGCCAGTGTATAAAACCAGTTCTATGGAATGTTTAGGCTGTCCATTAAAAAATAAAACAAAACAAAAAACCCATCCAAACAGTCTATTTTAGTAGTTTAAAACTAGAATAGAATCTTTAAAATACAAAACCTGAGAAAAACCATGTATTAAAACCAAAATTTTGTAAATTATTTAATGCGTGTATTGATAACTGTCTCTATATATACATTTACACATTTTCTGGATATAATGTAAATTAACAATAGAAAGATAAAAGTGAAAACAATTTATATGTGAAAAATACATTGCTACTAGTAATGTCTAAAGCAACATGCATCTTGGAACACTGTCACTAGTCCTACTGGTTCATGTGGCATCTGCCTCAATTTAGGATGGCAATGACAAGTTATACCATTGAAATGTGTCAAAGTGATCATATTGAGAGGTGGAAACAAGCTTAAAGGTCAGTTAATTATACCTTCCTTCAAAGAAGGGAATACGTTCCATGATTGATATCCATGACCAGTGTTCATCTACAGACAGAACACTTCCAGTGACAGCAGCTAACCATTTTGAGAGACAGCCCATTCTTTCTTGGAGCTCTAATAGTTACAGAGACACATCACTTTGTTTTGAACTGAAATCTACCTCTGAGTAATTACCATCCATGGAAATTGCTTTTGTCATCTAAAGCAACACAGTTGACGCTATAGTTCCTATTTCCCGTCATAGGACATCAAATATTTGAACATCTGAATTCCTTAAGTCTTGCCTTGTATAACTGAAACATTTCATCCTTTCTCAATGTTTCCTTGTATCACACTGTTTCAAGGCTTTTCACTCTCAAGGCCAATCATATGTTTGATAAACTATAGCTTATAGGTATCATTCTTTAAAACGATGGCAAGGAAATATCAATGAGACATTTCACATTTAATTGGGCCACCATAAAGTACTGTGGACCTAATGACTATTTAGATCTGAAATTATTTTTCTGTTAATCCATGTAATCATATAATTCTTTTTATTAAGTGAGATGTTTTCCTACAAAAATACTACATTTTCAAAATCACATAGTTTAGTCATTTGCTGTTTTTAGTTTTGTTTCCTGTTAACAGTTGTTAAATATTCTGCATCCTTTAACTTTGTAGTTGTTACTTTGAGTATAACTAAAGAACTTCACATTTGGCATTACTAATCTCAAATAGCAGATTTGCTACATGGATCTAGCTTGACAATAGTATTAACAGGATTCATCCTTTAGAATCCTGATTTTGCTAACTCATACAATAGCTTTCTAGCTCTCTTAAAATTGTAAATGATTCAACATTTAAGTAAGGATGCCTTCTAAAAAAAATGTGTTTCTAACTCATATTTAGTTGGTATGATCTGGCACGATCATCCCTGGTTTTAAAATCCCATCTGCTCTGATCAGTGTTTCTGACATTTTTATTTTTATTTTTTATTTTTTTTAAGATTTTATTTATTTGCGAGAGAGAGAATGAGAGAGAGAGAGCATGAGAGGTAGGAGGGCCAGAGGGAGAAGCAGACTCCGAGCTGAGCAGGGAGCCCGATGTGGGACTCGATCCCGGGACTCCAGGATCATGACCTGAGCCGAAGGCAGTCGCTTAACCAACTGAGCCACCCAGGCGCCCCTGTGACATTTTTATTATCAAATAGTGTTTTAGTTTCATTTCTGTTCCATATAAGCAATTAATTCAAAATTTTAATTTTGACTGGATGATACTAAGGGAAGAGTTCAGTAACATATTTCTAACAAATATGTATAAAAACAACATTTTTGACAGTTATCATATATTCTTAGTTATATCAGCATCTATGTAAAGTTTCTCATGCACACCAGTCAATAATGAAATGTTCTCTAAGACCTTGCTGAAGAGTATGCTTAAACCCATTTTTCAGACCTAAATTCACCTAAAACTGATATTTAATAAATTTTAACAAGACAGAGAATCTTGGTATGTCATACTTAGTTTATTCATGCAAGTTCCATGTAATCATATAATTCTTTTTCTTGTGTTTCCAGAAACCATCTCTTTAATGTAGTCTAGAATTGTGTGAAAATGTATACTTGCATATGTAAACATTTATACACAAAAGATGAACAACCAAAAAATCACAAATAATAAATGGGAATTACTCAAGTATGGGGTTAGGATTAATAACAAATCTTTAATTACTAAACTGTTGATGATGTTCTAGTCAGTGGTAGCTTTGCTATGGTATTTAAATCTGTCCTTGCTTCCTTTCTATTATCTTGGTTGTAGGTCCTTAAACAACAAAATACATTTCTACCTTTGTTTTATTGATGTGGATAAACAAGTGTCATGCCACTTAGCTCAAAAAAGTCATTCACAGGGCATTTTATGACAATTTAACAACACTGATGTTTACCTGCACGCAGCTGAGCACAGCAAACACATTCTATTAGATGCATTGCCTTACTAAACAGGAAAAAAAAGTAAACTCCTTTTAGAACACAGCCTTTTAGAAGTGCTTGTTGGCATTAATTAACACAGATATTTACCTGGTAGCTATAGGGCCTATAGGATGACTTGAAATTAGGTTTGTACCATAGCTTTAGCTACATAGTTGCCACATTCCCAATTCAGTTCTTGGCCTATAGAATCTGTCAGATAATGGGTGAATTTCATAACCTCCAGAGATTCCAAAATGCCTAGGAAAAGTTCTTGCTATTTTTCACTTACGACAGAAACCTCAAAAGTTCTCTCTTCCATGCTAAAACGGGGGGGGGGGGACTTCTCATTTTTAATCTATATATATGGTTTATGGTATTTTCACATAAGTGTATGCATTTCTTTTATATAGAAGATTTTATTGTTTGAAATATTTAGCCCTGAGGTGTAAAAGTCAAGAAGCAGGGAGAGGGCATATTCAGTGGAATATACTTTTTCCTTCAGAGCCTCAGATTTCCTTCCATATGTTTTATTATATATCACATATACACAAAAAGAACACATGGATTAAAGACCTGACTATAAGAGCTAGAACTATAAAATTCTTAGAAAAACATGGGTGTAGATTTTCATGGCAGTGGGTTTGGCAATGATTTTTTAGTTGTGACATCAAAAGTACAAGTGATAAAAGAGAAAATAGAGAAACTGGATTTCATAAAAATTAAAAAAGTTTTGTTCTTCAAAAATGACTACCAAAAAATGTGAAAAGACAACCCATAATAGAGGAGAAAGTATTTATATATCATATATCTGATAAAGGATTTGGATGGAAAATGTATAAAGAATAATAAAAAGACAAACCAATTAAAAATGGGCAAAAGCTTTGAATAGACATTTCTCAAAAAAAAAAAAAATATATATATAGAAATGGTCAGTAAGCCCATGGAAAGATGCTCAATCTCATTAGTTATTAGGAAAATTAAAATCAAAACCACAATGAAATACTACTTCAGACTTAATAGCATATATATGATAAAAATAAAAACAAAAACCCAGTAACGTGGGTTATGCAGAGTAACTAGAACCTTCATACACTGTTGGTGGGAATTTAAATAGTGTCACCACTCTAGATACAATTTGGCAACTTTTTAATAAGTTACACAGAAATGTACAATAGGACCCAATGATTCTACGTATCTACCCAAATAAACTGTCAACATATTTCTGCATAAAGATTTGTATGCAAATGCCTCTAGCAGCATTTATTCAAAATAGCCAGAAGTGCAAACAATCCAAATATCCATGCACTTGTACATGGGCAAACACAAACATTATACTAAAGACCACATATTGTATGATTTTATTTATTAAAAAAATCCATAAAAGGCAAATATTTAGTGACAAAAATTAGATTTGACAATAGTGGATGCCCAGGGCTGGGACTATAAGTGGGAATTGGCTGCAATGGGCATTAGAGATCTTTTTGAAATGATGAAATGATCTAAAACTGGACTGTAGTGATGGTTGCATAACTTGTTTACTAAAAATCTTGAATTATACACTTAAAATGGGAGCTTATGCTATATAAATTATACCTTCATAAAGTTGTTTAAAAAAACTTACATCTTCAGCATTTTGAGAGCTTTCTCAAATCAGTGAGAAGAAAATGAATGTCCTACTGGAAAATATGGCAGTCAGAATGGAAGACATATGTAGCTGACATGCATATGCAGAGATATTCAATTTCAGTTGTTAGGTAAATTAAAAGAAGCAATTTATCCTATTTTATTTTACTTTGTATTTGCTCTTCTATCGATAAATATAAAATTAGATATTCATAAGACCATGAAGATAAAGCTCTAGCACAGGGCAAACTTTTTCTATAGAAGAAAATAGTAAATAATTTAGACTATATTAAACACAATAAATATATATACAGTCTCTGTCATGACTACATGTGAAAGGAGCCAGAAACAATATGTAAACCAATGGATGTTGCTGTGTTCCAAAATAACTTTATTTACAACAAGCGGTGGCCAACCATGTATGGCCCAGGGACCATAGTTTACTGACACTCTCACAAAAGAAACTTATGGGGATTTAAATTGTTATGTCCTTTCTGAAGATAAATTAGTCAAGTACCAAAAATTTTATTTGCTTCTTTTACATACTTAGATTCCACTTTTAAGTTTTTCTCCAAAGGGAAAAAAATCAGAGCAAATAATTATAATATATATATAATTATAGTTACAAATACATATGTGTATATATATGTATATATTTATAATTAATTTGTGTTGATTACATAAATGCGCAGAGTGAAATTCTATGTATATAATAAAATGTATATTTATGCAAATCAATACTTATTGGCTTGGAAATACAGTCAACATATAGTAAAAGAAAAAATACTGTTGCACGGATTATAATGATTCTATTTTGTGAAATTATATGTGTACGTAGCTATGCACTATTGTAACCTGAACTTTCATAGGAGCAAATCTAGAAATACATGCTTTTAATTTTTAACAGTATTCTTATTTGTTGGTATGATTTCTGATAATTAAATGTTTTAAAGATTGTATTTCCTGTATTAATTATTTTTCTACAGTGCATCTATAAAGCAATGCTTAAAATGAAGTATTAAAAATCTGTATTGGCACATTTTCTTTAATAATTAAAAACATAAAATTCTGTTCTTAATATACTGATTTGAAGTTTCTAGTTAATTAAACTTTTATGAATACTCACTACATCTCTACAAGAAAGTACTTATGAACTACATTAAATAAAGTGCATAGCACGTTACTTCAAAATCAGTTAATTAAATATTCAAATCCATGTCTGAAGTTGAAATATGACTGATTAGAGACAATCAATTTTTAAAGCCATTTGAAAAATCCTTATGGTTGATTCTTCGTAAAACTGACCTGGATCACTAAGTTATGCACTTTTAATTATAGCAACAAACATATTTCTGCTACATATTATTTTGTACAATCATGCTTTAATTTCCCCTACTATCTTTCAAATGTCATTTGAACTGCTACATAAGCTTTAGAGTCTAAATCATTTTAATTGCTAAATTTCCTTCTCAGGACTACTTAAAAATAAAAAGGCAATTCAGGCAATTAATCTGCCAGTGAAAAAACAACATAGATAAAAGCCTTGATTAGCTAGAAGCCACCTTATCAGGCACTTCAGTTAACTATAATTTGGGGAACACATCAACTTTAGGAGAAAAAAAAAGGGCAAATTTTAGATTTAGAAACAAAGTAAACAAAATCTCCTAAAACAAAGCTTTGGAAAAACAATCTGCTTCTTTGCCCTTAAAAGGAAAGTTTATCATTTAAACCCTTTTAATTCCTTTTCTCAAGACTCAGAGGAAGATGTGACCTTAAACTGTCCTTCCACTGCTACTTATTCAAGTTATAGTTCCACTTCCTGACTTTGATCCTTTGCTATTCCATGATTGAACTTTCAGCCATGCCAGGTGTAGCATAGCATTGTTCCTTTTATTATTTTCTCCTTTTTTACTTGTCAACCTAAAGAGATAAACTAGGGCAAGTTTGAATTACCAGAAATTGAGTTTATTTGGGAATAACAGAGAAATTGCAATTGGAGAAACAAACAGTACAGGAAGCTATAGATGAGTCTGTTGAGGGCTTGGGTGGGCTGTGTTTATTATGGGCAAGGAGTGCAAAGAGTGGGGAAGTCCAGCCAGAATCCAAGCAGTAAGTCCACTGGCCTGAGAATAGGAAAGTATTCTTGGCCATGTTCATTGGTCAGGAGATAAGTCTTAAACTTCTGTAAATGAGACATTTACAGGAAATCAGTGTTTCAGTTAAGTTCCTTTCTTCTGAGTGCGCCTGCGTGGGATTCTCCATCTCACATTCTCCGGTGCCATTTCAACTTAATGTCCTTTCACACACTTAAGTCCTTTAACCATATAACATACCCTTATTTTTTACACCTTAAGAAAGTGTTCACTTCAAAACCAAAGTTCTCAAACTATTCAACTGCACGTGTCTTCCCTACTTTATTGCTCTGTGTTATTACTATTCTTTTCCCTGAAATCTGTCTTCTCTCCAACCATTACTCTAAAATCTTTCCTAGGTCCTACATGACCTCTCAAAAGCCAAAGTCAATGCAAAAACATAGATTCTTTATTAAAAAAAACTTAATTTCTCCAGTGATATTTATACAAGTTCAGGCAAGCTGTTTAACCTCTCTCAATCTTAGCTTCACATCTTTTAAGAATTATTATAGCTCTCATAGATTTTTGTAGACAAGTTTGAAAAATTAAGTGAGAAAAATGAATGTGAAGTAGCTACTGAACAATTTTACATTTTTAGAGCAGGTATGGAATAAATAGTAAATATTATTTTAAATGTGTTAGGATTATAAACACCTGTGGATGACTTTATCATCTACTAAACACATATACCATTTTTAACCCATTCTTCTCACCTATGCATTTTATTATCAAATTATGTCAAACCAGTCTTGCAAGTAATTATTGAATCCATTGGGCTCCCCCTCCAAAAAAGGAGTATCACAACACAACCTCTCAAAAACTGCCCGTCAGTTTTGTATCACTCTCCCAAATCTTTAGCACCACACAGACATTTGTTACACATTTCCAGAGTAATTATCCCACATCTTCACCTCAAAAACTGCTCCATTAAAATGGGGCTGCTCTTGATTTCTTGATTATGACAGTCATTCTTTTCCATTCTTGTCCATGCCACCTGGACTCTGTTCATTCTGTCTCATTCTCTCTCCTTTCTAAATGCAGATTTAAATAAGTGGACAAAAGTCTTTGGATCAGTGTTTTTCTGCCTTTTCATGATTTCCTAAGTTTAAAAGGTTTAACAAGCTGCTTAGTGACATGTAAAGTTTATGTGATGAGATTCTATGCGTGAAGTAATATAGGAATGAGAAGAACATCTTCCTCATAACTGACTTCCGTGTTACCCTGAAACAATTCTGATGCTGTGTTCCTTCTGAAGAAATTTTATTATCCACCAGGAAGATTATAGAAAATTATTAACTTCTCCTGAGTGATCTTAGCCTGTAGTTCTGGTGTAATAGATGGGCCTTGATGAAATACAAAATAACTGGGAGAGTTGAAACACACATGGGATGGGCCAGAGGAGAAGTAAAATCACACTGCCTAGGACTTTGAAATTAATCTCTTACCTGTGGAGAGACCAAGAGTGATTTTATAAATAGCAAAATAATAGAGAAATAATATGATTAAGGAAATAATTCTATATGATACAAAATTTTCTGGAATAGAGACAGGAGACTAGGTGTAAAGTTATTGGTTTAAGGCATTTATTCTGGGATCTCTCCAAGCACTGTCTGTACGCTAATCTACACACCTCATTCACTTTACTGAAAACTCTCAAGGTCTCATCTTTGTTCTTAAGGTGAAGACAGATTTTAATATGACACACATGCCTTCTCCTTTTAATTCCCACTCATTCAATATATTCTGGCATTCTCTTCTCCTGTGATATCTCTACGCACAAAATTTTTCTGTCTCTTATTGCTTAGAATGCTCTTTTTTGACTCCCCTCCCCCCACTGCCTGAATCCCTAGCTTAGTTAACTCCTCCTGTTCCTTCTACTCTAACCTCTAACTGGATCAAAACCCCCCATGAAGTCTCAAAGTGTCATCTCTGCTCTTCTTCATATACTTGCTACAGAAACAATTTACATTTGTTTGTGTGGTTATTTGATCAATATTTTTCTCTCTCAATTTCATTGCTATGTCCACTAGAACAGGGACTATAACTGTTTTCACTCCGTTGTTTTTCTGCATGTTTAGAAATCAAAGTTGCCAGATTTAACAAATAACATTACAGGATGCCCAGTGAAATTTGGATTTCAGATAAACAATGCATACTGGCTTTTTGTTTTGTTTTAGTATAAATATGCATGGGGCATACTTATATCAAAAATATTACTAAAATTACTTATCTGAAATTAATTTTAACTGGGTGTCTTGCATTATATCTGGCAAACCTACTGGAAATGGAAATGGGTCACATATTTTGGGTGTCTGAATGTGTCCTGGATAAATTTGTAGGGCAATTGACATGCCAGTGTTTGCCTGGCTATAGCTTTAACTTTCCTCTTCACATGGTTTCTTGAAGTGTGGCCATCACTGATAACTGATAGCCTTAGTTTCCTCACAGCCTTTGGCTTTATACAGAATTTTAGAAGCCTGAATCTCTTGAAATTTATGTGTTTTCCAGTGGCTTTCCTCCTTGGAGAGGTCATATACTCTCCATCTACTACTTTCAACCATTGGCAATTATCTTACACCAGGCTGCTTTCACCCCTGTACGGCCCTAGAGAGGGTCTTATGTAATAGACATTATGCACAAAATATATGGCCTATACCCATTTCAAAATACTACTGAACACTTATGACTTGAAAAAAATATGAAAGTAGGAGAGGAAATCTGTAAATTCAAAATAAAAAAAATGTACAATTCAATGACTAAAAAGTGTTTCAGTTTCATTAATTATTAAATTTAGCATGGATAAGATTGCTATTACATTTGAAAACAATGTGTATGAAAGTTAGTTGCAGAGACATCATGGTCCATCATAAAGCACATGTAAGAAATAAAACGATAATTTCAATTTTTAAGTAAAATTTATATTTAACATGGGATATATATGTATTTCATTTGTTTGTGCTGTAGAATGCTGTCTTTAAAAGCCAGAGGGCCAGAGTGCCTGGGTGGCTCAGTCGTTAAGCGTCTGCCTTTGGCTCAGGTCATGATCCCAGGGTCTTGGGATCGAGCCCCACATCGGGCTCCCTGCTCTGCAGGAAGCCTGCTTCTCCCTCTCCCACTCCCCCTGCTTGTATTCCCCTCTCTCGCTGTGTCTCTCTCTGTCAAATAAATAAATACAATCTTTAAGAAAAAAAAGAAGCCAGAGGGCCTATGAAGATCTTAAAGAAGTAAAATTTTTCCTACTGGGTCCAGGAGTATTGTTCCTAAAACTTGTCCACACTGAAAGATTTATACAATGCTGAATATCTACATATGAATTCTACTTTTTAAAACATGTTTTATTCACAGACACATGGTAGACACTCAGGTATTTAGTCAATGAATAAAGAATATATTTTAATATCAAATTCAGTCAACATTGATTTATATATTCTATTATTTTACACTGGTTTTTGGAAACCAAAACCATGACTGTAATTACTACCTATCATCTATTGTGTACTCTCTGGATATTATGTTTTGTCTGCCAATGTAGATTTCCCCCAAGAAAACAGCTGTAGATGGGTCAGCCGCCTTGGTGTTTGCTCCACACCACTAAGTAGATTAGGTTCCAGGTCCCTTCCATCTATGGTGAGATGGGTCATGCCTGGCTGTGTCTCAAGATATGTCCTATTCCATGGAACTACTCTCCTGAAGACATTTTAAAATTATCTTTTCAGAGTCAACATAAGATAGCAGATGGATAATCTGCTTGAAGGCAGCTGAGGTCATATATCATTAGGCATCAGGGAAATTCTGTATGTAACCAAACATCTGCATTTGCAAAATAGAGCTGAAAGCTCTCCAAAAAAATTCTCAAAGCCTAATTTCTTGCCAATTTAACATCTGAAAAATGTAGAAAAGGTAATCATGGAAACAGAGTCAGTGAATTTTTGAGCTGAAAGGGCCCTTAGAGATCAGGTTTTCCAACTCAATAATTTCACAGATGGAAAAACAGAGCCAAGAGAAGTTAAACATTTCACCTAAGTTCACATAACTAGTGACTGACAAAAATGGGACTGAAGTGCAAGTCTTCCGCCCAGTGCCTTATTACCATGCTGCCGCCCTCAGTCTATTCAGCTTATTAGTGTGCACATTATATATTGTGGACATTAAGGCTGCACTCTAAATATAATACCAAAGTTCCCAATCAATTTTAACAAAGTCTCTGTAATCATATTGGAAAAATGGCAGTCAAAATTATCTTTCATAGATGCCCAGAGAATGCTTTCTCCTGAAGGAAATAATATCAATTAGAATAACAAGATCTTTATAAAACGAATGTTTCCATTTGCAGAATTAAATATTTAGAACTTCCCAGAAAAGCATTGGCATGATTTCACATGTTTGCATATTTTCTTTGCAGTTTTTAAGAATATCCTAAGTATTGGGGAAATGCAAAAAGGGGATTCATTTGTATCATCCCTGGGAACTAGGGTAGAACTTTTAAAGCAGTAGAGACAATGGACCACTGGGGATTCGGTAAAATGAGGCAAGGGCTGACAAACAGATTGGTAAATTTGATTCCAGGTTTTTGGATTTTTATTTTGGTTTAGTTTTTTGTTTTTGTTCCAGTGGTTATTAGCGTAAGTGTTCCAGTGTGAGGGCATTAATTATTGATTGAAAGGCTCAATTGACATTTGTGCTAAAGATACTAGAAATCTGTCAATACTGATACTGACAATAATCGTACATAACAAAAATCTGCCCCACATTCTGCATCTCTCACCCTTGGAGTATCTCACTAATTATTCATGTAGGTAAAACTGATTTATTAATAGCTGAGACTAGAACTTTAACTTCATCTTACACATAAATACAAAGTATTATTGAATAGGTTTAGTCCTCAATGTATTTTTCCAGTAACGTTATTACTGTGTAGATCAAGAAAAGATGGTATCTTTCCGGGGAGAGAATGAGTCATTCCTCATTTTGAAACCTGCTTGTGATATTTCAGTGGCCCATGCCATCTAATTATTTCAGTCCATGCTTGCAACCAGTGCATCCACTATGCTTCTACATTCAGATACAAGCATCTGGCTGCCTCAGTATTTCTACTGGTATAATCATCTCTGAGTTTTTATGTATAAAAATACGTTATTATAAATTATTTTCCTTTAATTTCACCTTTATATTACATGCAGGGCATAATATCCGTTTTTTGAAATGTATGTAGTCACAATTCTGAATTTAATTCAGTATGGTCAAGGGGAACCATGGAATATTTTATTAAAAATGGAGCATTGTATGTTACCAGGCGTGAGCCCCTGCTTTTGTTACTGTTCTAGAGAACTAAAAGACATTGTTGTTGGCAGAGTTCAGGAGCGCAAAAGAGGCCAAAGAATACAATGTGTCTTCTGCAGTGTCCACAGCAACAGCAGGAGTTATTGCTGTAGATCAGACATCACTGGCTCACATGCAGACAGAGGCCAAATAGGTAAGGGGTGGGTGGGGTGGATGGGGGAGGCTTTGGCAAGTAGAAGATATTAGGAATGCTGCCCTAGCTCATGGAGGTAACCACCCATCTCTAGCTGATGCTCCAAACTGTAATAATTCATTTTGGTGAAGATGTTAATGTACCATCAAAATACCACCTCAAGGAAGGTCTTGGTGGCCTAGTTCTGTAGGCAGCTTTCAGCCGTCAGACCCAGCAAGGATTGTCTCAGTTGCAGATGGCTGCCTCCCCAATATAATCTCACATCAGGCAGTACAAATCAAATGCCTGTTTGAGGCAGAACATAAATATGGAACTGCCTTGGGCAGTTGTAGCTCTAGAGTGCCCCCATGGGGTCATTGTGCTTGCCTCTCTCAGACTAACTTGCTTTGGTTTCTCCTTTTCATAAGCATTGATCCTAAGGGCACTTCCTCATCAACATCCTGCCCACTGAATTTCCCAGAGAACCAAACTTGCGACATTCAGTGTTAGTTATCTCATGATAATTTTACAGAATTTGGCAATGTGAATTCTTATGTGAACTCTCCTGATTTTAACTGTTGCCAGCTAATTTAATATCCATCAACATATCTGTAGGCTACATTTAGATCTCAGTTACAAGACCACAATTCAAAATTTGGCCAAGACAATTGTCCCAAAGTAAGAATGAATAAAACCCCTTTGACTGTTGAATGGGTCCCAGCTTAGCCAGCAAATGAATTTTACGATCACCTTTCTCTCTGACCTTCAGTTTGCCATTTTTGCTTGAGAGAAAAGACTTCCTGAGGCAGCGGATTCCTGCCAGGCTCAATTAGGTAGTGTTTGTTAAGTCAGAGAATGAGCCACT
>NC_138371.1:44871643-44891581 GCF_054177405.1 Leptonychotes weddellii | reverse complement strand
CCCGCATCGGGCTCCCTGCTCAGTGCGAAGCCTGCTTCTCCCCCTCCCACTCTCCCTGCCTGTGTTCCCTCTCTCGCTGTGTCTCTCTCTGTCAAATAAATAAAAATCTTAAAAAAAAAAAAATTAAATAAATAAATAAAGCGAGCTTAAAAAAATCCCCTATAGTTTTGTAGCTCCTTACTGGCTACCTGCATTAATTCAGGGTAGTTTTTGTAAATGAGTTAAATTCTATATTAGCTAATGATATAGTATATACATTTTGGATCATCATAACTGTGTAAACCTGTTGGCTCAATATCTTTTTTATAAATTATCCTTTTCAAATTTTGTGTCAGTTTAGTAGTTCTTTCTACTTTTATTGTCAATTTTAGTAATTTGTCCCAAATAATATCCATTTGAAAACAATTTAATTTAATTAGTGAATTATACATACACATAATATATATGTGTGTATATATATACACACATAATATATACATAATACTACCAGTGATATTTATTCTCATTGGGAAAAAAAAAGAAATCAAGACTAAAAGAAATAAGCCAATTCATAAATGTAGAGTTAGCTAATTTGCAAATTATTAGTTATGTAGCTGTTATTAAGAACCCAATAGGTATTTGCTATTACTAGGAAGAGAATTAACATGATTCATATCAATATGTCAAAGAAGAAAAGCCTTATTATTATCTTTACAGATGCCAAAATGTGGGTTTTATAACAATTGACAGTCCTGATGAAGACATTTAGTAATAGCTAACGTGTCCTGAGTGAGCACCAAGTGTCTGCCAGACACCAGGCAGAGTTTTAAATCTATTGTTTCATTCAATTCTCAAAACAGCTCTGGTTGGTAATAAAGCACTCTTTACAGACAAGAGGACTAAGACTTAAAGAGGTGAATCCACATGTTTTCAGTCATGTAAAAAGTACTATTGGACTGAGAAACAATGGGATAAGTAGAAATAGAGCAGGAGACACAGATTGCTTTTTTTTGTATTTTTATTATTTATTTATTTATTTTTTTTAAGACTTTTTATTTACTTTTTGAGAGAGAGAGAGACAGTGAGAGAGGGAACACAAGGGGGGAGTGGGAGAGGGAGAAGCAGGCTTCCTGCGGAGCAGGGAGCCCGACGCGGGGCTCGATCCCAGGACCCTGGGATCATGACCTGAGCCTAAGGCAGAGGCTTAACGACTGAGCCACCCAGGTGCCCCTTTTCTTTGTATTTTTTAATTATTGGATATTTTAAATCAAATTTATGAATTGCCCATATATATATATACACACACATACTTACATATACATATATATAAACACGCACGTGTGTATATGTATGTTTATATAAAATAGGGTCTGCATTACTGATATAAAAACTATATACAAATATAAAATATTTTGTGATCTAACATAAATTAAAAGTAAGAGTATGTAAATTATACTATATGTAAAAATAATTTTTAAAAGAAAATTGTTTGCTAAAAGAAGCTTATGATGGGGGCGCCTGGGTGGCTCAGTCGTTAAGCATCTGCCTTCAGCTCAGGTCATGGTCCCAGGGTCCTGGGATTGAGCCCCACATTGGGCTCCCTGCTCTGTGGGAAGCCTGCTTCTCCCTCTCCCACTGCCCCTGCTTGTGTTCCCTCTCTCGCTGTGTCTCTCTCTGTTAAATAAATAAAAATAAAATCTTAAAAAAAAAATAAAAAACAAAAAAAGCTTATGATGTATTAGAAGGAATATATAGTATTATCTCATTTAATATTACTTTCATAAAATTATATATCTAAACCCATGTGGTGATAATCATGTTCATTAGGACATAAATGTTTATGTAGTTTATTTTATTTTACATTTTAATTGTATTTCACAGCTGCCTGCCACAAACGTAAGCACTATTAATACAGTAAAAATATTTAAATAAAAATATCTAATGTCCAAAATTAATGGTTTTCTATAAACCATAACATTTATTTATGTTCCCTTTAACGTGTTCGTATTGCAAACATATACTGGTTTAGAAACTGTGTTTACAGTTCAGAGTTCACTGGAATTATAGCTTATATAATTAGATGTCAGTTTTGGTTATCTTTTAGTGTTCAAAGATAATTAGCTCAGACTATATCCTGTGTGTCTTTGGAAGCCTTGCATCCTTTCAAATACCTGCCAGGGATTTTAGAGTCCCCTTACTACAACCAGTTATTTCTCAGGCAGATTTGTGACTTCTCCTGCCTTCTAGTAATTTCTCATGTCCTTCTTCTTATAGTTATTTCCTTATTTGCTACCTTTATGTGAAAGAAAAATGGTCCTTCCCCCCCCCAATTCCCCAAGGTATCACTTACAACAGTACTGAAAACTGTACTTCATCACAGCCCAGGATATAATACAAAATTAAATTTAGACAATTTTGGACCTTCTATTTCTTAAAAGTCAGTGGACTCTCTTTTCTCTTCCATCAGGGGATTTGAAGTTGTCCTCTTTCCATCTGGCTCCAGCCTCCCATTCTATGGCCGAGCTCCCTCTACTTTCTTCAGACTTCTCTTTCTCTTCTAGTTTGCATATACCTAACCTCTAAACTCTTACTCATTTTCCCTCAGAGAAGTTTATTTTTTGATTTATTTGAGTGCTACCCTAAGAACAATCTTTTCAATTAAAATGACTCGCAAAGTGTTTTGTTAACCAAAGACATCCTCCCTCCCAAGGGGAATTATGAGGCCACCTCTTAGGTTTTTCTTCCCACAACATTTACATTAGAACAGCCTAATAAAGAGCTATTTCTAGCAGTCACAGTCTTGTCTCACAACATTTATATTATGTGGTCATTTCAAGTTCTCAGTACAGCGGCTTTAAGATGATCTGTTTATCTCTTACTACTCAGTCACTCACACTCCACACTCAGGCAGGCCTGCTCCCACCAGACATTGGCAAGACATGATCTCTTACCACATTTCAGTTCACACAAGTACTAAATGAGACAGGTGGACTGTAAGGTTTCTCAAGATATTTTCATTTAAATAACAGAGGTATGCTTTTGCATATATCTGGTAAGCAAGGGAAAAAGAAAAATAATTTACCTAACTAGTGTATTTATTTCATTTGCTAATTAGACTTTCTTTATGATTTGAGATATGAATTCTCAAGCCCATAAAAATGCAGTGCTAATTATATTTTAAGAAGTATCCAGTTATTTCCTTCCTGGGTTTTAATAAAACCAAGCTTTTAATTTTCAGTAGCATCTTTATAAGACACTTTTATTTGTAGAAGTAACAGTACTTTGAGAATACTACTTTTTTTCTTTGCACCAAGTCTTGTGAATGTAAAATCTCATCTACAGCTCTAAGTTGGGATTCCTCTGGGGAGACCTGGGGTGATGGTGTCATTTCACTAAACTGTGCGTCTCAGTGAATTCTTAGAGAAGATTTACAATTGTTTGAACCAAACTAAGGTAGAAGAGTAAAGAGAAAGTAAATATAATTATTTAATGTTTTTTTCCAAGTTTTTATTTGAATTCCACTGAGTTAACACACAATATAATATTAGTTTCAGGTATAGATTTAGTGATTCATCACTTACGTACAACACCTGGTGCTCATCGTAAGTGCCCTCCTTAATCCCCATCACCTGTTCAGCCTCAGTTTCTTTATAGTTAAAAGTCTGTTTCCTGGTTTTTCTCTCTCTTTATAATGTTTTTAAATGAAGCCTTTTGTGGAATTGAATTAAGTCTTTAAAAATCACAAACAGCAATTTTTGCTTAAGTATCAACATCTGTCTACAATAAAATGAGAAAAGAGAAAAGTTGAAAGGATTAAGACAAACAAGACAGTGCATTGAAAAAAATTACTTTGAAATGGTGAAGATAAGGAAAAAATAACTGAACAGCGAAAAGATACAGTATTTTATAATATTTTCCCTACTACTTAACCTTGTCATATGCCTATTCAATTAAATAAGTGTGCATTCTTCTTCCCTGAAACATCATATTTTAGGTGCTCAAATCTGATCATACCCCATCTTTTAAAAACAGAACTTCAATTTATTTTTTAAAAAGATTTTATTTATTTATTTGACAGAGAGAGAGAGCACGCACACACAAGCAGGCAGAATGGCAGGCAGAGGGACAGGGAGAAGCAAGCTCCCCGCAGAGAGTCTGATGCGGGGCTCGATCCCAGGGTCCTGGGATCATGACCTGAGCTGAAGACAGATGCTTAACCAACTGAGCCACCCAGGTGCCCCAGAACTTCAGTTTCATATCCCAATACTGTGTTGCTTAAATAGGTTGTTCATTGCATATCAAATCTCTTAGACACGTAGTTTTCTTGCTATGACCTATTCTCACCCTCTGTCTCTTTTGAAGGGAATTCTTCTCAAATACAATTTACTTCCACCTTATAATAAAGGTTCTGACTTCATTTTTTATGTTTGGCTGCTGTCAGCTTTCAAGTCCCAACACTCCCCTTTTCTCTTCTGCCCTACATTTGGGCAACTGATAAGAAAGGCCAGGTGCTCCATTCTCTGGGAGCCAGAAGTTCAAACCAATGAAGCCCCAGCCCATGTGTGGGAATCTCCACCCCACCTACCTCTTATTCACAAAAAAAATTACAAGCCAACTCTGTCAAGCCATTTTTTTTTTTTTAAACCTGTGTGAGGCCTACGCTTCTCTCCCAAGAAAGACTCATTATATGAATGATAAACTGTTTCATGGCTTCTTGGTATGTGTGAGTAGCTGATGATGACCAGTCTCAAAATCCAAACTAAATTTTGGGTGAGGGGCCTGTCATGTTTCTGTTTTCATTCAGCACACCTCCACTATTTAGGCAAGACCTCTACCTTCCCATGGGACTAAACAAGTAAAAGGGTTTCTTAGCTACTAATTTCTCCAGGTATGTGGTCATGTTAGAAGAGTCTTATTTTATAATCAAGAACACAGGGAATAAGAGAGAATTGTTTATTTCATATAGTTCCCTTTATTTTATTAATCAGTGGGCATAACCAAAAAAATAAAAATCAAAAATCAAAGACTGCCAGCATCATGTCTATACTCTTTAGGGAAGGTGAAGATCAATTTAGCATAACAGTTTTATTCCCATATTCTGATTCAGTTCTTGGAGTAGTGTTCAGTTGTTTAACTTTTGTCCCCAGATATACTTGAAATAGGTAGACAGACATACTAGCTACACAAATCCAAAGCCATCATCTTTTCTAGGTCAAATTTTCCCTATTTCTGTTCTTGTCTTAATTATTTTTCCCAGGTACAGAGTTTATTATGACCCATTGGGTTTATATAATTATTCACATGACCCTATAAGATTAATCTTAATTCAATATCAAAAATTTTATGCCTTATATTTAATTCACCATAAATTTTTCCTATTATTAAATCCCTAGAAAGAAATTAAAGAAAATAAGTAAAACTCCTTTAGAAATTAAAAAAACGATGGAATCATTCTTGTTTTATATTAGAGACATCATCTTAACAAGATCATACCACAATCCAAAGTACAGCTGTCTTTTATGTCCATTTCAGACCTCAAAACATAAGTACAAGTACAAAAAACATATTCAAGAGAAAACTAGAGGTTAAAACTATAACAAGCCAATATGTGGATAAAGTAATTCTACAAAACTAAGAACCCAATGCTCATCCCCTAGGGTAACATTATGTCAGCATGTCATGCTGTTACTCTGACAGAGTAACCCGAGGGAGGTTGAACAATGTCTGTGTCTTAGGTAATGTCTTGGTTCAGAGAGCTCAGAGGACCTATGCCCTATCCAGTTCATCTGAACACTAAATCTTTAGAATAAGTAGATTTGCTTTAATTTTAAACCCAGTTCTTTCTAAAACATTAGTTAAACTAAAATAATCACCAGTTCCCTAAATTTGCCTTTCACTGTGATCCCTATATATGCAAAGTATAGGAGGCATATGACATCAAAGGTTCCCAAACTTCCTGTAAAAGTGTCCCCACCTAAAGTGCTTTCAGTTTTTCCAGAATCATACCGATGCAGCTTAACAGAGACTGATGCCGTTTTAACCCTGATGAGGTGGTAAGACTAAACACTATAGCCTTGAGAATTGTTACCATAGCACCAATCAGTTTAATTGTTTGATATATTATTAGGAAATTTTCCATGAAACTATCTGCTTTCTCCATAATGAAGTTCTGTGTTTTCCATTATGCAAACAAATAGACAGTTTGGTCAATTTGAATTTCTTTTCGGAGTCCTTTCATAACCTTATGCATAAACTTTGCTCTTTCTGTAATTTCCAGAAGTCAGCAATCTACATGGAGTTAACATAATTTAATTGGCCATTTCAGTTATTCTCATTGCTTAGATCACTAATGATAACGAGTTTAAAGACTTAGTGTCCTCTTATAATATTCCTTTCCTGATTCCAGTGCTTCTGTAGATCCTTTGGGTCTGTATGTGAACCATAATAGGCTTGTGTTTTGCAAATACCAATGTTAACTTTGGCAAACTTTCTTAATAGCATCCTTATTTTATTTCTAGTCAGAATGTGCACACTATAGTCCTTTTATTCATTGTGTTTTCCTATCATGGAGTGAGTCAGTGCCTAGATACCAGTGTTTTAATGTTTTCAATATTACTAGGAGATTCTCTTCCTTCGTGACTGCATGACAGCTATGGCCTGGATAAACTCTATCTATGGGAACAGAATGTGATACTGCAAATCAGCATGCATTTTATAGTGTGATTCTAACATAAAGGACCTATATTTTTTGCTGAGAAAAACACCTTTTACTACTATCCCCTTAAAACAAAATTAGAATGGTTTCTTATTAAGAAAGTGTCAATGATAAGAAGTGTCAGACTACTGAATTCTTCCATTTTGAGAGTTAGAGTTGATTTGATTGCACTAATTTGACTAGTCAGGTTTATTTTTGTAACAAGCTTTTCCAAATTAGGCTAGAAGGAAACTGGCATAGGAAAAAAAAATAACTATGCCTTTATCATGGGCTAGTTTGACTTGTCAGGTACTTGTGACAGCCAGGTTTAAGATCTTGCCAAGATTAAGACTTCAGAATAACCAAATGATTCTAAAAGTATTCTGATCTCCCCAGCACTTTTGGATACCTTGGTGTTACTTATGCTTTATTCTAAGAATGGCCACAAACCTTCTTTAGAGGTTACACAGGTCACTAGTACCCAGTTATAGGCAGTTTTCTTATAGTTTCCTAGGCCCCTGGACTTTAGAAATCTCAAAATTTTCAAACCATTAAAAAATTCTGCTTCTAAAGACTAGCACATTCCATACTTAGAAGGTAAGTATTAAAAATATACAGGTTATTTAAAAATATTTTTATTTTAATAAGTTATTTTAAATGATACCCAAATGATTCAATGGTAAAATAAAATAGAATCATTCTACCAGTACATTTTTTAAAAATTGTTTTCTAAATAATTATAGTACCATATTGCTTTATAAAGAGTGAAATATAAACTTCACAACTTATAATTTTAATGATCTATTGAACATTGACTCTTTCAGTCATCTCGTTTTATTTCCACAATAATCCTAAATATAGATGCTACTAATACTTTTTCCTTGCAGCTTTAGCCAATTTATATTTTAATAAAATATTCAAATTTGGATAGTTTTTCCATATTATGAGATTCCAGATTATGAGTCTTGTTTACTGTTTGAAAAGTAAATTGTTCAATTTGAGGGGAAAATATTTTCTAAAGAAACATTTAAAAGGAAGATTTTTAAGAAAATCTTCAAAAAGTAGGAATACCATAATAGCATGTCAAATACCTAAAATATATTACATTGTCACTACTGGCTAACATGAGACTTAACCATATTTGGACCTATTTTACTTTTTCCAAGAGCAATTAGATGTATGATTGCCATATTGGAGGAGTGGTCCGAGAATCTCTGACCCTACTATACATTATATGGTACACAAAATACTACAGAAAGAAGGCTAAAAATATCTGCCAACCCAATATGAATCTTTGAGCCAATCTAGGAGAAGCCTATACCTATTCCAGTGTGAACATGGCCCAACTTTTCTAGAAATGAGATGACTTATCTATAGCTTCCATAGACTGTATCACTCTCCAGTGGTTAATCAGGAACCCCTCTGTTTATCCATCACCATCAATGTTACTATTTTAATCTTGACTTGTGCCATGAACTAAAGGCTAGAAATTGGACTGACTTCAGAACTAGGATAGCAAGTATAAAGTGTGTGATAATTATGGAATATCTTTCTTATTTAATCTATATGTCTTTGGAATTTCTCTTATAAGATAAAGGAGGATTATGGGGAAGCAGATATTTTTTTAATGAAAAATAAGGACAGAATCTCTATATAAAATTCTGTTACATGAAACATTTGCTGCTTCTTACATTTATTCATCATGCCATGGATATTAGTAAAACTAACAGTAAATTGTGAAAATATTCCCTATGGAAAGTTTAAAAGTGACAAAAAATACTTTTTGTGGAATAAAAGAGAAAAATTCATCTACACGAAAATAATTTAATACATCTCATTGAAGGTGTTCTCTATAGAATTTTATGCATGACCTTTAGCAAAAACAAGACTATAACCTTGTTTATACCTCAACTTTATTTCATAGCTTTAAAAAATTTCTACAATATTAAAATTATGTGTTAGATATACAAAATCCATATATACATCTCCTTCTGTGTAGAGTGGTACTGCTTATCTTAAAGTTTAGACTTTTAGGAGTGACAGGTTCAGTATTTTCAAAGAATTGAGTCATGATGCATTTATTTATTTATTTATTTATTTATTTATTTATTTATTTATTTATTTTAAAGATTTTATTTATTTATTTGACAGAGAGACACACAGTGAGAGAGGAACACAAGCAGGGGGAGTGGAAGAGGGAGAGGCAGGCCTCCCGCTGAGCGGGGAGCCCGATGCGGGGCTCGATCCCAGAACACTGGGATCATGACCTGAGCCGAAGGCAGGCGCTTAACGACTGAGCCACCCAGGCGCCCCCATGATGCATTTATTATGAACATAAAAATTAGTTGTGGGGAGGATCACTTTAGTTTTGAAAGGCTCACTTATACTTTAGATAAAGATATTTTCATATAGCTCTATGAATTTAAGTATTTTAATGCAAAAAACAATGTCAGACACCAAAATATGAAGTGCTATTCTTCTTGTTTAAGTTAAGTCACTTGAAATAAGTTATGACTTTGTATCTCCTATTGGTATAGAAAGCACCCTCTTATCTTGTTGATTGACTTTATAAGTAAATAATATATACATCAGTAAGCTCATTTAAAATGAAGCCGGGGGCTTTGTAAAATCCTACTAGTAACCATTGCAAAAAAAATGTAAAACTGATCATATATATGAAGTTAAAGCATCATGATATTATGATTATATCTGCTCCCATGAAACACCATGAACAGTTATTTTAAATATAGACAGTAAAGTTACTGATTAATGCTGATGGTTGTATATGTAATTCACCTGAGGATTTTGCTTTTGTCTTCATCTTGCCATCTGGTTATTCAAAGCTCTCACAAATGAGAATATGCAGAGAGACACAGGATACAAACTTGCTGGGGGTATAAAACTCAGTGGCACAAGATTTATTGATACAGCTGTTTGATTTATTTTAATGTGTTTTTTTTTCCTGGTTTTTGCAAAGCTGGAGGCAGACATATTATTCAGGAAACGTGATGTGGTAGTTCTTAAGGATGGCATTGAAATCTCTGACACTCTTCCCATTGACAAGTAGAGTCTATGTCCACTTTCCTTAATTCTGGCAGGCAGGTGATGGTCTTGTATAATAAATTTTGAGAAAATAACACTGAATAACTTCCAAGGCTTAATCGCAGTAGACCACGCAGCTTCCTCCTGAGTCTCTTGGAATGCTCGTTCACCAGAAACTCTGCTGGGGATGCTCAGTAGGTAGGAAGTACAGCTATCTTAAGCCTGCCATGCTGAAGGCACCAATATAATAGCATCGCAGCTGACAGCCTTTGCTGAGACTCCAGCTGACAACCGACAATTGACAAGCTTGTAATTGAGTCGCTTGGATGACATCAGCCGGAGAGACCCCAAGCAAGAATTTCCCGGCCAAACAATTCCTGAATTCTTGTTCCACAAAATTGTGAGCAAAATAAAATTATTACGTCACAAAGATTTGGCATTGTCACATAGCAATAATAATCAGATCACCTGGGTACCAGCCCTGCATCCATTACCCGATTAAGGCTATATCCACATTTAAGCTGAATTTGCTTTAGGAACCAACGTAAACATTTCAGTAAAAGGAATACATATGTTGTATGTGAAAATACTCCCTGAATTGAGAAAAATGCCCAGATGACCAAAAAGATATATCATAGCAAGAATTCAACTTTTCAGGCCCTCTTTCCCTTAGCTTGCACCTGTGGTTATATGAGAGGTCTTATTTGACCAGCTGAAAGAGCAGGGAAAAGCCTGCGTTTAGTTTATGGATGGCTCACTCGGTATTTGGATGCAAATTGAAAAGCAATAGTGGCTGCATTACAACCATATTTGTGGTGGCCCTGAAAGACAATGAGTGCATAGGAAAGAGAAGATGAGTATCGGTCATAGCCCCTGAGAAAAGCTGCAGCAAGGAGACTGCAGTTCACCCACACGCTTGCTCTCCTCTGGGCAGTTGCTCTTCAGGAACAGGGAGGTATGGAAACCATGGAAGAGTTGCCTCCCAAACCTGTGTGAAGGAGTAGATCTGAGTGACTCAAGGGATGGATTTTGATGACAATGAGAATGTGCTTTTCAGATCCGTGACTGCGGGGAATGTAATGATCAAGGGCTCCGCTGATATGCTTTGAAATCTGTTGCTTTGTTTCCCGTATTTCCTACAGGCTGCTCCCAGCCAGTGACTGAGAGTGGCAAGGTACGAAGGCAAGTGGTGAGGGACTTCTCTGACAGGCAATTTGTATCAAGAATTCACTGATAACCTTACCAAATTGTCCTTAGAACTGCACTGTAATCTAGTACTCTTCATAGATTATCCTGTAAGTCTCATAAAAGCTTCAGGGAGTAGATAATATTATTATTTACTTTTAAGGACAACAGAAGCTTAATGATGTTAAGATCATTTTTTAAGGTCACATGGTTGGAAGTGTTACAGCAGGAATTTCCAACCAGGAAGTCTGATAATAGAGTCTGTTTAATACAAATTAGCTAAAATAACATTTCCCCAATATGACTTTATTGAATCTTGTATCATTTTCTTTTAAGTACCAACAAAGTTAGAATCTGGGCTCTGGGAGGAAGTTTAAACTTTTTTATGCCAGTACTTAATGCAAACAAGGTGCATATTAAAAGTAACTTAAGTATTTTATCAGTAACTCAACAGATGAATTCTGGTATATGCTGTTACCAGACTTTTATATAGGCTACACTCTCATGAAGTAAGCATAGTAGATATTTTAGAAAGATGTTGGGGAAGACATGAGTAAAGCATTTTGATTTTTGGATTGCACATTTTAATTTGCAAATTTGCAAAACTTCAGCCTCAATCAATCAATAAATCAATCAGTTTTCAGGGATTCAACACTTACAAAGTTCAGTTTGTTACGAAATCACACTGGCATGGCCACAAGCAGCTAATTAGACACATATGATGGGCATTCTCCCGAGACTGACCACATTTCTTTCTATGTATATAGCTGTAGTAGGTATGCAGGTAACATTATACAGTGCCTTTCTGGAACAACGTGTCTTAAAATTAGCATAGTTGATAATAAGTGATGGTTTAAGCAAATCATTTTTGAGAGGCTCTCAAAATGATTTTAGTAAACTAATAAACATTCTTTGTTTCTTTATATTTTTTAATTTTATATAACATTCCAAGTTTCCAGACTCAGAGGTTACACTAACAACATCTTTCTAGGGATATTAAAAAATGGTACTTTGAGATGAAGAGAAAGATGTATTTATACAAGTTTGGCATGTCAGCCAGTAGCAAGGAGACTCAAGGCTTCAAGAGGAATTATTTTAAATTAAACTAATTGGAGGTTTTATTTTAATTAGTGCTCTGAGATTGTTGCAAGAAATTAAAATTCAGTTTTTTTGTTTTTTTTTTAATGAGAAATGGCTTAGGGCAAATAGTTTTCATTTTTAACAACTAAACCTTAAGTGAATCATGGGAAGTAGAACACTTTTTTCTGGGTGACCTACCATTAAATACAAAAGTTTCTTCAATATGCTTTCAAAATTGGTACTTTTCTCCCTTGTGCATTTATAGCTGTACTAACTTTCTTCTTAAATACTTAATACATCTGTCAGTTATTGGTAATCCAATATTTTTTTCTAATCCTAAAATCATTTCTTTTTTTTTTTTTTAAAGATTTTATTTATTTATTTGAGAGAGAGAGAATGAGAGACAGAGAGCATGAGAGGGAGGAGGGTCAGAGGGAGAAGCAGACTCCCCGCCGAGCAGGGAGCCCGATGCGGGACTCGATCCCGGGACCCCAGGATCATGACCCGAGCCGAAGGCAGTCGCTTAACCAACTGAGCCACCCAGGCGCCCCTAATCCTAAAATCATTTCTTTTAAATGGGAAACATTTCTTTCATAAGACAATAAAGTATACAGATATAGATGTACAGTGGCAATTCAAAAATACTAAAGATATGTTTCTTCAACTTTTAAAACTTTTTAAAACCAATAGTCATCAAACAATAATATGAATTGTGATCTCAAGTGAAAATAAAAATGTAATCTTTAGTAATATGTTATTTGAAAGTCATGGGATGTCTTTGCTAATTTGAATATCTAAAATTTAAAAAATAAATTTAAACAGAGTTTCATAATACATTTTAAAATGATATACATATACTTAAATGATTAAAATTATTAAACTTAAGCATATATAAATAGTATTATTATCATGATTCCAAAATTGTTGCTGTAAATTTGGTGCTAAGCTTCTTTCAGACAGATGGAATGACAAATAATAATCAGACACTTGATTCTTATTGCCTAATAGGAGAAAACATCAAGATCACAAAGGAAGAGATGCCTTTATCTTAATGTTTGAAAAAACATTGTCAGGGACTTCATTCTGGAGTTCTGAAACATAGAGAAATATCTTCAAATATCTATTCAATGGCAAAATTTGGAAGCAATCCTAAATATAAGTTGGGACATGACACTGGAATAAATTTCAATGTGTGCGGGTGCCTGGGTGGCTCAGTTGGTTAAGCGACTGCCTTCGGCTCAGGTCATGATCCTGGAGTCCCGGGATCGAGTCCCGCATCGGGCTCCCTGCTCAGCAGAATGTCTGCTTCTCCCTCTGACCCTCCCCCCTCTCATGCTCTCTCTATCTCATTCTCTCTCTCAAATAAATAAATAAAATCTTTAAAAAAAAAATTTCAATGTGTGCAGTTTTGCAAGGAGAGTCATGAATAAAATCTAGAATAGAATTGGGCTTCATGTCTTTCAAACTGCCTGGAAAAATATTTCTCTCTTAACCAGAATTTACATTATATTTTAGAGGTCTAATAATTTTTAAATCATTAAAAATTATCCCTATATGTTATAATGTAAATATGCATATGAAATTCAGGAACCTAACAAACACTTGGAAAATACCCCAGAAACAGTTATAAGTAACTTTATCATCAAAAACCAAGTAAATTCTTAAGTTCTACAAAGAACATTTGCGATTGAGCTACTAAAATATCATTTGCCTTTGACATCTTAGTCTATACAAAATTGAAGACATTAATTTGTCATAGCATTAATTTGAGTGGGATTTTTTGAGAATTAGACCAGACTAACCTTTTCTAAAGAGGTCAGGTAAATAATTTTAATTGTTTGTAAAATGAATGAAAATCAGCATTGAAAAATCAGCATTATAGGGGAGCAAACAACTTTGATTCTAGCTTAGCATGATATATATATATATAATATATAATATTATATATTAAATTTAATAAATATATATTACATTACCCTGAAAGGGTATATATATATATATCACGCACACACACACACATATATTTTACATTATCCTGAATGAAAAGCAAGATCCTCATTTTTAGGAAATGTGGTAGGTTTTGAAGATTTAATGGAGCTTAAAAGAGGGAGATGCAAAGTCTGACCACCAAAGTTTGGAGGCTGACTACATGCATATGCATACACACTAATAGATCTTTGTAGGTATGTACGAATATATCCATTCATTTTGCTGCTCTTTGCCTTGATATTCTCTTCTTGGACACCAAGAATGCATTCCTTTTTTTATCACAAGGTGTCTCACACACAATATTTCTGAATATTATCTCTATCACTTACCCTGTTACATATAATAAATATTTGATAAAATTTTGCTCAAGAAATGACTTCAGCTTTTGAGGAAACTTTTATTCTGTGAGGCCTGAGGCAGTATGTGTCATTTCTCAGCATGCTAGCTTATCCTAGACATTTCTAATTTGGGGTTGTAGATATTTTCTTTTTTAATTTTGGAAAGGTTCTCATATTCTATGAAGTTGAGAGAAAGAAACTGAATGAAAAGACATTTATTCTGACACATTTTACTTGTATCTTATAATTATTTTGTAATTGGGCAGTTTTATCTATATCGAAAATCAAAGGCTTGTATATGGCAAAGGATACCTTAAAACTAAATTAAAAGATAAATGATAAACCAAGATAAAATATTTGTCATGAAAAGGGGAAATGTTAAAATTCCTTGTATACCTAGAAGTCATAAAATACAATTTAAAAAATGCACACAGGTAATTCTCAGACAAAGAAATGCAAATGAACATTCATTAGTCTTTTCAGTTAACCAATGTTCTCGAGTGCTTGCTTTGTAGCAGATGCTATTCTAGATGTTGTGAAAGCAGTGGTTTGTAAATAAAAAGAGCAGGAGAGAAAGTTCTTGGCTTCCTGGAGTACTTATAGTCTGGCAGGAAGGAGATGGGGAACTGAAAAGAAATAAATAATTGAATGTATAATAATTGAAATAAATAATTGAATGTTGATAGTATCTTGAAGTAAAATTAAGTAGGGTGATAGGAACAGAGAGGGCAGAGGCGGGGAACATTGCTATTTTATACAGAGTGACCAGATGAGTCCATATTTATGAAGGGATATTAATCAGGGCCCTGAAATAAGTGAGGAGGTGAACCATGTGGATATCTGGCAGAAAGCAGAAGGCACAAGACACATGAAGGCCCCAAGGTGTGACCTTGATTGCTTCTCTGATGCGACAGAAGAATAAGCATATGGAGTAGAAATCGTATGTGATGTCAGAAAGGTAGCTGGCCCCAAATCTCAGTGTTTTGCTACCATTGTAAGGCTTTGCTGTTGACTGTCAGTGAAATGAAAAGCCATTGGAGGGTTCTGAGCAGAGTCATCCCACAGGTGACGTTAAAATACATGGAATTAGGGCGCCTGGGTGGCTCAGTTGGTTAAGCGACTGCCTTTGGCTCAGGTCATGATCCTGGAGTCCCGGGATCGAGTGCCGCATTGGGCTCCCTGCTCGGCAGGGAGTCTGCTCCTCCCTCTGACCCTCCCCCCTCTCATGTGCTCTCTCTCTCATTCTCTCTCAAATAAATAAATAAAATCTTTAAAAAAATACATGGAATTATTTGAATAACCTGAAAGTGTGAGTATAGTAAAGAGGTCTGAGGTCAGAGCACTCTAACGTTTAGAACCCAGTGAGTGAAGGTACTAGCAAAGGAGATTAAGGCAGAGATAGTAGAAATAATGTGGGAAAGACACAGTTATCCCAAAATGCCAAGCAATAAATATGTTTTAGGGAGAAATAGTTAAAATATTTCCGATTATTTTGATGGCTTAAAGTAAGATGAAGCCTGCAAATGAAGTATGTGATTCAACAGTGTGGAAATAATTGGTGGCTTTCCCCACAGCTGCTTGAATGGAATGTGACAGGAAGAGCCCTTTGGGGTCAGGAGGGCTTAAAGAGCACACACAAGAGGATCACAGTGAGTGAAGAGAGATTACTGTTTCAGGCGTCTGCTGTAAAGAGAAGCAGAGAAATGAAAAGATAGCTAAAGGAGATGTGGGGTCAAGAGAAGAATTTTTCTATAAAAATTCCAATGACATTTTTCAAAGTGCTGGAACAAACAATCCTAAAATTTGTATGGAATCAGAAAAGGCCCCAAATCGCCAAGGAAATGTTGAAAAAGAAAAACAAAGCTGGAGGCATCACACTGCCCAATTTCAAGCTATATTTCAAAGCAGTGATCATCAAGACAGCATGGTACTGGCACAAAAACAGACATGTAGACCAGTCGAAGAGAATAGAGAGCCCAGATATGGACCCTCAACTCTATGGTCAAATAATCTTCAACAAAGAAGGAAAAAATATGCAATGGAGAAAAGACTGTAATTCAAGGAAGGTGTATTCATATAGGTGTGAATATAGGGAAACAATAAGCAACAACTAAGCTGTTAACAACCCTGAACCCAAAGTGACAAAATGGAGAAGGGGAACACAGAGAAGGCTGCCGAGGCAGCTACTTAACGGAGACTAGATCTGTTTATCAATGGATAAATCATAGTAAATACATACACATCTGGCCTCTTTTATTGCTTTGAAAACTCATGCATTTGTTCCATATCAAGTTTTTCTCAACCCTGTCTACACATTGGAATCATGTGGAAAAAAACTTAACAATATTGATGGCTTGGGTGCCACCACCAGAGATTCTAATGTAATCAATCTGGGTCTGGTCAGCCAAGTGTCTGAACATCTAAAGAAG
Source organism: Leptonychotes weddellii (assembly GCF_054177405.1). Classification (NCBI taxonomy): domain Eukaryota; kingdom Metazoa; phylum Chordata; class Mammalia; order Carnivora; family Phocidae; genus Leptonychotes; species Leptonychotes weddellii. The sequence continues at coordinate 44,874,845 of NC_138371.1, read as the reverse complement.
TTTAGAGCTGGAAGAACATCTATAATATTTTAGTCAAAAAGCAAGTTGCATATTAACCAGTGAATATTGGTTTGATTTAATATTTGTAAATTTTAGAAAAATCAATGTATGTAGTTGTATCAAATTTATATGAATAAATAGGTTATGTTGGTGGAATGGTGATGAAATGATGAAAGCAGAAAAAGTTTGGGATTTTGCTCTACTTTTCATCATTGGAATTAATATGTAATATTTCCGAGTTTGGAAGAAAATCAGTGATACTATATAAGTAATTATATCAGATCAAATTAAAAAGTAAATAAAACACTTGATTCATGAAACCATCATTGTCTTCTGTTTTTTAGTGGCTGGTTTCTTTGGAAGAGAAAAAAAAATAGCTTATTCAATAACTATTGATCTGTTCAGGAGGGTAACTGATCATTTTATAATCTTTGACTCTTACTTCATCCTAAATAGAATTGTCTTGCTTTTTCTTCCCATTTCTGTTTATACTTTTAGCAGTGTTCACTTTGCTTTTAATTATTTCAAAGAAAAATTACTTTGGCTTTGCAACCTATATTCCATTCAGGCCCCCATTTTATTTTTGCTTGATATTTAAATCTCATTTTTTCTCTCTCTTTCTCAAAGTGCGTACTTTCGGGTTTTATTGAATTTTAATAAAACAGAAAAGAGATCCATTTCATAATGTTTTCCTTTTTTAGTATTTCACATCTTTTCTCTGCATTATTATTTTCTCTCTTTTTAAAATTGCAGCATTGTATGGCTACATGTTGTGTGTATGGATGCACTTGTGTGTGTGTGTTTGGGTGTGTTTTTGTTTACTCATATGTGATGGAGCCCTAGCTAGTTGTTTTCTTACAATTGTGTTAATTCTCCTTGCTTATCCTCACTATCCAACTCTTGTTTTTGTTTTTCTTCTGAGAACTTAAGCCAAAGCTCAGCCTGTGAAACATTTATACCTCTCAGTAATTACTAACCCAGGAACCCTATAACCATGGTAGTCCCAGCATACAGACTTCCTTGCTGTGCCATTTCTTACTGATGACTAGTGTAGCCTCTCTGGCAAGAGCCAGCTTTCGGATATGACTTTCTGTCTGGTCCACCATCCATGCCAGTGTCCCAGCAGGCACCGGTGCCTTTCTTGATGCCACTGATCTCTTTCATCTTTTCTTATTTTAGCCATGGTCTGTATCCTGGGGCATCATAAATGCTAATACATTCCTGTGCTCCTAAACTAGCTGTGGTAAAATTAAATCAAAGTCCTGTGGGTACAGGGTATCACCCAGGGCTTCTTGCCCATATTTTCTGTCATTTTTAAGACTTTTATCTGTTTTGTAGCTTAATTGGGCTATTTGGATCTTCCACTGACATTGATTGGGATTGCCAGCATCTCAAATCTTTCCTTCAAAAAGGGCAAGTTCTGCAAGAGTTTTTGTACTTAACCTTCTGTCGAGGGCAAGCCCTTCACACCTAATAACTGTCTGCTTGTTTAGTTATTGTAAAAGCCCCCTTATATACAGGAGTGTCATTGCTTTAAAATTCTTCTCATCCAAGGTATAAAACCAATTCCAAGTGGTATGCTTAATGCTACTTCCTACCTCGAGTCTTTACTCTTGAAATCCTCTGGAATTCCCTAAACATCTTTACAGGTCACAGGGTTTTACAGTGGAATGGAAGCTCAAAGTCGACTTTCATGATCTCCTTCAGTCCAGTTCAATGGCAACATACATCCCATAATTTCCTTGAAGGATCTTTCATTTCTAGTACAATTCTCTATTTTCCAGAATTCTTCTTTTCTGTATTCTTTGGATATTTTAATAAAATTCTGCAGGAAGGGACTGAGGCAAGCAGTACATATAGTTTATCATATAATTTGGAAGTCTGGAATTATCTTTGCAAAATTAGGTTGTTATTTTAAAATTCTAAATATAGGTTATATTTTGAGACATTATTGAAGCTTAAATCCTTGGTATATTCTTAGTTGAACATCTGCATTAAGTTGTTTATAACCCATTTGCTCTTTTCATAATTTGATTGCATATGAATTAACAACTCTATTCAGGTCACAACCAGAAGTAAATAGTTTTATTTTGATTTAATCACACTTCCTTAAATTGTGAAAGTGATTTGGACTTCCTCTTCACATTCAAGAAAAGTTCCTTTTAATGCTGACATCAGCTGAGAAATCTTGTCTATTTTAATACAATAAATCTCTATATTGACAGATGACTGGTTATATAGGTAGTATAATGCTGCCACCGTGGCATAACATGCCACCATGTTAGTGGATTCATATAGTAGAAATACTTTTCCATCTGAGTACTGGACCAATATAGTTTTTATGGTTGGTATGTGGCTTTCATTCATATGAAAGTCACAAGGACAAGGGCCCCTTCTAATAGACTCGAGATCATGATGCAAGTCTAAACCAAGAGCCTGACACTCAACTAACTGAGCCACCCAGGTGCCCCCAGATCTTTTCATCTTGCACTTCCTAGACACTAACCATGATTCATGAAGAGAAATTATCCATGTCAGTAAAGAAGTATCCATATAACAACATACATGTGCTTCAAAGGATCACCTACATTTATTAAGAAGAAAGTAGCTTGAGTCCATTCCCTTGTCTCCTCTACTTCACATTCTAAAGGACTAAGAAATTCCCCTTCTTGTTCAATATGACCCATTGGAAATAAGACTAAAATAAATAATAATTGAGTGAACTAACCTGGAAAAGTGATCTTCCGTTTGTTTCTACAAGCTATCACAATGTTTCTCTGACATTTCAAACAATTCTGCAGAGTATAAAAAGCAATAACCTCTAAAAATCAGCACTAGAATATACTACATGCTCAATATAGGCGTGGCAAAAATGGATCAAATATGGAGTTCAGTATTGTTATATCTACATTTCCAGATTCAAACCAATGTGTCCACAGAATGTTTACATATCCTTTTGTTTTCAAAATGCTAGTGTTTGTTGAGTAACTTAAAATGTTTGCCATATATAACTTCTTTATAATTTTAAAATTATTATTGTGTTTTTGGCATATCTGGGAGAGTGAAAGGATTAACATGAGCTATTAAGAAGAGAGAAATAAGTTAAGCTATAGAAATCATTGTGAAATACCCTACATTTTAATTAGGTACAATAAATAATCATCCAAATTTTCATTTGCAACTATTTTCTAGATTGCAAGCA
>NC_138371.1:44830371-44871143 GCF_054177405.1 Leptonychotes weddellii | reverse complement strand
AAAAAAAAAACTGGTAAGAGTTACCACACACAAGTTTAAAATATTTGAATGTTTTATCTCAAAATTACAACAAAGAATTATCTGGCTCAAAATGTCAAATAGTGCCAAGATGAGGAACCCTGGTCTTAAGAATTGTCTATAACAAATGTTGTTTAGGGTGGAGTGAAATGTGCACTCCATGTACTCCTTTCTGATGATTAAACTTATAAAACTCTTTTGTAAAGCAGTTTAATGACATACTATCAATATTTAATTGTATACATGCTTTGATTTGTTAAATCTACTTCTAGAAATTTTTCTAAGGATACAATTTAACAAGAACTGAAAAACTGTGTGTATATTTGTACATCACAGCATTGCATGTAATAGTGCTAAAAACTGAGAACTAATTATCTGAATATGGGAATACTTACTTAAATCATGATAAATACATAAAATTGAGCACTTGTAGGGGTACCTTGGTGTCTCAGTCGGTTAAGTGTCCAACATTTGATTTCAGCTCAGGTCATCTCAGGTTTGTGAGCCCCACGTCAGGCTCTGCACTGGGTGTGGAGCCTGCTTGAGATTCTCTCTCTCTCTGTCCTTCTCCCCCTTCAACCCATTTGTGTTCTCTCTTTCTCTAAAAAAAAAAAAAAATTAAAATTGAGCACTTGTACAAACATTAGAAAATAATCTATATCCCTTAACAAATATGACAAGTATGGAGGAAAGAAAGCCATGACATAAAAACAGAATGAAAAAAAATTAAAGCAGGTATATTGGGAGTTTATTTATCTTAGGAACATAGTATAAATAGTGCAATATACATACATTTTGTATATAGGAACGAACAGACCTTTTGCCAAATTGAAAGCAATATTTAACTCAGGGTCCTGAACTAGGGAATTTTTAAAAACCTTTATTTTAACACACTATAATGGTTAATTTTATGTAAAAGTGGGTGTTACCTTTATATTCACAAAATAGGTAACTGTGACGAACATGTATTATTTGCATAATACAAATGATTAAAATGGTTCTTTTTGGTGCCTGGGTGGCTCAGTCATTAAGCGGCTGCCTTCAGCTCAGGTCATGATCCCAGCGTCCTGGGATTGAGCCCCGCATCGGGCTCCCTGTTCAGCGGGAAGCCTGTTTCTCCCTCTCTCACTCCCCCTACTTGTGTTCCCTCTCTCGCTGTGTCTCTCTCTGTCAAATAAATAAATAAAATCTTAAAAAAAAATAAATAAAATGGTTCTTTTTAATTAACAGCTTCTGCTCAAGTTTTAGGCTAATATTTTAAGCTGAATTATACTAAAATAGGTTTAAAAAGAGGTCAAGTTTAAATGTTTAGCTTCTTAAGGAAATCCTTTTAGACTGTGATGCCCTTCACTCTCTCAATTTCCTAAGAATGGAATTATAACTACCTGAAAAATTTACTTAATTTATTTCATCATGCATTTTTCTATCTGTTCACCTATTCATTCATTCATCCTGAGGAACACCAAATTTTGGTATTTACTGACAATTCATATATAAAACAATTTAAAAACAATATTAGAACTATTGCTGAACTATACAAACAATAAAAATGACATACAAGTGGTCAGCAAATCAACAAAAGCAATAGTAGTTGTCAGTGATCTTGAGATTTTTCACAAACTCCAGTACAGCCATTCTTTACAAATTAAAAGAGGTTCTAGATATGCGTATTAGGAAAGGACTTATCACCAGTCTTCATATTTGTCCAAGAGTAAGACACTAAAAAAAAAAAAAAAAAAGCCCATTTACTTCTTTTGTTCTTTGAGGGAAAGAATGGGAAAGATAAGAAGAAGCACATAATGTTAATTTCATTAATTACACCAAGTAACCATGGATAAACCAATCAAACACATTAATAAGCCACTGATTAAAAGTCAAACACTATTTTAACTATTTCTCTGAAAATTTAGCTCAATAATTATATGAATAATTTTAAGTTTAATGCTCAAGATATGGTTTAAAAGAATGTCCTAGTTTATTAAGAAATGCCAGAATCCCAATGTTGTTTTCTTTACATTTTTAACATGTTAAATATTTTGAAATAATTTGCCTAGTCTTAGATTCTGTAGAGATAGAATACATATTTATCTTAGTATAATGGGTGAACCTCCATATCCTCTGATGTTTTTCCAAAATATCCTAAAATGAGTGTGGCAACTGGCAAGTCTTTCTGTACTCTAAAAAGCTACCAGAGGTAAGTATTTTGGTGGTATCCACTCTGCCCATGACACTACAAGAGTGCTTGCCTATCAGCCTTCATACCCTTTATAATCTTTGCAGGCTTTGCCTATTATTATTTTTACTTTAACTTATTCTCTCTTGTTCCAAAGCCCATTTTTTTTTTATACCTGCTTAAAGTAATAAGGCCGGAGCATTTCAAACTATAAACTCTTTTGCCATCTTGCTTTCAGATGTGTTCAGCCAGTGTAAGGGCGCTAATCAGAAATTAGAAGTTTGAAGAAGGAGAGAGTGACTTTCTTCCTATTTCTGAATCCTTTCCTCATTAACAGCAGACACCTAAGGATTCAGTACCATTTAGCTTCCTATGTGATATGTGTAAGAAAATCCCTAGCTTTGTTTATAGAGTTCTTTCTCCTGGATTATCTCATTAGATCCTCAGAACAACTCTGTGAGGAGATGTTGAAGACTTTTGCCTCATTTTCCATGTGAGGAAGCTGAAGAGAGAGGTTAAAATATGTGCAAAGAAATGGTAGAATAAAAGCTCATCTGGCTTCAAAGCCAGTGTTCATTCCAAGATACCACACTGCCTCCCATCCTAGGGGCTGAGGAAAGACATTGACTAAGGGCTCAGAGGTTAAACTGGTGCCCCCAGGCACAAAGCAGCCTGTGAACTGCTGAGTTACTGGATGAACCAGTGGTTCCTGCAGCGACTGACAGTGCCATGCCCTGTGAGGCTGGCGTGAGTTGGGCAAAGGGGCAGTACAGGAGCTGAGTCATCCATCCGGCTGTGGGGTCGTGTGGTCAGGACATGTTGCTGCCCTACACTGACAGGACGAGACACCCTCCCCTACGCAGCAGACACAGGGGGACTTGATGGAATACGGAGAAAGGGCAGAGAGCCAGGAAAGCAATGCAGAACTGTCTGGGGGTGAGTGGGAGGGTCACCTCTCTTAGTTTATTGTTTGTTTCAAAACAGGAGGCTTTTAGAGACCTGAGTAATGTGATATGGCAAATTTTCATCTTTAATTCTAAGACGTCAACACAAATATATAGGAAAATAACAACAAAATGAAGGTAAGGAAACTGGAAGGAACTTACTGATTTTTAAAAAGCAGACTATGATGTAGTAGAAAATCAAAACATTGATGTCATGAGAATGTGCCCCATAACCTGACTCCCTGCCCAGATTATAATTGCCAGTAACCTAGTTGCAACTCTTTGAAATCCCTAACTGCATCACTGCTAAAGCCACACCAATAGCGGAGTATGACCAGGGAAACGGAGGCCTGTCCCTGAGATAGGAGGCACCGCCCAAGAAAGACCTTGGCTCAGGAACTCTCAGAGTGCCTCACAGTTAGAACTGCACTGCCATCTAAGATGATACTTCACCCAACCTGCCTTTCACTTTCTCCTTCACTTGGGATTAAAACCACAAGGTGATCGGTGGCTCCCCCGGATTTTCCATTTCCTCCCACTTCCTCTTTTGGCTTTGTTCCTAGTAATCTCTTGCACAGCTACCCTGGTTTAGGTGGTTTAGGTGTCTGCTCCTGTCAGGACCAGAACTAACACACTACCAACATGCTTCTGGTCATAGAAGGCAATGCACAAACAAACAAACAAAAATTAAACGTTTCAAAGGACCAATAAAATAAACACGTATGTGGCAATTCTAGTCCAGGAAAAAAAAAATTTTAAAAAGATATGTAGCACAAAGGACTAACTACAGGTACTAAAAGGATTAAAAATAAGATCAGGTACAATTTTATAAAAATAAGTTTGAAAACGTATTTTCTCTTTCAATTGTTAATGCATTCTTCATTCGTTCATTCATTCATTCATTGATTCATTCATTGATTCATACTTTATGCCTCCTATGTTCCAAAGATTATCTTAAGCACAGATGTGGCAGCCGTAGACAAAATAAGCAAAAATCCCCCAGCCTTGTGGATTTTATATTCTAGTTGGGAAAACAGTAACTCTGATTAATATGTATTATATTTTACATGGTAAATAGCACAAAAGAGTAAAATAAAGCAGGAAGGGGTAGGAAGTATTGGTGAGTAGGTAGAAGGCTGCTGAAATTTCAGATAAAGTGGCATGAAAGGACTCATTAAAAAGATGATATTTAAGTATTGACCTCAAGAAAGTGAGGAAATGAGAAAATGGGCCTGGTAAATATATGAATTTCTCAGGGAAAGTTCATTCAAGGCAGAGAAAACTGCAAAATGCCCCAAACCTGGGGTAGAAACACACCCAGTGTGTTTGAGAAACAGCAAGGAAGTGTCTCTGTCAGTGAGAACTGGGAGAGAAGAAGTGTTATAGGACCTTAGGTCAGCTTGTCAGATCATTTGGGTCCTGTAGGTCCTAGGGAAATTTTGAAAAATAAGTGATATGCAGTGATCTATACTTAACAGGATCACTCTGGCTTCTGTGTTGAAGCTAGACTGCATAGAACCAGAGAGTAAAACAGGGAAAACAGTTAGGCCACTATTCCAACATTCCAAAAGAGATTAAGGTGGATTGTGGCAAATGGTTAACAGTAGATTTTGATAAATGGTCATGTCCTTAACATATTTTGGATTTAAAACTGACAGAATCTGTGAACACCTTAGAAGTGAGGTATGAGAAAAAGAGAAGAATCAAACTACTTCCTTTTTTTCCCCTGAGTAAATAGATGTCTAGAATTCTTATTTATTGATTTGAAGAATAAGAAAGAGAAAGAGGATGGTTGGCAAGAAGAGTCTTGAGGAATTTAATTTTGGCTAAATGAAGTTTGAACTTCTTTTTGGATAACCAAGTGAAGTTGGACCAAGTCTGAAGTTTAGAAAAGTGGCCGTGCTAAATATTCAGGCTTGAGAGTCATTCTTATTTTGATGTCAGGGTAATAAAAATGATCATTAAGAAAGGAGTATGGATTAGAGAGAGAGAGATGTTCAAGGACGGAGACCTTTTATGCAGAGAGTGGTCTGGGGATTTGGAGGAAGAGGCAAATAAAAAGTAAGAAGGAGTGGGCTCCGAAGAAGGAGAACCAGACAGTTGTAGTGTCCAGGGAAACAAAGAAATTGTTTCATGAATGCTAGAAATCATGTGTGTTAAATGCTACCGGTGAGTCAAGCCAGATGAGCACAGAGTACTGATGTTGGAGATGACTGATGATTTAGAGCATCTTCAGTGAAAGAGTGGAAGCAAAAAAGCCTGGTCAGAAATTGGGAGGAAAGAAACTGAAGACAGCAAATAATATAAAATTGCTTTAGGGAGTTTTCCTCAACAGGAGGAACAGGAATGGGCCCATAGCTGCAGGGGGAAGTGAAGATAAGAAAAAAGAAAATGAAGGGAGAATTAATAACATATTTTAATTGTTTTTTTAGTCATCAACATGGGAAATGGCTTTTTAAAAGAAGGTGTTTTTACAGCAGGAGGCTACAAAATGTCTCTTTTGTAGAAGTATAGAGCAACGTCAGTGCTAAACAACCAAAACAAAACAAAACAAAAACACCACACAACTTAGAAAAATCCATCAACATGTGTGCACGTGTCTATGGCAACTATAGGATAGTCCAAAAAATTTGGAAATCAGGTTTCTTTTTGCTTTCTAAGATAATACATCAGGCTAAATCAGCTGCCTTGAACCAGGGCTATATTTGCCCCACCCTGGGACATTTGACGATATCTGGAGACAGTTTTGGTTGTCCAACTGGAAACAGGGTACTACTGGGATCTAGTAGGGTAGAGAGTGGGGAAGCTGCTAAACATCCTCCAATGCACAGGGCAGACTCTCCTAACAAAGAATTATCTAACCCCAAATGTCAGTAATGCTGTGTTTGAAAAACCTTGGCATTTAATATATGAAAATTCAACATAAGGAGTAAAAGTACATTAAATATTCTTAAGCTTAGATTCTAACCATATTGAATGTCTATCAAAAGTGGGCTATGTTCCTCAGAAGGAAGGGTGGTGAGCTCAGGCTCATGGAGACTCAAGATCTTAAAAAGCCAATGTGGGCCATGACTACCAACAAGGTCCAGAAGGGAGAGGACCTTTGGCAATAGACTTACCTCCAATTGGTAAGGCTATCCCTCTGTAGGAGGGTTATCAACTGACTGTGTTATCCTGGACACATTTATCTAATAGACTCCATTGTTCTAATTTCTAGAGCCTCAATTTATTTAGATTAAAAATTGATTTCTCATGGAGGATTGCTTACCATAGAAAGAAAATATATTCGTCACATATACATAGGTTTCCTGATCTGGTAACAGTTAAATTTATTAATTTAACCATATAAATTGCTATTTGTCTTAAAATCTGCTAGCCATAGTTCACTAAGTTAGGCAGAACATATTTTGACCATGTTCCTACAAGTATTACTGGCCATATTTTGTGCTATTTTTAATCCACATCAGTATCTTGCATTGGTTAAGTCCATCTCTGAAAACTGCCTCAACTCTCAAAGAGCTAAAACAGTCATGCTTCTGAAACTTTGATGCTAATGTCCAAATTCTTGGCCACACAAAATTCACCAGGAAATAGGTGTCACCATTTTGTGAGATGGTCAATTTTCCTTTAATTTTACTGTGTCTTAACTGATCATTTTCTTTAAATTTCCACAAATAGTTCTTAAAAATCTATGCTTTATTCATGTACTCAGTATATATGCATGTTCTAGCATGTATATTCTATCATGGCTTCAGGGGAAACATTAATATGTTAGTAATTTTAAAATGCAAAAATATTAATGTGCACAAATTTTCTTTTCTGGATTTTTTCTCTGCTTATGAAAGGCACATAAGATCCCTTGACATTAATTGAGTTGTTAAATTTCTCAGAGGCATTTCTGTCAAAGCTGGTAATAATTTCACAGGTACATAATTATATTAAGCTTTCTCTGAATCTAGTGTCTACCAGAGACTTATTCTTTTTGGGAAAATAAAAATAAAAAGATGATGACTCAAGTAAGTTTTATTTCTTGTTATTGACTAATCACTCCTTAATCTTATCCTCAGCTAGTGGAAAATCTATCTACTTAATTTTATTAGTAAATGATTTTGTGGCATCTGACTACATCTAATACATCTCATAAGAAGGCAGCATATAAATTTCCAGGCAATTTCAAGTGTGGATACCAAGTATGAATTCAAGATAATGTGAGAAGAAATTTATAATAATGCTTTGGAAGCAGCTAGATCAACAAGCACTGTTTTTACCTATTATATCAGCACCATGAAAATCAACGTTGTTAAATATTCAGTAGGTAACAGAAATGATTTCTCTAGCATTCATTTTCAAAACAAAATTCCAAAGCTATTAAAAGCTGAACCAACCATAAAGCAGCAACAGTTTCCCTTATGACATTTAGATGAATGATGGAAATACACATATAAAGGTCATTTTTAGTATATGAAGGCCAAGGCTTTCTCAGTTTCTCTCACAAATTAAAATTGTGTAAGGTCTCTACTGTGTAAAATTATATTTTTAAAGAGCATATTGTAATATGGATTGCTTGTTTTTGTTTTTGTTTCCAGTATCAGCTGGAAAGACAAAATAAAAAAAAAAAGAGAGAAGTATCTGCATATAGCAAATTCTTGCGGATCAAATGATAGAAATGCAAATAAAGTGGATGGAAATCCACTATTACCACAATGCTAAATTCCAGGCAAGAAGATGCATCATGTTGGGTGAACTTCAGCCCAACTAGTAGACACAGGTTAGAGAAAAGGAGGTCTTCTGCAGCAAAACTGAGGCAGCAGCCTCTCCCTCCCTCCCCACCCCCTCAACCGCCACCTTGGAACAACAGTCTCAGGGAGCAGCCTCTCTCATCTTGGTCACACCATCTAGGGAACTGAGGAAACTCATTATCACTGAAATACTATTTTGTGCAGCCCAAGAGGTAGAGGCCCAGAAGTCAACATACTACCAGATAAAACATTCCAGACCATAGTTTTATGGCCCTGTTTTTCTATAGAGTCTATAATTATTGATTCCATTGTTTCTCCCTGTTTATCGCAGTCATCAAAAAAGTCATAATTTATCATTTTGCTCATTTTGTATCATCTGAACTCAAATCCCAAAGTTTTCCATAAATCCATCTGTGGTCTCTCTTTATCCTCCATCCCTTTCTTTCTCTCCAATATCTTTGCCCTATGGACTCATAAACTTCTGCTCTCCAAGCACAGTTCCTGTCCTCAACACTGTCACAGTGTATTTTTAGATTGCCTTGCCTTAACTGAATCTCATTATCCTCTGCAAAAACTCCTTTGCTGGCCTTCTCAACATTGGTTTGTTTTTTTTTTTTCCTCTCAAGTAATACGTAATGGGCGAGAGAAGGTCTTTCTTCACTCTTATGTCATTTCCTGACAGTCATACCTTCCTTTTCCTACAAAATTTTTGCTTCTTAGGAAGCTGCTAACTTCTTCACTCCTGGTCTCATACCTCATTCACTGAAGGTGGCCAACTGCTGCAGCTGGCCCTGGACTATGAAGTCTCCAGGGACTTTTAGTTATAAAACCACAACAGTTGCTCATCCTGTTCCTGACTCATAGTTACTGTCTCAGTGTTACATTTCTCCTGATACCCAAGAACATCAGATACCCATGACCTATATAACATCTTAAACTTGCTGTTTATGGCTACCTCACTTCCCAGTAACTTGTTTACCCTCTCCCACTACCACAACCTGAAAATTCCTGCTGCTGGAACTTGCCACACCACCTCTGGAGTCCCAATTACCCAACCTCATTTTCTGATCCCTTTTCCTGTAGCTCACTCTTTAATATCTTTAACAATATTTAGACCTTTTTGAAATAGCCAATATATCGATCCTCACTGATTTGTAATTTTTAGTCCATTCTGGTTTATATCGTATCCCATCTACCTTAAGTTCCATGACCCATCATATGCTGTTATTTACAAAGGAGTTCTCTGGGTAAAGCCCTACTCTACCATGAGTAGGAGCCAGCTGTGTGTTCTGAGTCATAAACCAACACTGGCCTGATTGACACTACAGAGCAGTTCCTATAGATTGACTAGATTAGTGTAGAATTCCCTAGCAACCAAAACCTAAGGAAAGCATGACTGTGGAGATGGAAGGGAGATCAAACTGCGTCAAACATTATGGTGATTACCAAGAATACTGCGAAAACACGGAGCATTTCCTCACTGGGGTGTACTATGAAACAGTTCGGCCAACCTAGTTGGATTAGAGGAGAATGAGGAAATGACTTCAGAAAAGCACCTGACCAAAATTTCATTTCACTTAATCTGTAGGGTGGAATACAAAATGCATATAAATGTATTTAGATTTGAATATTGAATTCCATAAGGATACAGTGTGTTTTTAATTATACCAATAACTGACATCTATTTAAAAATGAAACCAAAACAAAACAAAATAAAAAAACACATAAAACTAAACAAATGGAGCCAAGGTGCTGGTAGGGTTTTTAATTTACATAAATCTTAAGGAAAATCATGCTAGTATAATTTCAGAACAAAAATATACTTATCAGCTGTATTCTAAAGAGATTAGTATTAGTTCATTAATATTTAAATTTGTACAGGGGAAAAATAGCCAAGAAACAATAACCATGTACAGTAAACACAGAATATATTAATATTTATTTACACATAACCACCAGAGGAAATAAGCCTATTTTGAGCTTTATAGGCAGTATATAATATATTTTAATTTTAATTTTAATAATAGATATGCTATTATATAATTTTTTGTGTGCCATATTGGCTGATTTTTTTTAAATTCCAGAAGTTTCTTAAGGATTTCTTAAAAACAACAACAACAAAACACCCTCTCATATATTTTTCTGTACCAAATGTAAGTGGAAAAGGGTCTTAGTTATATACCAAACTAATATTAGTATTAGGGTATCTGATCCACAATCCTTTCATGATTGGCATGCTTATAGAAATATTCAAAACTATAAAGGAAAAAAACATAAATAAGTTTAACTATTTTTCTCTGTATGTTAAAAAAATGTGCTAAATCATTTGTTAAAGGTCAGCAATGAATTTCTGGCCATATTACCCTGGAGAGAATCGTCAATGCCCATTAGGTCCCAACAAATGTAGAGAGAGGAGGTAAGTAGGAAAAAATAAATACACCCATCATTAGGGGAGAAAGAAAGCCTAATGAGAAATCTGACCTGATTTAAGTTGATCTTAAGTTCCTTTTTTAAAGCCTTGCAACCTTGGACAGTGAATTAATAATAGCCAAAGTCCTTCTGAGCTCCCTCCTTTTGCTAATGTCTGTCAGTAAGATGTGAAATCTGTGAGTAGGCAGTGGTTTCTGCTCTGTTTCCTTCATTTTTAAATTTGTCATCTAGTCCAATTATTTTATTTTCTGAATTTGTGAGACTTCTCTCTCTTTTTTTTTATCTTCCTGAAATTCCAATATTGTTCCAATTAAAACCACATAAAATTTAAATAAGTTACTATGATCTGTAGAATTATAAAAATATTAAATGAATTAATGATTAGCTACCTTTGGGGGTTGTTACTTATTTAAAGGAAAGAAAAAAAAAACAACCAAGATCACTTCTGAGATGTCCGGCACCACAGTGAATGTCATTCCAAGGAGTAGTCACACTTCTTCAAAATAGTCTCTTCAAATATTTTTCTTTATATCTTTTTCTTTGATTATAGTAGTATAATGTTCAATTTCAGGCTGACAAAAAATTGCAAGAGTAGCCTAAAGAATATCTGTATGCTCTTTACCTAGATTTCCTGAATGTTAATATTTTTACCATATTTACTCTCAAGATAGAATTTCATTTCTGAATCATTTGAAAGGAATTTACAGGGTAGCTGCCTATTTATACCTGAATATTTTATTGTCTATTTCCTAAAATCAAGACACTCTGTAATATAGCTTTAGTCCAATTATCATAATCAGAAAACTAACATTGTAAGATAATATATAATCATCAACATTCGATCAGATTTGACAGTTTAATAACTGTCCCAATAATGTTTGTAGCAAAAGAAAATTCCAGAATATGAATTACATTCAGTTGTCATGTCTTTTTAGTCTTTTTAATCACAACACTTTTTCTGTCTTTATTTGTCACAAGATTGACCTTTCAAAGGGTAGGTCAGCTATTTTGTAGAATATACCTTAGGCAGCTTTATTTAATTTTTTAGGTTAGATTATGCTTATATATTATTTTGAAAAGTACCACATTCCTGTTGCTGGATCCTTTTCTGTGTATAATTTCAGGAGGAGCATGATTTAATTTTATCCCTTACTGGCAATGGTCCAGCTTTGATAACTTGGTTAAGATGGCATCTGCTAGTTTTTTCTTCATTGTAAAATTACTATTTTTTCCATTGTAATTAAAAGCATCTTAGGGCAAGATGCTTGTGTGGTAGAGTTGGGGCAGCTTTAAGACTATGTAAATACAATGTTGAATTACTTTTTTTTTTTTATGTCAGTGGCTTTTTTTTTTTTTTATGTTATGTTAATCACCATACAGTAGAGTTACTTTTTAAACTTTCACCACCAGTTTGGTATCCATTAATGACTATTGCCCAAATTAGTGTTTATTATTATGAAAACCAGGTGATTTTAGGCCAAGGGCAGGAAAAGTAAAAGCTATGCCTGGAATATCTTTGTAGTGACAAAAAGCAAGATAGCACTCAGAGGTTAATAAGTACAAGTCAAAGAACAAGTAGCCATTTAAAAGGACTCCACTGACCAAATCTGGGACAATTTGAGCATCAAAATAACTAATACTAATAAAGAATTATAACTCATTGACTAAATAATGAGACCACTTTGAAACAAAAAATTAAGAGAATTGATTCCTTATAGAAAATATTCAATCAATAAATATAGAAAAAAACAATAGAATTCAAAAATCACGATATGAAAAGAGTTTCAATAAGGAGCAGCATCAGAGAAATACCAACAAAAATCTAAATCCTGCAGGTCTTGGATTATACTGAGTCATTAAAGAAGAATTTTGTGTACCTCACAATTTTGTCTAAGATAAATCCTGTACTAGGTATAGATCCAACTCAGAGTGCCATTCCTGTCATAATTTGAAGTTAAATAAGTTATAAATTTAAAAGCATGCAGAGTCATAACCAGAGCTGTAACCTAATAGCAGTGTGTAGGACATAGGAGGTAGCTGCATAGATTATATCTAAAAACAAAGCATACTCTTTGATCACCTGCTACAAGTATAAGGAAAACTATACATTCTTTTTTGGAGAGACATGTTTGCCATCTTTGCCATCTGCTCTTTAGAAAGACGGGTAGAAAAACTTTATTGAATTTTAAGGAATTAGTTTTGTCTGGCAAAAATATACTTCTACTAGCCTGTTGTAAGGTTAAGGAAATCCTAAATGCAGTATGTGCACTGGCGTGTGTTGGTGTGGGAGAGGCGAGGAGACTGTAAATAGGTCTTTGTTTCTCTTCTTGATCAAGAAGTTATAGAAGGTGGGGCACCTGGGTGGCTCAGTCTGTTAAGCATTGGACTCTTGATTTTGGCTCAGGTCATGATCTCGGGGTCATGAGTTGGAGCCCTGCATCAGGCTCCATGCTCAGTGGGAGGTCTGCTTGAGGTTCTCTTCCCCTCTCCCCCTACTCCCCCCTCTCTCTATCTCAAATAAATAAATCTTTTTTAAAAAGTTACAGAAGACACCCAGTATGAATGTCTAATATTGGGCTGTAACTGGAATATGGCATATATAATTGAACTATAGTGCCCAAGAAGTGAAGCCAAGCAATTGATGCAAAGTGAATGACTGGCAGAAATTAGTGGCCTAGGAGTTAGAGGTATGATGAATTGGAATAGTATAAAGGACTGTAAAAGAATAAAATATTCTACCTTTGTAGTGTTCTTCCCTTGGCTTGTCACATTCCTGCCACAATGATCTTTCATTTCATCGAATGCAAGTTTTCCCTGGCTCAGGAAGCCTGTACATACTGGTCTTTCTATTTGGAATACGCTTCTTTTTATCAGCGACTCCTTTCCACCAATGTAATTACCAAACATCATTTAAATCTCAGTTAAGGGGCGCCTGGGTGGCTCAGTCGATTGTCTGCCTTTGCCTCAGGTCATGATCCCAGAGTCCTGGGATCGAGCCCTGCATTGGGCTCCCTGCTCAGCGGAGAGCCTGCTTCTCCCTCTCCCTTTGCGGCTCCCCCTGCTTGTACTCTCTCACTATCTCTGTCAAATGAATGGAGAAAATCTTAAACAAAATAAAACAAAACAAAACACCTCAGTTAATATTCTATCCTCTGGAATCTTTCTCTAAACTCCCAAACAAGGTCAGATTCCATTAGAAATAAGATTTTTATTTAATAGTTCTAGCCATATATTGATTATAGTTGCAATTGAACATTTATTTGTGTGATTCCTTAATTAATGGTTTTCTCCTTCACTGTTCTGTAAGTTCTAGATCAGGAATTATATTTTGTTTTGTTTTCTTCAACTTTCCCAATATTCAGTAGGACCTAGGATATTTCCTGACACACAATATATCCTAATTAATGATTAATTGAACAAAATTTAGTGGGGGGAATGCTAAACGTAGATAGAGAAATGAAAGCTAATATTGCATGACCAGGAAGAGCAGTCCAGAAAATAACTGTGAAAGCAATTCCATTCATTTTTCCAGATGATTCCTCTTATGTCCAGGATATTCTTCAAGGAGTCTGGCATGGCATCACTGTTTTGAAAACACTAACCAGAAACAGACAAAAAAGTTTTAAAAATTCTTAATCACAAAGCTACCTTTCATTACTAAAACACACTCTAAATTAATTGTGTGTGTGTCACCTGTCTTGATATAACCCTTTAAGGTGTGTATTTTACCTCCCTTTAGATGAGAAATTTCTGGTTCAGAAACATCAAAGCTTTTACTCAAAGTTACAGTTAATAGTCGTTCAGCAGAAATTCAAGCCCAGGACCTCTAAATATATGTATTAGGTGGTAGAGAGGTATTTCAGTGCATTAACAATTTAGTTTGTATAATTTGTTAATGGTATGTTGGCATATGGAATTTTTAATGATATTTTGATGCTTAAATTGTACTTTATTTCACCTCCTTAACCCTGCCAAAGGTAAGCATAACTAATCTTTTCACTTTGGCTGCAAAAGGGAGATGCAAAAAATGCTAAAATAATTTTTAGACAAGTTATACTTACTGTTATCAGCCAGGTGTTGTGTAAAAAATGCTTCCATAACAAATATCAGCAATGATATTTGATTCAGGTGTTATCTTTAAAACTAGATTATATTTTTAAATAATCAATTATGTTTTCTGACTTCAAACCAAATAAAAATATTTTTAAAATATCAGATTCTAGAGATTAAGCAGAAAATAAAAATAAAGTTTTGTTGTCTGGCACCTAAATATTAGTGTTATGCTTACTTACAATATGTTCATATTCTAATGTATTTCTGATGCTTTTATATATTTATTCACTTAATATGGTCCTAAGTTATTTCAGATCTGTTGCAGTAAAGGTGTTTATTAAATGTCTGCATATCATGTATAATGACCAAGTATTAAAAATAAATATTTATGGAGGTTTGGTTGTTCCTTGGCAAGACTATTATCTATTGAGGCAACTTGATATTTTGAAAAATCCAGGGCGCCTGGGTGGCTCAGTTGGTTAAGCGACTGCCTTCGGCTCAGGTCATGATCCTGGAGTCCCGGAATCGAGTCCCACATTGGGCTCCCTGCTCCGCGGGGAGTCTGCTTCTCCCTCTGACCCTCCTCCCTCTCATGCTGTCTCTCATTCTCTCTCTCGCAAATAAATAAAATCTTTAAAAGAAAAGAAAAATCCAAGTGACTTTTAACAAATAAGCATTGTAGTTATATAAGAGATCTATGTTTCTCAGTACCTGATCAGGGTTGGATATTGGTAGAGAATTTTCCAGTTTTTACAATATATACCTAGAAAATCTTTTCTAATATTTATACAAAACAAGAATTTCACAAAATGACATAAAATATTCATTGTATCTCCAAATTTAATGCTTAGGAAAATTCCATTTTATCATTATGTAGTTAAAGTGCATTAATTCTTCCCTATCTTCATGCATTCAATCTATATTTTCCACATTTTCTTTTCTTAAGAAATCTGAGACACCGGGTCATTTTTTTGATATATTCATACTATATTAAATTTCCATCTTCATAATTTATTAATGCTCTAAATTTGTATAATTCTTTTCATTTACCCAGTGACTTCACCACATTTATCTCTTTTTATCACATCAATCCTATTTTAAGTGGGGCAGAAATCTATTCCTTTTACCATTTAGGAAATGAATACTTAGATTAAAAGATCATCCAGGATGAGACAGGGAGTAATGTAGAAATCTTAACCTTGAATCCACTACTTCTTTTGAATCCAGGGATTTTGTCTGTTATCACAGGCTGCTTTTTATTACATTTTGTGAGGTCAGATCTGTCTCAAATCTTAAACTTGTACAAATCCTCTTTATCCAAATAAGTATTCCACTTTAATTCTGTGATTAATTTAGAATCTAGTAGAGGTTATTTTATTAGAAATTTAAGTATTTGTATAATAGATTAAGTTGTCCAAAATATTTTTTTTTAAATGTTTTATTTATTTATTCATGAGAGAGAGGCAGAGGCAGAGGCAGAGGGAGAAGCAGGCTCCCTTCCTAGCAGGGAGCCCAATGCGGGACTCGATCCCAGGACCCTGGGATCATGACCTGAGCTGAAGGCAGACGCTTAACCATCTGAGCCACCCAGGCGCCCCCAAAATATTTTTAAACGCCCATTAAGTGCTAAAGGACATTAGTGATAAATATAATATATGTTAGCAATCATCATACAGGCATAGAAACTATTGCTATAAGGAAAGGATGTTCAAAAAGGAGTGGAAACATGCAAAACACATAAGATTATCTGGGGGGTAGAGAGAGTCTTTTCCAGAGGACTTCTATTAAGTGGGGAGCTCTATTCACCAGATGGTTGTGCAAGAGATGAAATCATCATAAACAAAATGAACCACCTCTGCACAAGCATGGATGAGTGGAAGGCCAAGGAAAACAATTTAGTTTCACCATGATTTAAAGTGAGAACTTCATATAGTTCATTGTACTTATTTTGTATCATATATATATACACACATATATATATACACACACACACACAGTAATATATATACATTTTTTTCACTCTCTCTAATTAGAAAGCACATAAAGTCCAAGGACTATGCATTATCAATCTCTGTAATTTTTATGATGCTTAAGCAGTGAGTGCTTATGAGTAATTGTTAAAAGAAATAGGTGTTTAGGTACATGCCAGTATAATAATGGGTTTCTCTTTTCTGACCATCTCTCCTCTGATTCTTCACTTATTTGAATTAACTAGTAAATTATTTTTATTTTTATGTTTGTACTGGTGTCCTATTCCAAGTGAAGTGAATTTATATAAGCTATCTATACCATGGGTAAATGTGTAGATGATTTTACTTTTTCAATTTAAAATAACCTAATAAATCTTTATTGAGTAGCTACCAAAAGAAAGTGAAAATCTTAGTTCCCAGAGGTATATGGAAATGAATAAATATATGATAGCATTCTTGAAGAACTCTTCTGTCTAAAAATTCTCAAAATTGTCCATTCTTTTCTTTTTTTTTTTTTAAAGATTTTTATTTATTTATTTGAGACAGAGAGAATGAGAGACAGAGAGCATGAGAGGGAGGAGGGTCAGAGGGAGAAGCAGACTCCCTGCCGAGCAGGGAGCCCGATGTGGGACTCGATCCAGGGACTCCAGGATCATGACCTGAGCCGAAGGCAGTCGCTTAACCAACTGAGCCACTCAGGCGCCCCAAAATTGTCCATTATTTTCAATTTAAATATTTTTAACAACTCAGTGGATACAAAGCTATGTATGTCATTTATCAATGTAGTAACTTATTTTGTATCAATATAGTTAAGTTGAGAATTGTAGAGACTAGGAAATCACTGTATATTTAAGTATACTGTCAAAGTGGAGAAAAAAAAAGAAAAATGTTTCATTGAGTATCTGTATCTTTTAGCAGTAGCTATTATGACAGACATGGGGGGCTCACAAGAAATCTTGCTTTATTAGAATTTTTATAAGTATTTGTTGTTTTAAAGTACTTTATATTCTCTAAATCACTTACAAAGTAAAACTGTACATTAAAAAAAGTGATTGTGGGTGTAATTGGTTTCAGGAACTAACTTACCTTCAATTTTAAATGCCAAACTGTCCATCCAAAACTGCAATTAGCCACTCATAAAAGAGAAGTTCTCTTAGAAGAACCCCTTTAAAATGTCACTATAAAATTTTATTTTGCAAGATAATTGCTTACTTGAATTGCCAAAAGCAGTGTAATTTTCCAAGAAGGTTTTATAAAACTCTATATTCTTAAGATGTTTATTTCTGGGCACCTGGGTGGCTCAGTTGGTTAAGCGACTGCCTTCGGGCTCAGGTCATGATCCTGGAGTCCCGGGATCGAGTCCCACATCGGGCTCCCTGCTCAGCGGGGGGTCTGCTTCTCCCTCTAACCCTTTCTCTCTCGTGCTCTCTGTTTCTCATTCTCTCTCTCAAATAAATAAATAAAATCTTAAAAAAAAAAGATGTTTATTTCTGACATAGATATTCAAAAGTTATAACTATTTTCAAGTTTGCTATTACTTCGTTGCTGTTAATACTACTTTTAATCTGTAAGATTTCATCAGAACTTCTCCAGACTGGAAACAGGATAGTCAGTATGGAGATGTGGTCTGGCTCTTGGAAAAGGTGGCACTACCAACATTCCACAAGAGCAAAATGTAATTTGATACTGTATTAGGAATAGATATCTATATTGGAGAAACATACTGTTAAGGCTGGGACGGTACCACTAGGAAAGGATTCTAAATCATAATTCTAGCCCCAGAGCCCATACTGGAGACATAATGTTAACTTTGTGGAGAACAGAGTTTGAAACACATCCTTCTACAATACTCTATCTGATCATTCACTCTTTTAGCTATTCAGCTTTTATTCGTTAACTTATTAATTATTTGTAAAATATTTATCATGGAATATACTGAACATACAAAAAAAAGCATATAAATGCATGTATAATTTAAAGAAACATAAGAAAACTAACATGTTTCTATCCAACACTCAAGAGAAGTGAAATTATAACTATTACATGTCAATTTACCATATTTACTATATAACAGTCTCCATTTTTACCCCCTTCCTCCCTCCTCTCCAGAAGTAATCAATATAAACTTTGTTTTATTATTGCATTATTCAAAATTTTGTCACAGTTTCACATATACAGCATTTGCTTTTTAAAATTTTTAACATATGTGTGTGGGATAATTTGGTATTCTTTCACAATTTGCTTTTAGATTTTAATTAAATTTCTGCTCCTCCAAAGTGATGCCTGTACCTAACCTTTCATTTGTCTTCACTGCTGTAGGATATTCCATAGTACTAGTACAAAAAAGTCACAGTATAATTATCTGTTCTTCTGTCAGTGGGCATTTGGGTATTTGGGTACTTAACAGTTGTTGCTGTTATGAACAGCATAGGGTATGGTCTTTCCATGTTTAGTATTACACAGGGGCAAGGATTTCTCTAGAATAAAAATAATAAAATTGAGGGGACATGGAGACTGTTCACTTTCTATTTTATTGAAGAATTCCCAATTGTTTACCAGAGTGGTGGTAATCAATCCACTTTCTCAACACAACGCTGATGCTCTGCATCCTCACAAGTAGTGTTATCAGCCTTATTACTTTGCTAGCATAATATTGGGTGGGAGGGCGGGGGATGTTGAGCATGGATTTCACTGTAGTTTTAGCTTGTATGTCTCTGATTACTAAAGTCCTTTCATATGTAGATTGATTTTTTATGATTTTTTTAAAAATTTGAGTATGGTTGACAATGTTACATTAGTTTCAGGCATATATCTTAGTGATTTGAAAAGTTTATGCATTACGCTATGTTCACAAGTGTAGCTACCATCTGCCCTGTTACATCACTATTACAATATCATTGACTGTATTCCTTATGCTGTGACTTTTATTCCCATGACCTATTAATTCTATAACTGGAAGCCTGTATCTCCCACTCCACTTCACCCATTTTGCCCAACCCCTCACCCCCATCCTCTCTGTCAACCATCAGTTTGTTTTCTGTATTTATAGGTCTGATTCTGCTTTTTGTTTGTTTATTCCTTTTTTTTTTTTTTAGATTCCACTTGTGAGTGGAATCATACAGTACTTGTCTTCTCAGTCTGATTAACTTCATGTAGCATAATATCTTCTAGATCCATCCATGTTGACGTAAATGGCACTATCTCATTCTTTTTTATAGCTGCATAATATTCCACTGTGTATATGTGCCACATTTTCCTATCCATTTGTCTACTGATGGACATTTAGATTGCTTCCATACTTGGCTATTGTAAATGTTGATTGATTTTTCATATTTAGCTTTTCCCTAAAGTCTATCTCATCTGATATTGAGGTAGGTTTTAATATTAGGTTTTTATGTCTTTTTCCATAACTATATTCAATATTTTTATTGCAGTATTGTTGATAAACAATATTACATTCAATACTTTTGTCCTTAAGGTTTTAAATGTGTTTCTTATAAGCAATAAGTATGTGAAAAAAATTTTCCCAGCATACAGTTTTTTTCTATTATCTAATCTATCTATGTATTCCTAAGAATCCAAGCCACAGTCCATATGCTGCTCTCAGAATCAGATCTCAGCAGTCTCAGCTTCACAGCTTCTTTACTACATTGTGTACTGAAATCCCACAGACCATATTGTTTTATATATATATTTTTAGTAATTATCTAATTAAAAGGGCTCTCTTAAAAGAGTAAAGAGTGGAGCGTTGAATTTGAAACAAAATAATGCTCATAACCATTTTTCAGAGAATGATGAATAAGAAATCTACATCAACACTATGGTTGTATGAGTTTACTGTCATTTTATGATGGTTCATATAGTCATCCTCTCATATGTCTGCAGGTATTGCTCTTTCATCTCTGCATTCTTGGTATCTGGTACATGATGAGCACTTGTCAATGCTTTCTGAATGAGTGAGAACAACTCTATCAAGTGAGTCTTATTTTACAAAATATATTATATAGTACTTGATATGAGTCACTACCCTGGGGAAATACACCTGTGTGAAGAGGGTAATGAAGAAAGAGTATAATCCCCCACTGTTCCTAT
Organism: Leptonychotes weddellii; assembly: GCF_054177405.1. Taxonomy (NCBI): domain Eukaryota; kingdom Metazoa; phylum Chordata; class Mammalia; order Carnivora; family Phocidae; genus Leptonychotes; species Leptonychotes weddellii. Next base: position 44,850,724 of record NC_138371.1, on the reverse strand, counting down.
TTCTTAATGAGATATGAATTTTATGGGAGTAGTTATAAAAAATTGGTATGAAGCTTCAAAAATTAAATTTTACCCTCAATTTTGTAAAATTATGTTCAAAATTGTGTCAAACAAGAACAGTGCAAATAAAGAATTGGAATATTCACATGTAGCACTATTTTATTTCATAAATAGTAATCTCAGAAGCACAGCTTTCCAGATATTTCTGCAACTATTGATGCTTTTTTTCACTTCTGCTCTTTCAACAACCCTCATGCTCTCTTCTCAGTCATTTTTATTTAATTTTTCGTGTTTTGACTTATAAATTGTTTATTATTAAGTTAGAGTAATTTAAGCAAGGAAGTTGATATAACCCTTCTCTTCATTAGCTCCTATATTTGTCACAAATGCCACTATGTGTCAAAATACTTTATTGAAAGTTATAAAATGTTTATTGTCACCTGAAGAATGAAAATGGAGTCACCTCAAAATGATAGCACATTATTTAAGCCTGTTAGAATTTAATAAGTTTATCTCCACTTTTATTTTAATAAGTTTATTTTTAATTGTTTTTCTTCAAGGAATCATTGCTGTGTATCAGTTCCTACTTTCCTTTCTGAGTCTTAAATAAAACTAAGGATCATCAAGAGGAATTAGTATTCTTAAAATGGCAATCAGTATTGAGCTTACCCCAGATTCCCTAAACCTTTGAATGATTAATCATCAGCCTTGGGTTTTGTAGCCACATTTTAAATGCCTTTTTAAAAAAATCACTTTTATTTTACAAAACATTTAATTAGATTGAATTCATATACCAATGTCTTGCAATCTTGAGATAGAATCTCCATGTAGAGAAAGAATGATGGAAACTCATTTCATCTCTATTCCTTCCTGAGTTTCTCTTTCTCCAACCATTTTTTAAACTTGAGTCCCTAGTATTTCACTCTAAATGCCCTAACTACTAGAGTGGTTTCATTTACCATTTCAGCAGATATTTATTATATATCTTATATACTAGAAAACTTCTATATGTAACATGTGAAATATATAAGTGAGAACAGAACAGACATGGTACCTGCTCTCAAGGAGTTTACACTTCATTTGGAGACATATTCCAGTCATGTATGTTGTAAATTCCATGATGTAGAAGTATGTATAACCATATAATAGATGGCTTATCTAGTGTGGGAGACTGGGAAAAACAAGGAATTAAATAGGAAGAGTACACTGGAAAGAGTGTTCCAGAAAGTGGGAAATACACGAGTGTAGTGTAGTTCAAAGGACTAGGGGAACAAAAGCCAAAGGACCTGAGGAGGGAGGAATCTATGCACTGGAGACTAAGTCCAAATGTCTCTAGGCGTACTCCAAGTCCCAAAAGTATCTACTACTGCCCCTTCTTCTGCTGCTCCTTGGAGCCAGCAGATGCTGATCCAACCCAGACTTCTCTGAAAGAGAAGAATCCAGGTCCCTGCAAGAATGACTAAGTTCAAAGCTACACACAAGAGGTGAAGTCTCCTTCTTTCATTTAAAAAAAAAAATACTGGAACAAATAATGCAATATATGTTAAGAAAAAAAAAAAGAAGAAGAAGAAGGTAGCGGGAGGGGAAGAATGAAGCGGGGGAAATCGGAGGGGTGGACGAACCATGAGAGACGATGGACTCTGAAAAACAAACTGAGGGTTCTAGAGGGGAGGGAGGTGGGAGGATCGGTTGGCCTGGTGGTGGGTATTGAGGAGGGCACGTTCTGCATGGAGCACTGGGTGTTATGCACAAACAATGAATCATGGAACACTTCATCTAGAACTAATGATGTAATGTATGGGGATTAACATAAGAATAAAAAAAATACTGAAAAAATTTTTAAATAAAGAAAGAGAAGCAAATTGAATTACTTCATATGAGGTTGAGATAAGAAATCTTAATCCCATTATTACAGTTGCAATGAGACATAGGTGCAGAAACTTGGAATACATGTTGTCTTTCCCAAAACTAGTCTTTTTAAAATTTTTGTTTTTAATAATTTTATCACTTTTCAATTGCCTTCAATAAATTTTTAACTAAATCATCACAAAATATTCTGACTTAAAGAACATGCTTTATGTATGATTATAATATACTATGCTCTTTTGAACCTGTTGCTTTCCTATAACTCTTTCTTTCTTCCTTTCTTCCTCCCTCCCTCCCTCCCCCTTTCTTTCTTTCTTTCTTTCTTTCTTTCTTTCTTTCTTTCTTTCTTTCTTTCTTTCTTTCTTTCTTTCTTTCTTTCTCTTTCTTCTTTCCTTCCTTCCTTCCTTCCTTCCTTCCTTCCTTCCTTCTTCCACATGCTCATGTCTTTGGAATATTTTCTGAAATGATTTACCCTACTTATCAGGATAGTAAGAGAATAATAATGCCTGTGTGTATTTGTATATTTTGTCTATTCTATAATGGAAGCTTAAATTTGTCTTGGCAAGAGAGACATTTTAGGTTTGTAAATGTAAGATTAGGATCTACTCATTACCTTTGTAAATCCCAAACCTGAGGAATAACCAAACTATATATACTTTGATATTTCCAATGTTAAATAAGATGTGAACATTGAGGGCAGCATGCAAATCTACAAATATCGTATTATGATTTTTTTTTCTAATAGTGGAAGAGAGACCAGAGCGTGGGACCCTGAACTTGATTGATGTGGAGAAAAAATAGACTTGCAGTTATAGAGAAAAAAAATGTTTTCCCAAACCATGATTTATGACTGACTTTTAAGGAAATGTACAGTTAAGAACTTCCTGTGAATGGTATTGGTGATGGTCATTGAGAGCCATAAAATCTAATATTAGTAAATTATGTCAAACTTGAGAGTAAACTTTAGAGAATAAGCAAAGTCAGTGCCCATGCTCTGAGGGACAAAGCAGTCAACATGGACAGATTCTGATAGTTTGTGTTTAGATATTACAAAAAAAAAGTGACCAAGAATTTGAAGATACCCAGTTGAAAAATTGTACTATTTTATTATTTTGTGATCATTTTCTTTCCCCTTCCTGCTTTAGCACTTATTTTTATCTTGATTCACTCTCTCCTATCCCAACCTTTTCCGCCCCTACCTGATCTATGAAAAAAAAAAAACTTTTATGCAATTTTCTATTTCATTAAAATATAAATCAAGTTTCTAATTAAAATACACTACACAACTAACACCATAGTTCTCTAGTTTTTTGGCTTTTTTTTTCTTTTTAGGTATTTTTACGTTTTAGATATTTTTCTTTTAAAAAAAAAAAGTTTATTTTCGAGATGCCTGGGTGGCTCAGGGTCCTGGGATCAAGTTCCACATTGGGCTCCTTGCTCGGTGGGGAGCCTGCTTCTCCCTCTGCCGCTGCTCCCCCTGCTTGTGGTCTGTCTCTCTCTCTGACAAATAAATAAATAAAATCTTTAAAAAAAGTTTATTTATTTTCTTAATAATCTGTACACCCAACGTGGGGTTCAAACTCACGACCCTGAGATCAAGAGTCCAGTGCTTTTCTGACTAAGCCAGCCAGGTGCCCCGTATAGGTACTTTTTCATAAAATCAAAGCTAAATTCCAACCAATAACATTTCAAGTGTTTTCTAACAGGGCCATCCTGTTTTTGGTAAGTGTTAACTTGTTAAAGTCCATGTTTTATACTAATAAATTTTCCTATTCCTTTTGGCTCCTTAGGAGTAGGCCAAATGCAACAGCACTGTCTCCACCTGAGTCTGGTATTAATTCCATCTGTGGGGATCTCTAATGATATGTACAAGTTTCTCAGCAGCAAAAGTATCTCCTTTTTGGCCTCACATTTCTACACTGTCTTTTCTTATTCTGTTGATGAGAAAAGAAAGAAGGGAGGGAGGGAGAGAAAATTCTCAGGGAGAGAAAATAACTTAGCCATATATATAATGTCCCATTGAGAAATGCCTTTAACAAGGTCTTTAAAATTCAAGGTAAGAAGAAACAGTAGTATCATTAACAATCATTGAATGCATTCCTTGCTTCCTGGAGTCTGCAGTGATTCCCATTTATGACTTGGCCAGCTGATTGCGTAGGAGAGGAAATCAATTAAGTAGTCCAAAAGGGAGATTGCATAATATGAATATTAATTGTATGTAATTCTAAAATTAAATCTATCTATCTATCTATCTACCTATCTATCTGATACATCTTAGAAAAACATTATAAAATTCTAGGATTTTATTTTACTCAATCTCCTGGTTAGCTTTAGGTCAAGCACTTGTTAATAATAGCAGCTATTGTAAATCCAAACCCAACGAAGCCCTATAGTGCTCTTACTTTTTGTGATTTATTGTGATACCTTCTTTCATAAGGAGGAGATAGCCCACATTTTTTCCTGCAGTACAAATTTAAAATTGCTGGTGTTGAATTATTTCTGCTGCAGTTAGGGAGAAGAGAGGGAAATGAGATTCACTAGGTAAACACCTGACATGATGAAGCTCGTTTTCTTACGAATTATGCCAAAGGAATAGAAATAATTAACTAAGAACAAACATATGTCCAAAAAAGCAACGATTCTTCTGGAAAATTGCTACGGCAAAAATAACTACTTTTCATATTACACAGAAAGGGTAGAAAAATGAGTAGAGATATTTTACAAATATTTTTACATAAGAAACAAAGAATTAAATAAAATATATTTAATATGTCAGAAAAAAACATTTAAAATAGAAAGCCGCGCGCACTGCTTGTTTGGCATAAATATAAAAAATACATAAAAGAAGGTAATGTCACCTTAGTGAGGTAAAAAGAGCTCTACACTAATTCAAGAGATCTGAGTTTGGCACCTAATTTATCCATGAAAGAACTATGTGCTCTTCTGCAAAGCACATTGCCTCCTCTGTTTTAGTTTTGTCATGTGTGAAAATGACAAATGTTGGATTAAATGATACTTAGGTTCTATTCAATTCTAACATTTTATAATTTTTAAAATCTTCTATTATGTTTTATATATTGATATGTATATAATTTTTTAAATTGTAGTAAAAAGCACATAAAACCTTAACCATTTTTTAAGTATGCAGTGGTGTTAAGTATATTCACATTGTTGTTTAATAGATCACCAGAACTTTCTTATCATGCAAAACAAAAACTCGGTACCCGTTAGGCAACGATTCCTCATTCCTCCTTTCTTCAAGCCCCTGGTAACCACCATTGTACTTTCTATTTCTATGAATTTGACTACTTTAGATACCTCATATAAGTGGAATCATACAGTATTTGTCTTTTTGTGATTGGTTTATTTAACTTAAGCATAATATCCTCAAGGTTCATCTGTATTTGTAACATGGAACAGGATTTCCTTCCTTTTTAAGGAAGTATACTTTACTTTATGTATACACCACAATTGTTTATCTGTTTGTCTGATGATGGACATTTGGTTTGCTTATCTTCTTGGATATGGTGACTAATGTTACTATGAACATGATATGCAAATATCTCTTCAAGACCCTGCTTTCAGTTCTGGATATCATATCCAAAAGTGAGACTGCTGGATCATTTGATGGTTCCATTTGCAATTTTTGGAGGAACTAGCATACTCTTTTCCATAGTGATTGCAATACCATATGTACATTATATATTTTAAATTTATACTTAATTTATTGCAATCATGTGTATTGTGACTTTATTCCTTAACTCTTAAAAAATTTTGTAGAAATTCCCTAATCATTATGGATTGTCCTACCCAGAAATCACTAATGTTCCTGGTATGTCAAACCCCATTATGAGGCAACTGTCCAGGAAAGTTAACTGGAAAAGTTATGAAAACTAATAAAGTTGCTTATCTTAGGTTTGCAGATACTGATATAATTAGTGTAAATTATCTATCTTTTTCATTTTTCAATAATTTTTTATATCTGGCTAAATAACTATGAATGTAACAGAGTAAAGAGGATTAAGTATTCTTTATATGAATGGCAGAAGAGGAAAGCAGATGGGGCTGAATGTGATCTTTTGCCTTTCAGACTATCTGCTTAGAATCCTGAAAGATCAGTGTGACTTTAGAGGATGAAGAGAAAATTGTGTTTATATATCCTAGGCTAAATGACTTGGAACTGCTCTGTTCCTTAATTGTTTGAAAGTTGTAGTGTTGCAGAAGAAATATCTGAGGAAGTGCCTTTTTCTTATTTGGAACTGTTGTTGCAGTTCCAAAATTCTCTCCAGGGACAGAGTTGCATGGTTCAGTCCTTTGGGAGGCTTCAGCTAAATTAATCTGCTGACTAAAATCTGGATAAGAATATCTGTCTTTAAAGCCCATGTTCCAAGAGGAATATGGTTTAAAAGGGATGTTGCCTTCCTTTCTTTTTTCTTTTTTTCTTCTGCTACAAAGATTAGGTGAAGAATAAGCAAGGCATGTATTTATAGTTCAAAATTGTATGAAAGGATACAGGCTATGAAAAATATGTATAATGAGAAGCTTATAAAACATATGAATTTTTCAGTGTTTATTCAGTTAATTTTATAATTTTTAAATAATGTTACCAGATGGACAAAAGTAAACATTTCTATAGGTTTTTATATACCTATATATTCAATCCATCAAAAACTATGCATTGTTTTATATGCCAGGCTTTGTTTTAAACAATAAGGGGACAGAACTGAAAAATATCTATCTAAAGATGACAGAAAAGACAAGAATGTACAGATGAGTGTGCAACAAGTGTTATGATAGAAAGCCGCTCAGATTTCCATGATTCCATGGAGCAAGAGCAGGTAATTAAGGGAATTGTGTGTTACCATTATTAGTTTGAAGTCTGTAGTGAACCACTGAGTGTTTTAATTAAGGGTACTATATATTCAGGTTTATTTTGGAAAGATAATTCTGGCAGTTCTTAGAGATTTGAATTACAAAGAGGTAAAGTTGAAGTAGAAATACTGGTTTGGAGGCCATCACAGTAATGTAGATAAGAAATGATGACAGATTCAGTGTGGAAATGAGAGGAAAAATGCCAAATGTATTTATGTCACCAAAATGGACATAAATGAGGATCATTATGGATGAGGAGCATAACAGAAAAAAACCTATCAAGTATGCTTATAAATCTTTCTAAACAGTGAGAAATAGCTTCCTGATTTTGTGTGTCTGAGGTTCCACAGTTCCTTGTCTGTATTGTTAAATTTACTTACCAAAAGTCATTTCTGTTTATAGATCCAACCTTCCAACAAGAATGAGTCTCTCAAGAACAAGATGGTCATATATAAAATATCTAGCATCAGTGTTGGTGGATGATATTGTTCTCATTGAAAATAGCAACCACCTCCTAAATACCAGAGCAAAAATACACTTTGATTTCTTCTTAGATTAGACTTCTGACACTTAACATTCCTGGTAATTCTGTTCTTGAATTTTCTCTTTCTTATCACAATGTCTGGCACATAATAGTTATTCAGTTATATTAATCTCTCCGTCCCACCTCTTACTTCTTTTCTTTCCAAATACCAATCTCCCCTTCCTCTTTTATAGAAGTCCCACAATTTCACTCAGTCTCCATCACCATATTTATTTCCTATATCTTCTGTTTAAAGTTGGCAGATTTCAAGTTTCTGTTCTTGATCCTCTTATTTTAGTTTAAATTTCCCCTGTGTAGCTTCATATCTACTCTCGTCATTTCAGTTTCTGCTACTACCCAAAGACCAGCTGTTCTTGTCTTAGTAATATCATAACTTTTCAAATTAGTGTGTTTTCATAAGTGAATTTTGGAAGTCAATATTGCAAGCACTACTTATGCTCATTACATGTGACCATCAGCAAATGGCTTTCTCTGTTGGGCCATCTGGAATTTAGCACAAGAACGGATTCTGTTATTTCCTCAGGTAGAATGACCTCTACCACCCAATTTGCTTCTCAGTGCATACACTGAAATTGACTCACATATCTGTCAAAAGCTGTACCACTCAATCCCATGATTTATGATGTAGATGGGAACAACTATGCATTTTGGGAGCGATCCCAGCTTGGTTCCATGGCATGTTCAGGCCATAATTTATGCAAAGAGAAACTTGCCATGGAACATATGGAACTGGGATCACAACTCTGAACAGGTTGAGTGTCTGGTATGGATAAAATCCTTGGGAATTTTTAATCATGTCTATACTTCAGGTTCCAGAAAATAATCCTGTTTATGCAAACATGGGAAGAGGGATGGTGGTGTGAGGAAGGTTTTGTTTCCCTCCTACAAATTTCTCTTAGATACCAAACACAAGCATAGGGCTCCTCTACCCAGACTTTCAGGGTATACTAATGCATCCTGAACTTGAACCATGAAATGCCCCATTATGTTGACCTCAAAAAGCCCCTTCTTACTCTAGCATGCATAGTACTTATGCTCTTTATCTATGTCTATCCCTATTCCACATAGTATTTCTTTTTATAGATAGATAATATAATGGATGTCCATATAGTCTGGCAACATAGTCAATAGTATTTCACTATTTTATAGATTCCAAATGTCTTTAATGACACTATGCAAATTTGTTAGACATTACAAATACCCTATATATTATTGGAGGAGTATCTCAAGTAACTTAACCTGGTGTAGCAAAAAAGAATACAATTCAGAAGACAAAATCATGGAATAGTAACTCATATCTGGAAGATACCTTAAAAATCAATCACTCATCAAATTGCCTGTCTAGTCCCCAGACATCTCTATTAAATAGTTTTCATTTGGTGAAATTATATAAATAAAATAAGCCCTTCTATAATGTCTTCCTTTAGTATTAATTCTTTCTTGAGTTGCATAGAAAATTTTAAATTTATTTCAATCATCACTAAAGTTTTAAAAGGCAGCTAGTGTACTAGACTTGCCAAATGTTTATTGATCTTATCAAATGCCAGCATTTGGTTTTATTGATTCACTCAACTCTTTGTATGTATTTTGGTTTCTTTCCCATTTAATTAACTTCTATTTTTTCCCTCTATTAAGTCCTTCTTTTTTTAAAAAATTGATGAATCAAGCATTTAAATGACCTTATATAGTCCTTGTATAGCATTGGCTCTGTGAAGTAATCAATATTCTAACTGCTTTAACAATATTAACACATGTAATCCCAATATCAGTTCTATGAAAAAATATTATTATTATTCCACTTAAAAGATGGGGAAATGGAGGGAAAGTCAGTTGAATAACTTTCTCAATGTCTTACAGTTGGTAGGTGGTAAAGCTTGAATTCAAATCTGAGTAATCTGACGCTGGAGTCCAATCTTAACCACTATGCTAGGCTGTCTCTCTCTCTTTTTGTTTTTGTTGTTGTCGTTGTTGTTTGTTTGGATTTCAATGATTATACCCAACTCTAACTTTTTAATTAAATGCTATTTCACTTAAAATATGATTTCCTATTTTATAAAGAGTGCATTTAAGGCAATACATTTTATTCTGAAGATCTCTTTGGCTACATCCAACATGATTTGGCATAGTGCTCCCAGTGTCCTCATTTATTATTTTACTTTCCTCTTCAACTCAAGAGCAATTTTTAAAGTTTTACTTCTAATTTTGCAGTGTATTTCATGTGATATTTTTGTTTTTGCTTCTTGCTTTTTTGTTTTAAAAACACTTTATTTTTTATAGATCAGTGTCAGGTTCACATCAAAATTGAGAAGATACAGAGATTTCCCATATATCCCCAGCCCCCAAACGTGCACAGCCTCTTCCATTATCAACATTCCCCACCAGAGTGATACATTTGCCACAACTGATGGACCTACACTGATACATTAAAATCCATAGTTTCCCTTAGGTGTCGTATGTTCTATGTGTTTGGACAAAGAGAATAATGACATATATCCATCAGGATAATATCACACAGAGTATTTTCACTGCCCTAGAAAGCCTCTGTGCTCAACTTACTCATCCTTTTCCACCACCTCAACTTCTGGCAATGACTGATCTCGAGTTTTGCCTTTTCCAGAGTGTCATACAGTTAGAGTCATACATTATATAGACTTTTTAAATTCACTTCTTTCACTTAATGATATGCATTTAAGGTTCCTCCATGTCTTCTCATGGCTTGATAGTGCAGTTCTTTTCAGTGCTGAATATTTCATTATCTAGGAGTACCATAATTTATTTAACCATTCACCTACCAAAGGGCATGTTGGTTGCTTCCAAGTTTTGGCAATTATTAATAGAGCTTCTATAAACATTCCTGTGCAGATTTTTGTGTGGATGTATTTTTAATTTTTAATTTAATTTTACTATGAAATGTATCAAGTATAGAGAACAGAGAATAATTTTAAACACTTAATGTAGTCACCACACATAGTTGATGAATGTTAATATTTGCAAAATTCTTTTTCAGAAAAAAATTTAAGGAAACAAAAGTCATAGAAATTGTTGAAATATTCTGTTCATCCTTTTCTAATTCCATTGCCCTCTTTTCCCAGAGATTGCCATCATTCTTACTCAAGAGTTTATACTTTTCTATATACAGTAGTCCCTCCTTATCCACGGTTTCACTTTCCAGAGTTTTAGTTGCCCCTAATCAACTGAGGTCTGGAAGCAAATGATCCTCCTCCTCGTATATCAGGGAAGGTCAGTAGTAGCCTAATGCTAAGTCACAATGCCTACAGTCATTGACCTCACTTCATCTCATCACACATGAATTTTATCATTTCATAATCATCACAAGAAGTGTGAGTATAGTAGAATAAAATATTTTGAGAGAGAGACCACAGTCACATAACTCTATTACAGTATAATTATTCTATTTTATTATTAGCTATTGTTTATCTCTTACTGCTTATAATTTATAAATAAACTTTATTATAGGTATATATAGTTTATAAAAATTATAATTTATAAAAAATAAACTTCATAGGCATATATAGAAAAAATCCATAGTATATATAGGGGTCAGTATTTTCTGTGGTTTCAAGCATCCACTGGAATGTATGTATCGTGGAACGTATGCAGAGAGGGGGCACTACTGTACTTATGCATTGATAATATTATTTTTTTTATTTTTTTAAAAATTGTTCTATAGAGCCAAGTGTAACTTGCTTTTCCAACCCAACATTATGCTTTCAGATTTGTATGTTGATAGTTAATACATGTAGCTAATAATTAAAGTTTGTTTTCAATAGTTTTGCTACAAAACCAATGCTACATCCTGATACTTGTATTCATGTTCACAGATACGAGTTTCTCTAGGGCATGTTCCTAACAGTGTTGTTGTCTTATTGTACAGTATGTACATCTATTAGTTCACTAGGTGTTGCATAGCTCTTAAGAATAATTGTAACGTGGGGTGCCTGGGCGGCTCAGTCATTAAGCATCTGCCTTCGGCTCAGGTCATGATCCCGGGGTCCTGGGATTGAGCCCCACGTTGGGCTCCCAGCTCTGCGGGAAGCCTGCTTCTCCTTCTCCCACTCCCCCTGCTTGTATTCCCTCTCTTGCTGTGTCTCTGCCAAATAAATAAAATCTTTAAAAAAAAAGAATAATTGTAACGATTTACTTTCTCACCATTTGTGTGTGAAATTCCTTTTTCTCCAAATTCATTTCTATACTTAGGATGGCCAAAATTTTAAATTCTCTTCAACTTACAAATGATATACTTTATAAAAAAAATCTTTACATTTCTCTGAATACTAATAAGGTAAAACAGATACTTTTATGGTCAGTCTGATTTTCTCTTTTCTGAAACACCTTTTCCCAAACTTTGCCTATATTTATTGTTTTCTTCCTTTCTTTTAGTTTTCTAAAAGATTAATCAAAGTTACTTAAATATTCTAGATGCTAAATCTTTGCATTGGTTGTTGGTTGTTCAGAATTGTATTTGGTTGGCTCATACTTGAATGTAATTCATAGTATAGCATGTGTGTCCAGAAATTGTGGGAGAGCAGCAGGATATGTTGTCAGGCAGGAATCTCAGCAATTTGTCTCCTAACATAGAGGGGACGCAGGACTCTATCACTCCTGGTGTTCTCTAAGCCAGCCAGGATTTTGTATGATTTGGCTACTCAATACAGCAAAGGGAGATGACCTGTCCATGTCCTGTTGATCATTACTTTAGGATTTCAACACTCCCATAATTAGCTCCCTATCCTCTAACTCAATGGAAATTCTTTGCTGGCCTATGTTTGGGCTCTAGTTTCCTCTAACTCTCTGATTTAATCTTTTTAAAATATTTTAGAAATTTTTCTACTATCTGGCCTTCTGACATTATCTGTTCTTGATTTCTAACACTGTTATAGATTTAATTTTTTTATTTCATATCCTTTGTTCTTTTTAGAAGTTTTAGGCAGGAAGAGATGTGTAATCTGTGTAATTTGTTCATTACACATTAAAAAAAAAGGACTTAATTTTTGTTAGAGTAGTTTCAGGTTCACAGAAAAATAGAGGGAAAGATACAGGTATTTCCCATATACCTCTGCCCCCACACATGCATACCCCCCATTACCAACATCCCCCACCGGAGTGGTATATTTGTTATGATGAACCTATACTGACATATAGTCACCTAAAATCCATAGTTTTCCTTAGGGTTTATTCTTGGTGTTGTAGTTGCTATGGGTTTGGACAAATATATAATGTCATATATCCATCATTATAATATACAAAGTATTTTCACTGCCCTAAAAATTTTCTGTGCTCTTCCTATTCCCTTCCCTCTCACCTTAATGCCTGGAAACCACTGATCTTTTTACTGTATCTATAGTTTTGCCTTGTCCACACATTTTAAAAATAAATCTTAGCATTATGAAGACACGTTTCTCCTTAAATGTATCAATCTAAACTGACTTTGTAGTGACTGTGGAATACTACCTTGGTAGCTTATCATTCTAAGCTTTTTCCCAGATTATTTTATTTTATTATTTTTTTAAAAGATTTATTTATTTATTTATTTGACAGAGAGATAGAGAGAGTCAGAGAGTACAAACAGGGGGAAGGGCAGAGGGAGAAGGAGAAGCAGGCTCCCAGCTGAGCAGGGAGCCCCATATGGGACTCGATCCCAGGACCCTGGGAACCTGGATCATGAACTGAGCCAAAGGCAGTAGCTTAACCGATGCCCCAGATTATTTTAAATATAATAAATAAAACAAAACAGACACCCTTAACTTCAATTACTGGAAATACCACTGGAATTCTGATATTAAATTGAAACTCAAATGTTAGCAGTCAAAGGCACCATGCAGTAGTTGAGATCAAGATTCATTAAATCTTATATTAAAGAGTATATTTCATAACAAAAGAATTTATAATTCTCAATGTATAATGTGGGTATTACAAAATAATGGATAACTTCTGGTTACATAGAATTTAATGTCCACATTTCTTTCCACTTCTTGTAAATCCTACATTAATTGTTGTAAAGGATTAAGAATGGCATCAATCCATCACACCAAAACAAACAAATAAGGTATTTATTGAAATTTTGCAAGCTAGAAAGCACATGGATGAGCAGTAACTGATTTATCTGATCAGAGGGGAGGGAGCAAACCAGAGTGAGCAAGTTGGTGGAGATAGAGACTCAAGCTGTCAATAGATTCCTTGAAAGTCTTTTGGGGAAGTTAGACAACCAGAAGTCATTTCCCAGCTCATGAAGTCAGCCAGATGCCCTTTCCCTCCCATCAAACTGGAATGTTTACACTTTGCAGAGATTAAAAGATAGACTTTGGTTTTGAAGGAACTAGATCCTGCTGTGAGAAGAGGTGAGTCAGTGTACTGAAACCAGTAGGATTAAGTGAAAATCTTCATGTAGATGATGAGATCTCATACAAACACTTTCTCTCCCTGGACTTTTAGAATACTGGCTTATATCCACCAATTAGGAAATTAGAGAGTTTTGGAGAAACTGAGCAATTTAAGAGAAAATTCTTATAATTGTCCACACTTGGGTAATCCCAAGTAAAATTGTCCATTCACACTAAGGTCTTGGTCAACAAGCCTCTACAATGAATACAGAGCTTCTAATCAGTTCTTTGAGATCTTTCTCTTTTTAGACAGCCACAGTTCACCATACTTACAAGAACAGCCTTGCCTTGACAGGAAACAGAAACAAAAACCATGAATGGACAAAGAAACAAACCAAGACATCTTATTCTATTTTAAACTGACGAGGATAACAGAAGATCCTAAAATCTTACAGAAAGGGGGAAGTGTGCACGTAAGGAAATAGGAAGCAAAATTGGAAGCTGGAGAACATTAAGGTAGTGCTTTCACATTTTGAGACTCTAAGTCTCACTGAAATGTGAAATTTCGGATATGAAAATCCCAACAAATTTACTTGCAAGTATTATTTCTTAGGATGCTCTAGTAGAGTGATTGAGAACTCTCAATCAAAATAAGAGAAAAACTGAAATATAATTGAAGAATATATAAGGATGTTACATAAAAATATGAGGAATTCTTAATCTCAGGAAACAAACTGAGGGTTGCTGGAGTGGTGGGGAGTGGGAGGGATGGGGTGGCTGGGTGACGGACATTGGGGAGGGTATGTGCTATGGTGAGTGCTGTGAATTGTGTAAGACTGTTGAATCACAGACCTGTACCTCTGAAACAAATAATACATTATATGTTTAAAAAAAAAAAAGAGAAGAAGAAGCAGCTAGCAGGAAGGAAAGAATGAAGGGGGGGAAATTGGAGGGGGAGACGAACCATGAGAGACTAGGGACTCTGAGAAACAAACTGAGGGTTCTAGAGGGGAGGGGGGTGGGGGAATGGGTTAGCCTGCTGATGGTGAGGGCACGTGCTGAATGGAGCACTGGGTGTTGTACGCAAACAATGAATCATGGAACACTACATCAAAAACTAATGATGTAATGTATGGTGATTAACATAACATAAAAAAAAAGTAAATACTTCCAGTAATAGTTGAAGAAGTTAGAATTGCTTGTGCTTATGAAGAGAGAATCTGGAATAGTATTAGGAAACGTGAAAAGATAGCTATGTTAGATTTTAAGCTTTGTTGTGTTATTTTCATTTTAAAATTATATACACAAATCATTGTGTCTTGCTAATGTTGGAAGTTAATAAATTAAGAGGACAAAAATATTGCCTAACATTAAATGAAAATGCAGGTTGCAAATCTAATGTTTTAAAGTAAGTATCTGGCTATGGGTAAAAATAGATTTATTACAAGTGTTAACTCTTCATCTCTGAACACTGAATTACAAGTAATCAATAATCTATCTCTTTTATAATGAAAAATTAATAATATATCCAGAATATTAAAAATGCTTAGTTATTCCTACTTGGTTTTGAATTCCTGGGTATGTGCTGATTCCCAGACACTGAACTTTTTAGAATTCTCATATAATTTTTTACTTTATTCTTAAGAAACAATAAGTCTGGAATTAAGTAGAGTATAGCAGTTCCTCTTTATACTGTACTCTTTATACTGTACAGTATAAATGTACTGTACATTTATAGATAAATGTAGACCTACACAGTTGTAAATAATGTTTTCCTAATATGTTTGAAAATAAAGTTACCTTAAAGACAAACAACAGACCCCAATATTGTAGGTTAGGACGTGTTAGTCACAGCAAGTTTCAAAATATTTTTCCTTTACTATCTCTGATTCTTGCACATCCCACATTCCTCAGCTCCAGAAAACCCATTGTAGGTAATGAGTCAGGGATTATGTCTGTTCTGCTTATCATTACATCCCCAGGAATTCTTGCCTGTAACATATTAGATTCCTAATAAATATTGATTGAAGGCAATAAATTTTATAGATACAAATCCTGCTTCTACTTTTATTATCATTTTAGAAAATCTTCCCTATTCCAACTTTATAAAAATATTTGTGTGTATTTTTTTGCAATTGGTATTTATTTATTCATTTTATATTAACACTTTAACAAGTTTAGAATCTGATTTTTGCATGGTATTTGAAAAGTAGCCAATTATTTTTTTTTTCCAAATACATAACCAGTATTTCTAGCAATACTTTTTGAATAACCACAATATCTCTATGGATTCCAAATGATCTCTTATGATACATTAAAATGGCATGTTGTTTTATTTTGCAAATTTGTAATATTTATTTGCCTCTTGTAGTGCCATATCATAGAGATTTAATCATTGTAGTTTTATGAAATGTTTTAATATAAGACAATTTCTGTTTTTTTTACTTTATTTTAAATAGCTCTTTAAATAAAAATACATGTTCAGTGTCACAATTCAACAATATAGAAGCACACGGAATGAAAAATTAAAGACTAATGTATTTGAATTTGACTTTTTATACCACTTTTTTCCCCTGGAATGCGTCCTGAGTTGTATTCTAAATAATCATATTGGTATACCAGTGTGTCATTTTTATTATTTTTCCATGGTATATTTTTTGCCATCTCTTTTCTCTACCCATTGTGGTATTCTGTTTTGAGTGGATCACTTATAAAGAGTATGTAATTACCTTTATTTTCTTTTACTAATGTGAAGCTTTGTGTTTTAAAGAAGCATAGTTTTCTAAATGATAAAATCAAATTTAAATAATTAATCACATAGTATATTACCTTAAACTTAGGAAAAGTCTCCTTATTTCTGTTGTGAAAGTTGTGACATAATTCCATTCTATCTCTCAGCCCTTTTCTTTATCTTCTTAATATTTCCAGGAAAACTGACAGCTATTCAGAGATTTCATCTTCAATTTCTTTCCAGCGTTCTTGAATAGATGTCATCCAGGCCAAGAGATTTGCATTTTTATAGATCAACTAAGTGCTCTCTAAAAATATTCTTTCTTAAAACCTCTGCTATCTTAGGCTTCATATCACTTTTACCAATGTTGAGTCTACCTTTTATCATCTGGGTGGCCAATCTACCTGTCCAGAAAAAACTAAAAACCTGAGTAATTT
Organism: Leptonychotes weddellii; assembly: GCF_054177405.1. Taxonomy (NCBI): domain Eukaryota; kingdom Metazoa; phylum Chordata; class Mammalia; order Carnivora; family Phocidae; genus Leptonychotes; species Leptonychotes weddellii. The sequence continues at coordinate 44,833,933 of NC_138371.1, read as the reverse complement.
TTGCTCATTTGTTAGCAATAAGTGAAGTGAATAAAGTAAATAAACTGGGCTTTGTTTTTAGTATTTTTTGTTTCATAGTAAATATAATTTAAAAGATCACAGTATGGTCATTTAATACTTTTTCACAAGAATCATTTTATACTAATTTTGCTTTAAAAACTATTTTTACAAGTTCATGCCAATTTGTTATAGATTGATTATTATCCTCTCTAGCCTGCCTTTTATACATTTTATTTCAGTGTTTCAACTCTTCAGTTATCCTTACTATTTTCTCTCTCAGGATCATGTGTGGCTGTATCCATAGAATTTTATTTCTGAAAACAATTCATTATTATTAATATTTTCCTGTAAATGAACCTATATTGCCCTGTAAATGCTAAAACTTTATAACTATTTGTGTTATTAACTAGGTCTTATAATATAAAAAAACCACAAAATTTTTTTTGAAGGGTGTGTATTTTACTAGACTCAAATGACCAACCTTGACAATAACAAATTCTAAGAGTTTAAATTGAATCTCTTCCAGATTTTCTGTCATTTCAACTTCTCTGCCAGTCAGTTACTTCTTAGTGGTTGGAATTAAGTAGAGTATAGCAGTTCCTCTCATCATTCTTTCTTGCTTCTAAGAGATTAAATTGACAGTAAGGCCAGCCAGGTATTTACCAGACCCAGCTTTTAACAGAATGAATTTTGTAGAAGGTCTGGAAGATTAAATCTTACCTTTTTATAATATTGTCAGTTTTTTAAACTATGTGAGTTTCTGTTTCCTTATATATAATATGAGCTAGTAATACTTTCTTTTGCTTGTCCATTTTCCATTTCTTCTTGTACTAAATGAATGGGACCAAAGAATGTTAAAATATTTTGAAAAAAATTTAAATGCTCTATAACTGTGCTATGGATTTTATGTATGCATTTTGCAAATGGTTTTGTTCATTGGGCCACAAATCCTACAAAATCAGAACTCTCTTAATTTTTTTCACCATATGAAATACATCTAAGTAGGTTGTCAAAGAAGTATCTTGCTTTATCATCTATCATGTAACTAGTCAAACATCATTAGACCAAAAATAAATTATTGAACTATACATTGAATTAATATGAGTAATTCATTTAGGATTTAACAGTTACCCTATTTGGTAGGAACAATGAACGTCCCAAAAGATGTCCACCTCCTAATCCCCAGAGCCTAAGAATATGCTAGGTTACTTGGCAAAGAAGAAGTAAGGTTGAAGATGGAATTAAGTTTGCTTATTAGCTGAGCTTAAAGTAGGGATATTATCCTGAATTAACCTAGTAGAACCAATGCAATCACAGGGTCCTTAAAAGTGGAAAAGGGTGGTAGATGGCAGAGTCAGAGTCTGAGCAATATGCTGTGACAGCAACTTGACCCACCACTGCTGGCTGGAGGAAAGTGGTAGGATGGAGGAAGATGGCCATGAGCCAGGGAAAGAGGGTATACAGGAATTGGAGTCTCTCTTAGAACCTCCAGAGGGAATGCAACCCTGATAACCACTCAGATTTTAGTCCAGTGAAGACCCACTCCCGATTTGTACCTCCCAAACTGTAAGACAATAAATTTGCATTGTTTTAAGCTACTACATTTGAGATAGTTCCTGTCAGCAGTCATACAGAACTGATGCAATCTATATTCATTTGTATTATTAGCACCATTACAAAATAAACATGTTTCTGAATAAAAGCACTGTTAACAACTGCATGAATTGAGCCAGGATAGTTGTGGGATTGTGGAAACAGATGTCTTTCACTGTTGCATTCTAAGTGCATTCACTTTGGTAAAATGACCAAATGGGAGAAAGGCAAAACAATTGCTTTAAGTCTTTTCCAAGACAGTTACTTAAGATGATTTCCTTCTTGGCAATTCTCTTACTAAATTGATATGAAGCACTTTAGTGCTTATGGAAATTGCTAATCATTCAAAAGTTGAACCTTCAAAAAAAAAAAAAAAAGTTGAACCTTCAGTAAGAAAACTCAAGACTGCTTTTGTTTTCGTTAGGTGAAACTTTAAAGCACATTTCTTATGAATACCACTACTGGCAAAATAGAACAATATATTGCTCAGAGATTTCATCTTCTGAAATTATAAAATTAAAATAATTAACATAAAAATAAATATTGCCATCACAAAATTGAATGCATAAATACATGTGCAAGCACACGTGTGCATATACACGCACATGTACAAACCCCAAAAATAAGTTGAGGTGGTTTCATGAAACAAAATATTTTGGCTCTATATTACATTGGTAAAGAATTGCCAAGAAGTATGAGCTTAACAAAATCAGATAAGCTTACTCTGAAGATTAGAAAATACATATTTTTAGAAAATACAAATTTAAATTTATAATTTAATCAATCTATACTTTATTGTTTCTTATATATTCTTACTACAATCTGCCCAGTTATACTGATGTTTTTAAAAGGTTATTTAATCATTTCAGAGCACTTAAGTTATTTGATACATGTTTTGTTAATTGACTAATATTTGTTTCCATCAGTATACCATAAACTCAAATACAGGAGGGTTCATAAGTGTTTGTCTTCTTTGTTTTATCTCTATATCTCATGACTTCTGGGTGAGTAAACATCGATGATATTTGTTTAGTGAAAAGTTTTTATTATAGAATGAGAAATTGGGATACCTGGGTGGCTCAATTGGTTGAGTGTCTGCCTTTAGCTCAGGTCATGACCTCAGGGTCCTGGGATTGAGTCCTACATCAGGCTCCTTGCTCAGGAGGGTGCCTGCTTCTCCCTCTGCCTGCTGCTCCCCTTGCTTGTGCTCTCTCTCTCTGACAAATAAACAAATACAATCTTAAAAAAAAAAGAACGAGATCTTAATATAATTGAAACCTCAATATCATTTTCTAAATGTTCTGAATAGAAAAATTTCTATATTACCAAAAAAAAAAAAAAACTGGACTAAGTTTGTTCAGTGCCAAATGACAAAGACTAATATTCTATACTTTCCTGGATAATGTCCAGGAAATACGTGTCAATCGTCAGGGAAAACAATCCATATTTAGGCTTCAAATTACACTGGACATCATAGGTTGTCATCTAAGGTAAAAGTATCTAAGATAAATCTCCAAAGACTCTTATGACATTAGAAACCACTTCAGCTTCTGATGTCTTCTGTTTTAAAAAACAAACAAAAACAGAAGAAGAAGGAGGGGGAGGGGGAGGGGGAGGAGGAGAAAAGAAGGAGAAAAATAGCCATTTTAGATAACTAGGATTTGTACCTCTAGATCAAAATGATGTTTTAAATTGATTAAAAATGCTTTCATATGTTAGGTTTTTAATGTATTTTCAAAGGTATTATAAATAAGTTAGAAGCAGAAAATTATGAATCAATATGATCATATTTCCAACTGGATTTTCATAGTATGCTTTTTTTATCCTTAGACATATTAAATAAATTCTTCAAAATGAGATTACTCTATATATAGGAAACAAAAATGACAAAAATGGTATAATGGTATAATTACACTAATAAAGAAGTTTTTAATTTTATTTATTTATTTATTTATTTATTTATTTATTT
>NC_138371.1:44784625-44829871 GCF_054177405.1 Leptonychotes weddellii | reverse complement strand
AGAGAGTTGTTGCTCTTCTTTTCTTTGATCTCCTGTTGAGTTTGTAGGTGTTCAGAATGGTTTGATCCCTATCCAGCTGAATTCCTGAGAGGAGACGAAATCCAGGTCTCCTACTCCTCCGCCATCTTGCTCCGCCGACCTCAAGATTTTTCTAAATTAAAGGAAATCTATTGAGAAGCAAAAGAAATCAGAGAACATAAAAACCTAAATATTTAAAAATGGAAGAAATTATTAATATAAACTAAATTTCCCAAATATGTTCTCATCTGTTACAATATTTAAATGCTCCACATCTTTTCAGGGTTAAGGTAGTATTTAGTAATGTCAAACCAGACAGGGAAAATAGTTCAAGAGAAAGAAAAATCCTAATTTTGCTTGGTACTATAACTGGTTTATTGCATTTCATACAACTCATCTTTTTGACTAATGTCCTCTAAATAAATGTGCAATTTCTTTTTACCAAATCTATAGTCATCATAATTGATAAATATTTATAAAAATGTACAGGTAGATGTTGTAAAATAATAGGGAATACATATGAAAATTAAAAGGCAGTACTACATTTATCCTTTGTTTGTCAGGCCAGAATCAGAGGAAGGAAATTCGAAACAGAAAACAAAAATCAAAATGTGCATGTAGATAGGAGTAATTTATGAAATATATGCATATTTTAAAATTAAATCATTTAGGTAGGAGCTAAGATGGCAGTATAGTAGAAGGACCCTAGGCTTGTCTTGTCCCTTCCACACAAATAGGTAACTATCAAATCATTCTGAATACCCAAGAAATCAACCTGAGGACTAACAGAACAAACTCCACAACTAGAGGGAGAGAAGAGGACACACCGAGAAGGTAGGAAGTGTGGACACATGGTTTGGAGGAGAAACGGATTGCGGGTGCTGTGGAGGGGGAGAACACTTCCCCAAACCCACTGGCTGGGAAAAATGTGAGTTTTTGCAACCAGCAGGGCTTGAACACTAGAGTTTTAAAGGTTGGCAGGCTTGGCTGGGATAGAGCCCTGAGGGCACTGCCCTATTTCTGGAGAGAAGGCAGGCAAGCAACCCGGGGCAGGTGACATGATCTGAGGAACATCTAAGGTGCATGGGGAGTGGGAGAGGGGAACTTGTTCACTCCTTTTGGAGCACATCTGTGAGAGGTGGCATTCACAGAGATGCCCCTCTGGGGGCAAGAGAACTGCCTGGCACCATTTCTCTCCCCAACCCCTCAGCATAAGCATAGAACCACCTGCAATAAACAACATAGTGCTTACACTGGCTGCCTAAGCTTACACCAAGTCCTGTCCCCTTACTGTCTGCTGGTACTGGACTTCTTGGACTAGTGTGCCTCAGTCCCAGCACAGCAGGCCCCTTCCCCAGAAGATCAACAGAAACCCCCACCCACACCACATCTCCCAACCAGAGAGTTCTACAAAGCTAGAAGGAGAAGTTCTAGTGGAAGTAGCATCAGGTCTCATTTAACAAGCAGACCAGAGCATACCTAGTTAAAACTCACCACACTTAGGCCAAGGGCCAAGCATGGCCCACTGAAGGCAAGGAAAGCCTCTGCAGATGACCAGCCTGAAGGATAGAGCAGCCAAAACACAGCAGCAGAGTGGACACAGCACACACCAGAGACACTCCCTGAAGCACCAGACCCTGGACACTATATGACCTCTTCTTCATAAAGCCATTATGCTCAGGAGCAGGAAACATAACAGGCTTTTCTAAAACAGAGGAGAAACAGAGACTTAGATAAAATTCCAAGACAGATAAATTCAATAAGAAAGGTTCAGATATCTATTCAAAACAGATATAAGTAATATGCCTGATGGAGAATTTAAAGCAACAATCATGAGGATACTTGCTAGGCTTGAGAAAAGAATGGAAGACTTCAGGGAGAGTCCTACTTACTTACTTAAAAAACAGTCAGAAATGAATAACAACTGAGATGCAAAATAGATTGGATATAAGGGACACAAGGATGGAAGAAGCAGAGGAATGAATAAGTGATATAAAAGCTAAATTTGGGGAAATAATGAAACTGAACAAAAGAGAGAAAGAAGAGTTATAGAACACGAGATTAGATTTAGGGACCTCAGTGACTCCATCAAATGCAATAACATTCATACCGTAGAAGTCTCAGAAGAAGAAGACAGAGAAAAAAGAGCAGAAAATTCATTTAAGGAACTCATAGCTAAAAACTTCCCTAGTCTGGGGAAGGAAATAGACATCCAAATCCAGGAGGCACAGAGAACTCTCATCAAAATCAACAAAAGCAGGCCAACACCAAGGTATATTGTAATTAAATTTGCAAAATACAGCAATAAAGAAAAAATCCTAGAAACAGCAAGGCAAAAGAGGTCCCTTCCAAGGGAAGACCTATAAGGCTAGCTGCAGATTTCTCAGCAGAAACTTGGCAAGCCAGAAGAGAGTGGCATGATATATTGAATGTGCTGAATGAGAAATATCTGTAGCCAAGAATACTCTATCCAGCAAGGCTATCATTCAGAATAGAAGGATAGATAAAGAGTTTCCCAGACAAACAAAAACTCTAAAGGAGTTCATGACCACTAACTCAGCCCTGCAAGAAATATTAAAGGGACTTTGAGTAGAAAGGAAAGACCAAAAGTGACAAAGACAAGAAAGGAACAGAGAAAATCTCCAGAAACAATGACAAAACAAGTAATAAAATGGCACTAAATTCAAATCTATCAGTCATTACTCTGAACGTAAATATATTAAATGCTCCATTCAAAAGACATAGGGTGTTAGGATAAAAAGAATAAGACCCATCTACATGCTACCTACAAGAGACTCATTTTAAACCTCAAGACACCTGCAAATTGAAAGTGAGGGGATGGAGAATCATTCATCATGCAAATGGATGTCGAGAAAGTGAGAGTAGCCGTACTTATATCATACAAATTAGATTTTAAACCAAAGACTAACAAGAGATTAAGAAGGGCACTATATCATAATAAAGGGGACTATCCAACAAGAAGATCTAACAACGTAAACATTTATGCCCCCAACATGGGAGCACCCAGATATATAAAACAATTAATAACAAACATAAAAGAACTCACTGATAATAATACAATAATAGTAGGAGGCTTTAACACCCCACTTACATTAATGGATAGATCATCTAAGCAGAAAATCAGCAAAGAAACAATGGCTTTAAATGATACACTGGACTAGATGGACTTAACAGATGCATTCAGAACATTTCATCCTAAACCAGCAGAATACACATTCTATTCACCAGAATAGATCACACACTAAGTCACAAATCATACCTCAACAAGTACAAAAAGATTGAGATCATACCATACATCTTTTTTTGAGCAAAATGTTATGAAATTTGAAGTCAACACAAGAAAAAAATTTAGAAGGAACACAAATACATGGAGATTAAAGAACATTAAATGAATAGATCAACCAGTAAATCAAAGAAGAAATAAAAAAAATACATGAAAACAAATGAACATGAAAACATGATGGTCCAAAACCTTTGGGATGCAACAAAAATAGTCATAAGAGGGAAATATATAGCTATACAGGCCTACCTCAAAAAGCAAAAAAAAAAAAAAAAAAAAAAATCAAATAAGCTAGAAAAAGAACCACAAGCAAAGCCTAAAGCCAGCAGAAGAAGCAAAATAATAAAGATTAGAGCAAAAATAAATGATATAGAAACTAAAAAAAAAAAACAAAAACCAAACAAACAAAAAAACCCACAAAAAAACAGTACAATAGATCAATTAAACCAGGAGCTAGTTCTTTGAAAAAATTAATAAAATTGATAAAACCCCTAACCAGTCTTATCAAAAAGAAAAGAGAAAAGACAAAAAGACACAAATAAATAAAATCACGAATGAAAGAAAAAAAATAACAGCTAATACCACAGAAATACAAACAACTATAACAGAATATTATGAAAAACTGTATGCCAACAAATTGGACATCCTGGAAGAAATGGATAAATTCCTAGAAACATAAACTCCCAAAACTGAAACAGGAAGAAATAGAAAACTTGAAGAGACTGATAACTAGCAAAGAAATTCAATCAGTAATCAAAAATCTCCCAAAACACAAAAATCCAGGGCCAGATGGCTTCACAGGTGAATTCTACCAAACGTTTAAAGAAGAGTTAATATTTATTCTTCTCAAACTATTCTAAAAAATAGAAATGGAAGTAAAACTTCCAAATTCATTCTATGAGGCCAGCATTATCCTAATACCAAAACCAGACAAAGACTCCATTAAAAAAGAGAACTACAGGCCAATATCCCTGATGAACATGGATGAAAAAATTCTCAATAAAATACTAGCAAATTGAATCCAACAGTACATTAAAAGAATCATTCACCACGATGAAGTGGGATTTATTCCTGGACTGCAAGGGTGGTTAAATGTTCACAAATCAATCAACATAATACACCACATTAATAAAAGAAAGGATTAGAACCATAGGATCCTTTCAATAGATGCAGATAAAGCATTTTACAAAGTACAACATCCATTCGTGATAAAAATCCTCAATAAAGCAGTGCTCAAGGAAACATACCTCAACAACATAAAGGCCATTTATGAAAACCCCACAGCTAATATTATCCTCAATGGAGAAAAACTGAGATCTTTCTCTTTATGGTCAGGAACAAGACAAGGATGTCCATTCTCACAACTGTTATTTAACATAGTACTGGAAGTCCTGGTCTCAGCAATCAGACAACAAAAATAAATAAAAGGCATCCAAATCAGCAAGGATGAAGTCAAACTTTCACTATTTGTAGATGACATGATACTCTATTTAGAAAACCTAAAAGACTCCACCAAAAAATTGCTAAAACTAATACACAAATTCAGTAAAGTCACAGGATACAAAATCAGTGTACAGAAATCTGTTGCACTTCTACACACCAATAATGAAGCAGCAGAAAGAGAAATCAAGGAATCAATCACATTTACGATTACACCAAAATCCATAAAATACCTAGGAATAAACCTAACCAAAGAGGTAAAAGATCTGTACTTTGAAAACCATAAAACAGTTATGAAAGAAATAGAAGATGACACAAAGAAATGGAAAAAACATGTTCATGGATTGGAAGAACTAATATTGTTAAAATGTCTACACTACCCAAAGCAGCCTACACATATAATGCAGTCCCTATCAAAATACCACCAGCATTTTTCACAGAACTAGAATAAACAATCCTAAAATTTGTATGGAACCACAAAAGACCCTGAATAGCCAAAGTGACCTTGAAAAAGAAAAGCAAAGCTGGAGGCATCACAATTGCAGACTTCAGGTTATATTACAAAGCTGTAGTGATCAAAACAGTATGGTACTGGCATAAAAAACAGACACATAGGTTAATGGAACAGAATAGAAAGCCTAGAAATTAACCCACAACTATATGGTCAATTAATCTTTGACAAAGCAGGAAAGAGTATCCAATGGAAAAAAACAGTCTCTTCAACAAATGGAGTTGGGGAAACTGCACAGCAACATGCAAAAGAATGAATCTTGACCACTTTCTTACACTATGCACACACATACACACACATTCAAAATGGATGAAAGACCTAAATGTGAGATAGGAAAGTATTAAAATCCTAGAGGAGAACATATGCAATCATTTCTTTGACATCGGCTGTAGCAACTTTTTACTAGATGTCTCCTGAGGCAAAGGAAACAAAAGCAAGAATAAACTATTCAGACTTCGTCAAAATAAAAAGCTTCTGTACAGTGAAGGAAACAGTCAAAACTAAAACGCAACTTACTTAATGGGAGAATTTTTGCAAATGACATCTCTGATAAAGGGTTAGTATCCAAAATATATAAAGAACTTATACTCAACACCCAGAAAACAAATAATCCAGCTTAAAAAAATGGGCAGAAGACATGAACAGACATTTTGCCAAAGACATACAGAAGGCTAACAGATACATGAAAAGATGCTCAATGTTACTCATCATCAAGGATATACAAATCAAAACTATAGTGAGATAGCACCTCACACCTGTCAGAATGGTTAAAATTAACAACACAGGAAACAGATGTTGGTGAGAATGCAGAGAAAAGGGAACCCTCTTACATTTTTGGTCAGAATGCAAACTGTGCGGCCACTGTGGAGAACAGTATGGAGGTTCCTCAAGAAATTAAAAATAGAGCTACCCTGCAATCCAGCAATTGCACTACTAGATATTTACCCGAAGGATACAGAAATACTACTTTGAAGGGATAGTACACCTCAATGTTTATAGCAGAATTATCAACAATAGCCAAATTATGGAAAGAGCCCAAATGTCCATTGACTGATGAATGGATAAAGAAGACACACAATACAATATTACTCAGCCATCAAAAAGAATGAAATCTTGCCATTTGCAATGACGTGGATAGAGCTAAAATGTATCATGCTAAGTGAAATAAGTCAGTCAGAGAAAGACAAATACCATATGATTTCACTCATATTTGGAATTTAAGAAACAAAAAAATGAACATGGTGGGGGGAAAGAGAGAGAGGCAAACCACAAAATAGACTCTGAACTATAGAGAACAAACTGAGGATTGCTAGGTGGTGGATGGGGGATGGGCAAAATGGGTGATGGGTATTAAGGAGGGCACTTGTGATGAGCACCGGGTGTTGTATGTAATCACTAAATTTACACCTGAAGATAATATTACACTGTATGTTAGCTAGCTGTAAATTTAAATAGAAACTTGGAAAAAAGTTAATGGATAATAAATTTAAATAAAATAAATACGATTTTCAAAAAAGAAATTATAAGAGTTCTTACTATACTGATCATGATGATAAATCTTCAAATGAAATGAGAGATAATATGATATCAGTGTTTACTATCTTGTGACAATCACTCAGGATATGATATAATATATATTTAGATCTAATCCCATCTCCACTGCTAGATAGATTTGCAGCCTGAGTGTATTACCCCAGTGGTCTTATGTGTGAAATGAAGATAATTCTTACCCTATGGATTTTTTTGGTAAAGATTTGATATATTTGTAAACTGCTCAAATGGGGTATGGTACGTAGCAGAATCATAGGTATAGGTAAAAGAGTAAGACACTTTTTTGGTTAGATGTGACTCGCTCAAAATTGAAGAATATCAATTCCACAACCAATAAGGATTTTATAATTAAATAATGAAGAGATATCTTTATTAAAGAAAAAAACTTATACACACACATTCACACACACACACCCATACAAATAAGGAGATATAACTTCATTTTAGAGAGTATCAGGCTTAGTAGCACTAGAGTGAAATTTATCCAAATAAAATATACTCTTATATTCACTGGCCATAAAAATTTAAAATTGATTTTTGGTGATCTGCTTGGTAAATATAAAATGTGCCATTGATTTTGTTGATTTTTTTAGGAAAAAAAATACAAATAACTAAGTTGTCCAGCTTTAACAGCCATGGCAAATATTTCAATAGGAAAGAGCCTTTCTATAAAAGCAGAATAAAATAATAACCTTTTTGTATCCCTAGAGCAATAAACTTTAGGCAGATGCCCTTGGCCTAAACTCATTCTGAGAATTACTTCATTGTTCAAGAGCAACATTTTGCTTTTTAACTGTCATGATTACTGAAGGTTTTATTATTCAAATGTGAAATACATTTCTTTTAAATATAAGAGCTTTGGCAGTGGGTTCATAATTTCACATTGTTTCATGCCAATTCCATTTTATTATGTGAAAATCGTTATTATTATCTGTAGGTCTCTTGGGATTTTAGAATAAACTTGCACTATCATATTGCAGTCCATTTTAGAAAATATCACTCCCTTTTAGTTTATGGCCCATTGCATTTCAGAAAGAAATAAAATAAAACTAGAGGTTACAAGCAACACAAAGTAAAAAGATTAGCTTTGTTTTTATTTTCCTTTAGAGCCCGGGTCATTCTCTAATATATCAGATTCAAACAACCAAAGTTCTTATTAGATAGTAATGCTTAGGAATATTATGAGAATAGTTTAATAAGTATGCAAAGCATTTTTTGAATGTGTTATTGTCATTTATATCAAGTTTATATATGCAGTGTGTTTATAAATTCCAGAGAAATGTTAGCATATCTAATATATATACACATATATATATTTATAAAAATATATTTTTAATGGTGCCCTTAACCTCATACATTAAAACTAATATGATTCCTAAGGGGAAAAAAAAGATATATAATTTGTGGATGATGGCTGTGTTAGTCTGCTAAAGTTATCATTAACAAAATACCACAACCTGGGTGGCTTGAACAACGGACATTTATTTTCTCACAGCTCAGAGGCTCATAGTCCAGGATCAAGATTTGGGTTGGTTTCTGATGAGGCCTCTTCCTCTCTGTAGGTGGCCACCTTCTCATTAGGTTGTCATGTGGCTTCTCTGCATTCATGGAGAGAGAAAGAGAAAGGGAGGGAGAGAGAGAGAAAGAAAGAGAGAGAGAGATCTCTGCCGTCTCTTCCTTTTCTTTCTTTTTTAAATGTTTTATTTATTTATTCATGTAAGTCAGAGAGAGAGAGAGAGAGAGAGGCAGAGGCAGAGGGAGAAGCAGGCTCCCCGCCCAGCAGGGAGTCCAATGCGGGACTCGATCCCAGAACCCTGGGATCATGACCTGAGCCGAAGGCAGACGCTTAACCATCTGAGCCACCCAGGCGCCCCGTCTCTTCCTTTTCTTAAAGGGATACCAGTGCTATTGGATTAAGTCCCCACCCTTATGACCTCAATTAACCTTCATTACCTGCATAAAGGCCCTATCTCCAACTATAGCCATATTAGGAGTTAGGGCTACAAAATATAAATTTGAGGGGGGCACAATTCACTTCATAACAATGGCATATGTTTTCATTTGCACATTTACTCAACACATTTATTAAGGATCTACTATGAGCAGACACTCTGTTTAGTGCTGGGATACTATGTTAAATAGCACCAACATACTTCCTCCCACATGGAATTTATAATACAGTCAGGAAGGCTCATATTGAATGTGATAAGTGTTAAAGGGGGCAAATGGTATAAAATGAAAATGTAAATAAGGAGATCTAACTTAAAATAAATTAATGTTAGTGCTAATTTTTGCTATCATAAAACATCAGTCAAGAGGAACTAAAAATGCTTCTTATACATAGTTGTAATATATTTCATAATTTTTCAGTTTGCATATTATGTTTCCCTCTTGGTTATAATGATCTCAGTAATTGAATAGTGAAACATGCAAATATGCATCAGCTCTTTATATGAGAATTCATATTAAAGTATAAGGCACATTAAATCACATGATACTATTTGATTTGAATAGAATATTATGAGGTTGCTGATGTAAGTAATATTCAAAAGAGGTAGTTTTACTTGAATAAAACTTTGGCTTTAGGGGGCACCTGGGTGGCTCAGTCGGTTAAATGTCTGGCTCTTGATTTTGGCTCAGGTCATGGTCTCAGGGTGGTGAGATTGAGCCCCGTGTCAGGCTCTGCACCGGTCATGGAGCCTACTTAAGATTCTCTTCCTCTACCCTTCACCCCCCTTGAAAAACAAAACAAAACAAAACAAAAAACAACAAAAGAGCTTTGGCTTGGGATAATTAAATGTCTTGCTGAAGATAAGTGGTAATGATTTAAATCTTGATTGATTGATTTAAAAATTTAACTGTACATTTATTATATTATGTTGATTATTTTAGTCTAATCTGGCCTTTTCAAGGCACTTTGTTAATTTTGGAGGAAATTTGTTAATTTTGATGTTTATAAATATGTTGTCTCATACTTTCTATAAAATTTTGCATAATTTATCAATTTAATTGAAAACATGTATGTAAATAAAGAAATGGATAAATAAGTAAATCTGAACTTAACATTAATACTAACTTTTTAATAGGACAATAATTTCAGCATGAATCCATTTGTTATTTGAGGGAGAATTGGTCATTAAATTTCATTCACATTAAATGGCTGAAATATATTCAAAAATGAGTTATAAGCACAAGAGATTACTGCTTTGTTTCAGAGGGAAACTTACCATCCTTGCAGAATTCAAATAATTACATAAGATATTTAAATAAAGTATGATAAAGTTTATAAACAAAGTATATGACCTTAGATAATACATAACAGAATTGCCTCATACGGTCTTTCAATGGATTTAGGAGTTTAATACCTTAGAATGTTTACCAGGAAAAGATTAAAATTTACCTGGGTAAAAAGGAAGTTACAGATAAAATGATGTTTGCAAAGACCCAAGGATAAGGGAAGGCATAAATACTAAAGCAACTGCAGGAAGTGCTGTATGGCTTATATATAAAATTTAAGGTGCAAATGATCAGAGATTACACAGGGAGATGACAATAGCTAACATTGCTTGAGCTCTGTGTGCCAGACCTTTCTTCTAAGTCTTTTATATAGATTATCTCCAGTATTACTCAGAATATAAATATACTTATTACTTAATAATTAATCAATATATTTATTTATTCCAATAAATATAATATGCTCACCAACATATTATAATTGGTAAGATTTAGCATGCTTGTACCGCAAGGTCTTAGGATATAAACTTAATATACAAAAGTCAATTGCTCTCTTATATACCAGCAAGGAATATACTGAATTTGAAATTTTAAAATATATACATTATATATTATATATGTATTTATAATAGTGCCAAAAAATGGAATACTTAGGTGTAACTCTGACAGAGTATGTGCAGGATCTATATGTATAAAACTATGAAACTTTAATAAGTAAAATCAAAGATCTAAGAAAATAGAGAAATATCTATGCCCATCAATGAGAACACTCATTATTGTTAACATGCCAATTCTTGCCAACTTGATCCATAGAATCAACATAATCTCAACAAAAATTTCAAGCAAATTATTTTGAAAATACAATAGAACTGATTCTAAAGATTATATGAATAGTCAGAAGACCTAGAATAACCAAAAAATACTGAAGAACGTTGGCGGACTGATACTCCTGACTTTAAGACTTATTATAAAGCTACACTAATCAAATGAACATGGTATTGGAAAAGAATAGACCAACAGACCATGACCAATAGAACAGAACAGAGAACATAAAAAGATCCATACAAATAGTTACTTGATCTTTGACAAAGGATTAAAGGGAATTCAACACACAATCTCAGTTCAAGCTCAATAAATCTGAAATATCCATTATTAAGTGTGATGGAGTTATATTTTTAAACTACCAGTAGTTCAGTTATGACTCTCCTTATCTCAGTCCAGGCACATGCTGAGTAGTCTCACTGCATCTAGGAAGATATTCCTCAGCAAAAGCATAGAAAGCAGTATTCCTCTCCTGGATTTTGAGTCTCAAAAGCTTATTATTTTAGAGGACTGAGGGGAATGAATGGCTTAAAGATCTGGTAGATTTTATACTGTCTTACCTACCATCATCCCCCATCACACTTACTTGCAGTAGAAAAAGATCTATGGGCTGTGGGGGGGGGGGGCGGGGAAGATTCAAAAAGAAGTAATTGCAGGGTGCCTGGGTGGCTTAGTCGGTTGGTTACGCCTCTGCCTTCAACTCAGGTCATGATCCCAGGATCCTGGGATCGAGCCCCACATCGGGCTTCCTGTTCAGTTGGGAGTCTTCTTCTCTTTCTCCCTCTGCTGCTCCCCCTGCTTGTGCTCTCTCTCTCTCTCTCTGTCAAATAAATAAAGAAATAAAATATTTTTTTTAAAAAATGACCTTTAAAAAAACCAAAAACAAAAAAAGAAACTAATTTTTAAATAAATGCTAATTAAGTTCCTTATTATATGTGCTGGGCCTGGGGGTGAGTAGAATGCAGCACACATTCAAAATAGGTGTGAGGTGAATTAGGTCTGAGGATCAGATATAAAACATGGTGACTATAATTGATAACACTGTATTGTATAATTGAAATTAGCTAAGAGGGCAGAACTTAAATGTTCTCACCAAAATAAAAGATAAATATGTGAAGTGATGAACGTGTTAATTAACTAGATGGGGAGAATCCTTTCAGAAGTATACGTATATCAAGTCACCAATATTGCACTTTAAATATCTTACCATTTTATATGTCAATTATACAGCTGAAAATTTTATAAATATAGGTTTATAAGCTCCCTGAACAGAAACCTTTTCCCCATTTTGCATATGAAATTCAATCAAGATTGCAAGACCCTAAAAGAAAATTGGCTATATCAGGTGTATAGGCAACTGAGGTACTTGAAAAATTTTTTCTGTGCTCCAGGATGGTGTGGGAACCAAAAAGGTTATAGTTTTCCAAGAATGAAAAAAAGAAAAAAAGAAAAAAAAATTACAAATAGAACCATAGAATTTGAGGAAATTTTGTTGATAGGAGAGAGAATGACTAAGCAATAATTTTTGAAGACCATCAATGTATTGATGGAAGTCTCTGCAGCTATCTGCATGGCCATATAAGATGGAGGACAAGTGTCACTCCCATCATAAACATCTTGTCACTAGACAAGACCCACAAATCTTAATTTAATTAAGTTTATAGCATTCAGGCCAAAGAGACTTCAAAGTAAATTGAGTTGTAAAAGATAAAGAAAATTATACATCTCTTAAGCTGAGTTTTTGGACAGAGATACATACCCATTCTATAAGTAAAAGCTCATGTTTCAGGCTCTGCTCTGTCAATTACTAATAAGAAATGAAAAAAAAAAAAAAAAGAAATGAATCTTTGGGCAAAAACTCTAGTCCAAAAAATAGAATATTAACCTCTACCCTACCATCCTTGAAGCTATGTCTTCTACAAGTAAATTGAGGTAATGTACATGCAACCACTTTGCAAATAGGAAAATACAACAATACAACTTTAATGTTTTTTTAATTTTTTAATTTTTATTTTTTTAAAAGATTTCATTTATTCACTTGACAGAGAGAGAGACAGCAAGAGAAGGAACACAAGCAGGGGGAGTGGGAAAGGGAGAAGCAAGCTCCCCACTGAGTGGGGAGGCCGATGTGGGGCTTAATTCCAGGACCCTGGGGCTCGATCCCAGGACCCTGGGGATCATGACCTGAGCCGAAGGCAGATGCTTAACAACTGAGCCACCCCGCCACCCCAACTTTAATGTTTATTAAAGTCCATTAATTGTACTTTTTCTTACAATCACTTGCAATGTATTGGAGACTCTTTATAGTATGATGTAGAAATAAATTATATGAGTTCTGCCCATAAGAAGCCTTCAGTCTACATGGAGATGTGACATATTCTCAGTAACATTTGATTGACAGAACATGTTATTACAGGGTTAATTTCCAAAACACTTTTCTCTGAGTGATGGTAAGTGAATTTCAATGGAAAGGGTAGGATAGGAGCTGGCTATGCAATATAAGAAGAATTTGAATATGGAAGAGAAAGGCAGCTCAAGTATTGGGAATTGTATTAGCAAAAACATCAAAGTTGGAGATGAGCATGGTTTATTTCAAGGACAGTGGGGAACCTGGTGGATCTAGGTGAAATAAAATAATTTAAAGGAAAACTAATATGTTATTACACCTGTAAACCAAAAGATGAGTTTAAAAAATAAACATTTAGCCATAAAAAGGAAAGAAGTACTAATACAGGCTAATCAATGAAGATAAACCTTATATTAAGTGAAAGAAGACACAAAATATCATATATTATTCCATTCACATGAGATATTCAGAACAGATAAATCCACAGAGACAGATGCAGACTAGTGATTGCCAGGGTCAGGGGAAAACAGGAGATGGGGAATAACTGCTTAATAAGCATGAAGTTTTATTTGGAGGTATTGAAAGTGTTTTAGAAATAGGTAGAAATCATAGTTACACAAAAAAAGTTTTAAATGAAGAGACAATTTCCAGACTGAGCTAGTAAGCACTTTATAGCGGGGTATTTACAGGGACAAAATTCCCTCCAAATCCTGTCAAAAATGTTTGGGGGATGCTTTCGTAAACTAATTTGCCATGTTCAGTGAGTCCTAGTATTCCAGCTGTACACATTAAACACCTTGACTTGTCATCTGCTGTTAGTTTAATTTTAACATATCTTCTAAAAACTTCATATTTACCCAGAAGGGCATGTTCCCAGAACTTTCTATTACTGTAGTCATTCTCTGAGAAAACAATGCAATAAATGTGTCCCCCTTTAGCCAAATTTACTCAATCACAATTTGTTATGGGTCATTTCTTCATGATGAAGAGATTTTTACAGTTAGCACATCCCTCTTCACTCACATCTAGAACGTCATTGTTTTACTAGTTGTCAATTCAAATAATCCCTGTCTGGTCACTCCTCCATTTTTCCTCCATTAGAGAATATCTATTCATTGCAACTAGAATAATTTTACCAAGAGTGGTATAAGTTTGTTTTTTTAGGTAAAAAAAATTACAAAAGTAGATTGATTAGTGGACCCAACTTCCTTGCATCTTTCTGATGCCTAATTCTAACCCATGGTTCCCATTTTTAAGGTCACGTCACAATCCAAGATATCTCAAAACATCACATTTGAGTTTTAAGCATCTCTAAAGAAGTGAGTGGAGTAAGAAAAATTGGGACACTACCCAGTTAAGTCCGCTTCTTGAGGAAACTTTCTTTTTTTTTTTAATAAAGATTTTATTTATTTGAGACAGAGAGAATGAGAGACAGAGAGCATGAGAGGGAGGAGGGTCAGAGGGAGAAGCAGACTCCCTGCCGAGCAGGGAGCCTGATGCGGGACTCGATCCCGGGACTCCAGGATCATGACCTGAGCCGAAGGCAGTCGCTTAACCAACTGAGCCACCCAGGCGCCCTTGAGGAAACTTTCTGAGAAATCTCAGATAACACTTCTGCTTATGTCTCACAAATAACTGTGAGGGAGTCAAGGGAATAAAATCTTCTACTCAGTCACTGCCCTCAATAAAATTGGAGTTTTTGTCATTAAGTTGAATTACAAAATGTCTACCAGGTGGGTGGTCAGCAGTCTCTTGCTTTGCATATTAAATGATACATACATATATCAAATATTTTGCATTATGTATTTTATGTTATATAGTATGCATTGTGTATGTATATGAACTACACCAGGCATTATGTTGAATACTATCATACATTAAATATTTATTAACAACCTACTGTGCTTTTGGCACTCGACTAAGCACTGAAGAACAAAATCAACTGGTTCCTAGTCTCAGAGAGCTTATAGTCTAGTGGAGGAAACATTCTTTAATCCAATAAATGTACAAGTAAGTATAAATTAAAGAATAACCTTCTATGAGAGCATAAAACAAAGTAGCTGACTTACTCTGAGCAGAAAATCATCTGAATAGTCACTGTGAAATTGATACTTGAGCTGAGATCTGAAGGGAGACAGATGTTAAGTAAGTGGTGAGAATGTTTTTAGATGGAGAGGACAAAATGGTACAAACACAATGGAGAGAGGCAGGGAGAAAATGAATATACCTGGTGAGATCAGAGTTTAACGGCTAAAAGAGGCTGAATGGTAGACCGTAATAGACCATAAATGTCCTCTTCAATAGGGTTAAGGGATTATATAATTACCTTACAGGCACTGAGTGCTACCTCTCCCTGTTTCATATTTTATCATTAATCCAGAGGCACTTTTAATAATTCTACACACAGAATGCTTTTCTTGCCTCTCTAGCCACTGCTCACTTCTTGTTCCTCTTCTCCCTTGCCTGTTCAGACACTGCCTACCCCCTCTCTGCAGACCTCACCTATCTAAACCACATACATTCTTTTTTTCTTTTTTTCTTTCTTTCTTTCTTTCTTTTTCTTTCTTTCTTTCTTTCTTTCTTTCTTTCTTTCCTTTCTTCCTTCCTTCTTTCTTTCTTCTTTCTTTCTTTCTTTCTTCTTTCTTTCTTTCTTTCTTTCTTTATTTCTTTTTCTTTTTTTTTTTTTTGAGAGAGAGAGCATGGGCACATGCATGGGCAGGGAGGGAGGAAGAGCAGAGGGAGAGGGAGAGGGAGAGAGAGAATCTTAAGCAGGCTCCACATTCAGTGCCGGAGCCTGACACGGAGCTCTATCTCATGACCCTGAGATCAAGACCTGAACCAAAATCAAAAGTCTGGTGCCTAACCAACTGAGCCACCCAGTCACCCCTAAACCACTTCCATTCTTTGATGCAAAACATGTAGAACCTTCATAATATCTTTCTTGACATCAACCATATACCTTCAGTTATGATTACAAAAATATTTTATCATAAACTGTACATACTTCTATTTTGGTTTCTTCCTCTTTATTTTATATTTTCTCGTCTTTTTATAATTTTTTAAATTTTTAAAAATTTTTTTATTATTAACATACAATGTATTTGTTTCAGGGGTACAGGTCTGTGATTCATCAGTCTTACACAATTCACAGTGCTCACCACAACACATACCCTCCCCAGTGTCCATCTATAAACATTCTTTATCACCCACCCACCCCATCCCCCACCCCCTTCCACTACAGCAATCCTCAGTTTGTTTCCTGAGATTAAGTCTCTTATGGTTTGTCTCCCTCTCTTGTTTCATTTTTCCCTCCCTTCGCCTATGATCCTGTCTTGTTTCTCAAGTTCCACATATCAATGAGATTATATGATAATTGTCTTTCTCTGATTGACTTATTTCGCTTAGCATAATACCCTCTAGTTCCATCCACATCATTGCAAATGGAAAGATTTCATTTTTTGATGGCTGAGTAATATTCCATTGTACATATGTACCACATCTTCTTTATCCATTCATCTGTTGATGGACATTTAGGCTCTATCCATAGTTTGGCTATTGTGGACATTGCTGCTATAAACATTGGGGTGCAGGTGCCCCGTCGGTTTACTACATTTGTATCTTCGGGGTAAATACCCAGTAGTTCAATTGCTGGGTCATAAGGTAGCTCTATTTTCAACTTTTTGAAGAACCTCCATACTGTTTTCCAGAGTGGCTGCACCAGCTTGAATTCCCACCAACAGTGTAGGAGGGTTCCCCTTTTTCTGCATCCTCGCCAACATCTGTCGTTTCTGACTTGTTAATTTTAGCCATTCTGACTGGTGTGAGGTGGTATCGCATTGTGGTTTTGATTTGGATTTCCCTAATGCCAATTGATGTTGAGCACTTTTTCATGTGTCATTGTCCATTTGGATATCTTCTTTGCAGAAATGTCTATGTCTTCTGCCCATTTTTTGATTGGATTATTTGTTCTTTGGGTGTTGAGTTTGATAAGTTTCTTATATATTTTGGATACTAGCCCTTTATCTGATAAGACATTTTCGAATATCTTCTCCCATTCTCTCAGTTGTCTTTGGTTTTGTTGACTGTTTCCTTTGCTGTGCAAAAGCTTTTTATCTTGATGAAGTCCCAGTAGTTCATTTTTTTAAATCTACTTCCACCACTAGACTTTGAGCCTCTTTAAGCCAGGAATATGACTTACTCAACCTTATTTTCCTAGCACCCAGCAAAAAGTTTGGCACAGATAATGACTCAATAAATAGTTGCTGAATAAATAAATGAATCGATACTGAACATATTGATTTATTTTACTTTATAAATCTGATTCTAACACATTACATTATTGTCCCAATCTGTCAGAGACTTCAAAATATATAAGGAGAAAAATAGTGTAAAATTGTACTTCTAAACTTTTAAATTCAGGCTTCTGGCTTAAGAACAGCTTTGGGGTAGTTTGATGAAATTGTTCTGACTCTAATACTAAACCTCTTTAGCATGAATGAAAACAAGTTGTTTTTATCCTAGAAGCTGAATTGTTAGGAATTTCGGCTGAAGATACTTTCTATTACATCTAGATGCTTTATTATCTATAAACACTTTATTAATTCCATTATTTACTAAAAGCTATGTGTCCCACAGACTATCTTGAAGTGGAGGAGTTGTTATCTGTAGTGTGTGTGCACTATAAAACATAGTCATTGAGAATTGAGATAATGACAAACAAGACACCATTATTGTGGTCTAATTGGAAGAAGTTCTAACATGTCTAATTGGAAGAAATTCAAATATATACCTTTTGCTATAATTTATAACTTGCTTACAGTGGAACTTAAAAAGGATTCTGGACCCAATTCCACTGTGTGTAGGAGTGGGGGCAGGAGTCACCAATACCACAAAGCAAGTCTCTGCAACACCAGCTAGCTATCCTATAATTTAACTCCATTCTGACACTATCTACCTGAAGGAAACATCAGATTCCATACATTAAGGGTTCAGTCCTACAAGACTATCCCCACACCACCATTTCAGACACCAGTTGCAAGTCCAGGTTGTTTCCTGTACTTCTGACAAACTGGCTATAAATCAGAGGTTCCCACGACTTCCTCCTTGAGTTCAATTAATTTGCTAGAGTGCAAAACTCGGAAAAACACCTCACTAGATCACCTGTTTATTTTAAAAGGATGTAACTTGGGAACACCTAGATGGAAGAGGTGCACAGGGCAAGGTATGGGGAAAGGGCCTAGGGCTGCTGTGCCCTCTCCAGGAAGCCTATTTCCCCAAATCTCCACATGTTCACCAACTCAGAAGAAATTTGAAGCCCATCCTTTTGGAATTTTATGGAGGCATCATTACATAGGCATGATTGATTCAATCATCAGCCAATGAACTCAATCTAGCCCCTCTCTTTTCTCAAGAGGTCAGTGGGACTGAAAGTTCCAACCCTCTAATCACAGGGTTGCCTCCCTGGGCAGCCAGCCACTAGCCTCAGGTTACCTAGGGGCTTTTCAAAATTCATCTCATTAACATAACAGAAGATATCTTTATCATTCTCAACACTTAGGAAATTCCAAGGGTTTTGGGAGCTTTGAGTAAGGAACTCTGAAAAAAGACTGAATATATATGAGAAATAATTTTTGGTTTTCTGTATGACCAAACATACATATTTTTCAAAAATCGTAATATCATATATTAAAGTCTCAGCCCAAGCAGACCCTTTTATCATCACTATGAAGGATGGGGTATCTCTGAGAAGAGGGGCACTGGGGCATATCTCTGATCCCTTTGCTCCCCAACCCTGGATAATTCTCCATATTTTCCATCTTCTGGAGTGCTCAAGCTCTCCTTTCCTCCAGTTCTTTCACTTTTTCTCACGTTTCTAGATTTTTTTTTGCAAAATTGTGCTGCTGAAATACCTTGATCAAGTGATTCTGAAGACAGAAGTTGTTTCACATGTCAAGCAGATAAATGTATATATCAATACATACATGAACAGGACAAGTGGTCTAGAGCAGAGAAGGGGGGCAGGAGGAAAACAACAGTAATTTTTATCATGTGGTAATTATTGGTCCTGAAGAGATATATTTATTTGCATTAATTAAATGTATCTTTTCTACAACCGTAAAGAATAAAAGAGACAGATATTATTATCTCCAATTTACTTATCTTGAAAATGAGGATTTATTAATGCAGATCTGATATGGTTATTGTGTGTCTAAAAGACACAAAGGTAAATTGTCTAGAATATTTCCTAAAAGATAGCAAGTGCCTAATATATGTTAGGTATTATTATTATATTCCCCATTCCAAGGGAATATCTTCAGGCTAAGAGATGTTTATTAATTTGCCAAATTAATAGAGTTTAAAGGCAGGATTGAAATTAATACCTTCTGGCTCCAAACATAGCATTTGTCTGCATTGTGTTTTTCAAAAGAGATTGCCTTTCTTAAAAAGGCTTTTGGAGCATCTGCCTTTAAAATCAAATTCACTAATGATTTTAATGAACAGAACTGCCCATGAGCTGGGGAGGGTGGCTGGCTACATCTGTATCTTATCAGGGCAATGCAGAGGAGATTTAATCTAAGAGGCTAGGTCTCAGCAATCAAGGTTAATTGGAATGGAAATAATTTAGTTTGGACTGCATTTCAATGCTTAAATATCAAAATTTGACTTTAATTAAAGCATCAACTCATCTATAAACTATGATATTATGTTTCCCTGAAAAAGACAGTCTTTTTGATGAAATATAGATACTATGATTTATTAAATTCCAGTGATAGGGAGTTAGGGTAAAATATAGTTATCTACGTTAGAGAGGCAGAAGTGAAGCATAATGTTAACAGGATGTAATAAAGAGTAGCTGAAGGCTTATAAAGCTCTTTCTGAATTAGAACTTATTTTAGCTCATCAACCATGACTGCATTGTTATATGAAAAAAAATATGTGCTTGTATTCTTTTTATTTTTTATTTTTTAATTTTTTTAAAGATTTTATTTATTTGCAAGAGAGACAATGAGAGACAGAGAGCATGAGAGGGAGGAGGGTCAGAGGGAGAAGCAGACTCCCTGCTGAGCAGGGAGCCCGATGCGGGACTCGATCCCGGGACTCGATCCCGGGACTCCAGGATCATGACCTGAGCCGAAGGCAGTCGCTTAACCAACTGAGCCACCCAGGCGCCCCTCTTTTTATTTTTTAAAAACGATCCCAGTATGCTCATACATTGTAATGTCTCTGATGGAAAAGCACTCATTTAATAGCAAATTGGTAATCCTATCATTTCTAGAGCAAATATAAAAATGAGAAAGGAATGAATTTTGGCAACAGCTAAACGGGAAATGTTCAGTTAGCTCTTAGTATCATGTCTTGAACACTGAATATCAGGAAAGGTGCAGTTCTTAGACAAAAGATGACTCTGTGTGGTGGAACTAATGCATGAGAGTCTCCAAATCGGGTGAGGAATATATTAATCAGCATTACTGCCTGGTATGAAGTTTCCCTCAGTGCAGCATTTATAGATGGGCTTTCAAAAATCCTATCAGGGGCACCTTGGTGACTCAGTCAGTTAAGCATCTGACTCTCGATTTCAGCTCAGGTCATGATCTTAGGGTTGTGAGATCAAGCCCTGTATCGGACTCCACGTACTCATGTTGGTCTGCTCGAGATTCTCTCCCTCTCCCTCTGGCCACCGCCCCCACTTGCACTCTCTAGATAAAAATAAATAAATAAATAAATAAAATCTTTTAAAAAATCCTATTATTAATATTATAATAGTTGACTATATGCAAATTAGCTACTAATAATATGAATATAGAATTTAAGAAAATGTGTTTTTGTTCTGTAATAAATTATAAGAATTTATGTACTTGGAGAAAATCCCCTACAACTCTATGTTTCATGCATTCTAATGTATACCTTATTAAATGAATATGCATTAATATAATAAGTAAAATTTAAAAATTAATTTTTTACAAATATAAACTTTGATTAAACACTTAGCTCATCTTAAGTCATTTACAATTTAATTTGACATTATATATGACTGATTATTTCGAATAGGTTTATAAAGATTCTTAGGTTTATAAAGATATTTATTTACTTTTTTTTATCTATAAATGTTGGTGCTTTGATTTGTACTCAAGTGTGTCATAATCCAAACTCTGCTCTTTTTATTGTATTACCTGTTTCCCATGCAAAGAGATTCATTTTAGATGGATAAGCAGTGGCCATTCCCTGGAGGAAAGCCTTTCATGCTGTGGAATTGTATAAAATTTCTGGACAGGAGAGACTCCATTTTGAAGCTCTATTTTTCTTTCTAACTAATGAACTCTGGAACTGGGCATAAAGACCTCTTGAACTGGGCCAGAAACAGCAATTGTTTTACAAGCAGTTGCTTGTAAAATCAATAGGAAAACTGGCATCCAGATCATAAAACTGTCCATGTAAACTTTTTGAAGACAGAATAGTTAACTAATGCAT
Source organism: Leptonychotes weddellii (assembly GCF_054177405.1). Lineage (NCBI taxonomy): Eukaryota > Metazoa > Chordata > Mammalia > Carnivora > Phocidae > Leptonychotes > Leptonychotes weddellii. Next base: position 44,808,178 of record NC_138371.1, on the reverse strand, counting down.
CATACCAATAAATTAGTTGATCAAAGTGTAAAAACAAAAGTGCCTCAGCATGTCAGTACCTACTGACATTTTTTCTTTTTTTGTATTTATTTTGATATCTTCCTTGGTTTGCTGTAATCCTATAAGAACAAGAAGAAAAAGATAACCACCTCAGAGCAGCCAGCTTTATAAAAAGTGAATTATCAAGCCATTGATTTCTGACCAGGGTCTAGGACACCATTGCTTCTCTCAAAGGGATTTACAGTTTTTCAAAATGATGTTTGTAATTAGGCTGCAACTTTGCTTAACTTTTCAGTTATGCTTGCTAAGTCAGAGAGACTTTTAAATCATCCATGATTTTCACATAGGTTTTATTATATAGCAACACTTTTTCTCCTCCTTAAATCATGAATTCTTTTATACCAGATTGGTCGTCATTATACAACTCACAGTGCTGCCATAATGATCCTTTCATTTTGTTTTGTTAGCCTTGTAAAAAATTGCGTATGCCTAATTTGTATTTTATTATAGTTTGAAGAGCCATATAGAGACTTATCTGGCAGATGATAAGAATTTTATTCTTTGTGGTCAGGTCTCCATTTTAGGGTATTTGGATAAATTACTGTTTAAATGCACCCTTGAATGCTCCTTCTATCTGTGGTTTCACAGCAATACTAATTAGCTATTTGACTCCCTACTGGGTTATAAAGTTTGATCACCAAGAGTGATTGGTTCTTTCTATTCTTGGTGGGGATTTCTACTTAAAAAAAAAAAAATTGTTTCTTGAGGCTATTTGATTAACTCAGTGTTCCCTGTGTTTATTACTTTTCCTGCTTCAAAAAAATGATTCATTTAAGTGAAGAACAATGAGAAGAATAATAGGAAGTTCAAAACACATGTGTTCGTGTATATAAGATTGGTGATGGGAAACTATGCAACTGATTTTCCAAGAAATAGACTCTGAGGTAGAGATTTAAGTTCAGGAATTTACTGGGGAGTGATCTGAACATCAATACAGGTGAGGAAGAGTTACAAATAGTACTGTGCAAAGAGACAACTCTGAGTGCAAAATAGTCACAACAAAGTCCTGAGCCATGGGTACTCCATCGGGAGTTTTGAAGCTTTGATGGTCCTGCAGTGTTGTTCCAAATTGTGATGTGGGGCCCACATCACTAGTCACTGGAAGTTAACTGCACCTAGGAAGTGGACATGAGCATAGGAAAAGTGACTTTCTTTAACAAAGGTTAATTTAGAAGAAAAGGACTAGTTGACAGGTGCAGACAGCCAACACTCCCAGGCTAAGAGGGAATATATGCTTCAATACTGAAAGCTTATTTTATGTTTAGTGATGTAAATATGAGATTTATTCATTAAGTTGTTGTGGAATGGAAGGATTTAATGTTTTGTCTTGTCTTATAAAACAACAATTTAAATTTATTTTTAAAATAATAAAGATGATAGGGGTTTCAATAAAGATTATGACTTGAATGCATCTTACTGAGGCCCCTCAACTTTCAGCTGAAGCAATTTAGCCACTCGAGCAAAAATAGTCATCCTACAAAGGACTGCAGAGATTCAAAATTTGGAAGATACCTTCCTCCTTCTTGTAGATACACATATGGGTATCAGTTTTTTGTTTTTGTTTTTTTTTTTTTGGTTGAGAGGGGATAAGGAGATAATAGATATTTTAGGATTTAAAGAAGAAATTTCATGTCTCCAGAGGCACGTGGAGCTCGGGTCTATGGTGGCATTGCTGTCTAGGAATCATCTTGAAGTGGACACATGGTGTGATTTAACTAACTAGTAAGATTTCTCCGTGCACAAGGAGGTGGACTGCTCTGTCCTGTTTGCTGTCTATGGCTATAATAGACTCGGAGAAAAGTTTTTAAAAAACTAAATCATGTTGATAGACAAGGAGTTAACATCACTAATATAGCAAGAATCCAATATAGTTATAAAGATAAAAGAACTTAATGGAAAATCACATTAGAGATTTAAAAAGGATATTTATAGAAGAGAGAACATAAATAAGCTTTTACAAAATTTTCAAACACTAGAGGGGTGCCTGGGTGGCTCATTTGGTTAAACCGCTGCCGTCAGCTCAGGTCATGATTCCAGAGTCCTGGGATCGAGCCCCGCATCCGGCTCCCTGCTCATGCAGGAAGCCTGCTTCTCCCTCTGCCTGCTGCTCCCCCTGCTTGTGCTCTTTCTCTCTCTCTCTCTCGCTCTCTCTCTCTCTCTGTGTCAAATAAATAAATAAAATCTTTTTTTTATTTAAAAGATTTTATTTATTTATTTGAGAGAGAGAGAATGAGAGAGAGCACATGAGAGAGGGGAGGGTCAGAGGGAGAAGCAGACTCCCTGCCGAGCAGGAAGCCCGATGCGGGACTCGATTCCGGGACTCCAGGATCATGACCTGAGCCGAAGGCAGTCGCCTAACCAACTGAGCCACCCAGGCGCCCTAAATAAATAAAATCTTAAAAATTTTTTTTTCAAACACTAGAAATCAAGAAATCCATTTCCTTCATAAGATATAAGGAAAAAAATGAAAAATAAAGCATTAATGTTGTGCTATATTTTCCCATGTCCGATTAGAAAAAAATAAAAAAAAAAATCAACCCGTCTAACGTGGAGGAGCACAGTAAATATGTAGCTATAATTTCTGCCTATGACGACCTAAAAACTATTCCATAATTGTGTTTAAAATGTTAATATATTAAAAAAAAAAAAGACTTAAATATAGAGAACAAACTGGTTCTTACCAGAGAGGAGGTGGTTAAGGAGATAGGTGAAACAGGTGATGGGGATTACAAATACACTTATTATTATTTTTTATTATTATGTTCAATTAGCCAACATATAGTACATCATTAGTTTTTGATGTAGTGTTTAACGATTCATTAGTTGTGTACAATACCCAGTGTTCATCACAACACAAATATACTTATGATGAGCACTGAATAATGCATAGAATTGATGGATCATTATGCTGTACACCCAAAAGTAATATGATACTGTATGTTAATTATACTTGAATAAAAAATAAAAGATTATACTTTCAAAAAAAGTTAGTTTATAAACCTCATTATTTTGTAAATTCACTAGTATTAAAAAATCATGTATATGTCCATGATAACCTGACAAAATATCTGACGTTAATATGAGATATATCAATTTCCTTTTAATACTAATTACTGAGAGTTATTGAATTTATCCTACAATATGGTACATTAAGTTATTGGTAAGGATATAGTGATGTACTTGTTGGACAAAAGATGCTTAACCTCCTATCATTTGAAATATCCAATGATGGAAAAGTAAGGTAAAATTTTCTGTAAAGTGTTATAGTTATTCTCTTATTAAAATGTCTATCATAAAATATACAATCAATCTGTAAATACTCACCCATATTAAAATCAGAGTACATTTTATAAAAAATTTAATCAGTAAGTATCAGTAAGTTATTTGATGGGATTATGGATCATTTATCAGTTTTTTCTCAAATTTTTATATTGAGTCATTTAACACAAGAATTATGTTCAGATATTTTGACAAAGTTCTATTTTTATTTTTTGTTAAGACTACTGATGTTGTCAAGGTTGTTCATTTTCCAAAAATGGATAAATTTTAGCAGTAGTTAGCAGTTGGTGATATAAGTCAAGAACACTGAGGTTTTTTATCACATTCAGAATATTTAATTTCCCCTCCATCTGATAATAATTTTGCATGTAAAAAATAACACAAAACTATGTCAATTTGAAATAGCCACCCACACACCTTATGGAATTAAAATATTGTGTGGGATTGAAATCATGAGTATATTCTGTAAGCATGATCTCCAAAAGCATATTTTTCTAAAAAAATTTATAATAATGACAGTTGTTCAAACCAAATGATTTGATATTTTAACGTCAGGAACTTGCTCAATAGTTTCTGGATCTTGGTTTATAGTGTTAACCAGAGCACTTGGATTTAAAGGACATAAAGTCTCATGGTAGTAAAATACAGTAACACAAAATTTTAGAATGAAGAGGGGACAGAAAGTCCATGAAAATCTATCATTTTTTAGCATTGCATGGAGGTTTTTTTTTTTTTTTAGGTGCATATTTTCATTATAGATGAAAAGGTTATTTTCTCTACCAATTTAAACAGCACTTTTCTAGCATATGGATACAATCTAAGATATAGGGTAAACATATTTATGATGCCTCTGAGAGCTAGCTTTAACATCTGAACAGACTTGGCAATGTACAAATGGGCTAGAAGTCATGCTTTACAATTTCACATAACTGATTGACACTTAAAACATGGTAAAAAGAAGTTTGAGGATTTCTTTCCCCCTTGCCATCCATTAAATGGGTAAAATTGTTTACTACACATACATGAGCCATTCAAAGCGATTTTCAGAATAATTTTTCTATTCAAAAGCCCTTGAGTACTAACTGTTCCTTTTATATTTAGTCTAAAAGTAAAGGCAAGGGAGTAGTATTCTTATAAACATGCCCCATATTTTTCTCATTAGGATAATTTTCATGCACAAAACAATAGTATATGAAATTAAAAAAAAGGATTTCATTTACTGAAAATGAAACGTGTAAAACTAAAAGCAAAATGTTATATAGTCATTTAAGCTTACTTATGAGCACTGTTCATCTAGTGTCCTTATTAAAATTTAATTCATCAGGTTTATACTCTAACAACTAAAGAGGATTTATAATTTTTAAAAATATTGATTACAATCTTCAGACATTCTGGAAATTTGTGTTTTAAATCATTGTTTTGGAGAGTTTAATGTTCCTTTTTGTCTTATAAAAATTAAGTAGATTAAATGGGATTTTTTTTTAATATTTTTAAATGCCAAGAAGTAGAAGCACCTTAGTTTATTCCTCTGTCAATAACTACTGTTTTTTCTATTTAAAAATGTTGAGCATTAAATTGTCTTTTAAAGGCACTCAATGAACTATTATATTTAGTTGGTATTTTTAGGTCCCAAGTAGCAGATATGTTATGACACCACCCACATTCAGATTCTCTGTTGCTGGGTACCTGGCATATAGATGCGGAATGCTCAAATTTCAAAGAGAGAAAAACAATAAAATAATTATTTTACATTAACTAAAGTGAATGTTCAAAAAGTACTAAAAAGGTAAAGGCTTATGTTCTACTTGTGGAGACTTGGTTAAATATAATAAAATACCCACCATCTATATTCATGGTTCATAAGTCTTTAGAGGTCAGGTGAGAGCCAATGGTATCCATTACTGGTAGTTTTAAAAACATATTTTATATTGTGTTTTTATGTTTGGGGGTTTATTGGTGGGGGACGAGTTGTTTGTTTTTATTACGAAGTTGTTATTTTACTCTTGACTTCGTCTATTTAAATATGTCATTAAATTGACTCCTGTTTCTTTGCATTATTAAGGCTTAATTCTTGAGTTAAAGAAAATTACCTAATTGTGCCATATGTAAAATGTTATCACCAAATTGTCCTGTTAACCTGGAAAAAAAAAAGTCTGATTATTTATCCAATTGCTTGTTCCTGTTGTGAAATCATTTTGTTAGATGAAAACGCAAAGTAGATATTTGATGAATGCTCTGCCTTGGAAGAGGTATAGGTAGCTCCAGATTCTGGATTGTCTGCTGTTGAACCACAAATTAAGCTCAATTCAGCTGACATTTGTTAAGCACTTACTATGTGGCAGATATTATATACAAATTATATGGAAACGTGAGGAAGATGTGGATGCTGCTTTTGTATAGTTCACAAACCTTGTAGGCCACATGGATATGTAAACAGTTAATTAAAACACTTTGGAGTCCAAATGGGAGGCTCTACATACACAGTGTGGTTAAGGGCCCAGTATCCCAGAGCTCAGATCCAAGCTCTACCACTTACTGGCTGTATAACATTAGAAAAATCACTTACATTCTCAAAACTTCACTTTTCTCTGTAAATTAGGGATAATAAAAATTTCCTTATAGGGATGCAATGAGAACTAAATTAGACACCCAACTGTAAAATTGTAAACTCACTGACTGGTATGCTCTGGGATCCTGGGCTGCCTAATCTCCAAACATTTGAGGATTATCTAATCATCTTTACGTTATTTCTAGTTTTCTGTTGTAATTAGTTTAAATCCATTGAGTGAATTAAGTCTGAATTATGCAAATTCTTTGAAATGAAAATATGTGTATTCTGCAATTCTTTTTATGACAACTATCTACATACACACACTTAAAAACACACATTTGTCTATTTAATTAACTCAAGTTGGTTTATTATGTTCTTCAAATCTATATCCTTATTTATTTTTCTACTATTTCAAACAGTGAACAATTTGTATTAAGAACTTCAACTATGGCTGTGTGTCTATTTCTCTTCTTAGTCTTGTCAATTTTTATTTTATTTTTTATATTTTGAAGCTATGTTAGTAGGTACATCAAATTTTACTGGTACATAAATAAATATTGTCCAGTTCAACTGCTACACACCAGGGGGCCAGGATTGTATTGCATTAATTTAATTAAAAGACTATATCACATCATAGTTTAGGTTAACCTACTCTGATGTCCAAGATGCATTCAATTTTGCCACTAACAAACAGAGGAATAAAAGAGGAATTTAACGTGTATTGTCACTTCTGTGCCTTCTGAAATTTTCAATATAGTGCTATTCTCTGTCATTCCCTGACGGATATTGCACTGTTTATTGGTATATTATTTGGAAGAGAGGAGAAACTCAATTTTCTTCCACTTTGCTCTTCTTACCGTAATAGCTTTTTCTCCACATGTCAAATAGTCAATGTAAAGATTCAATTTCTGGTGATAGCTCTCCTAACTATACATTCAGAAATTAGGGAAATATCTTGTTCCCATTGTCTGCCCAGGTCATCTGAAACCCAATCCTACTTCAAGGCTGAAAACAGTGAGGTGTAGGGATGTGGAGTGCAAGAACAAATTGGCTTTCCCTTTTAAAATAACTATTTTATGTGAGTGGGATAAACCATCACTGTGTCATTTAGTGGAAGATTTGCTGCTTTCACAGAAGGGAGGAGGAGCTATCTTCCAGCAAGTACACATCCCCTGAAACCTATACTTTCTTGATAAATACACCAAACTGTATAGAAGAGACATAAAACTGTGAATTTAACCATGATAGTGCTAAATATCTGTGAATGGAGAACTATTAGAGATACTCTCAGATTTGGGAGACTTTGCTCCTGCTCAAGCCTGAGGCTCCTTAAGTCAGACCTGATATTATTTACTCTTTTATTCTTAGTGCTTAACATAGAATAAGACATAGAATAGTAAATATTTATGAAAATAATGAATGAATGTTATAGCTCAAATATTTTCATCAGACACCATTTTATTTATTTTTAACAAATATAGCATGGCTTCCAAGGGAAAATGAGTTTCAAGTTCTAAACAAAAGATTTTAAAATAGACATTTAAATACAAGCAATAAAAAATTGGGAAGAAATTAATAATTAAGACTTTGAGGGTTTTAATTAAATAGGAACTAAATAATTGATGAGTACAACAGATTTCCCATCTAGAAAATGTATTTTGATTTTCTAAACATATTTCAGCTATTTTTAAAATAAAGATCAGACATGCATTATTATAAGTTAATTTTTTGTATTTATTATATCTAGATATCACAATACACATTATTAATTTTAGATTTTGCACAAGAGATCTTTTAATGGAATTAAGATATATTAGAATAAGTTTATGAGGTGATTTATATACAACGTCCTAGACACATTAGAATGTAGGTTGTGGCTAGGAGTTTCTTTTGTTCCTATCTAAAACTGTCCTTAAGCCCTAGCTTTAAAACAATATGTCTGAAGCTCTTGGCAAACTATTTTTGTCAGAGAGATATCAGGAAAAAAAATTCTTCTAGCAAGATGAAAATCACTAGATAAGAAATACTTGCTCCTAAAAAATGCTTTATTTTCTTTGGCTCATACATAAGTTGAAGGCCATACCAGAATTGTTTTGGATGGAATACTCCCATACATTAGTATCGCAAGGACAATATTTTTATTTTATTTTATTTTATTTTGTTTTATTTATTTATTTTTATTATGTTATGTTAATCACCACACATTACATCATTAGTTTTTGATGTAGTGTTCCATGATTCATTGTTTTCGTATAACACCCAGTGCTCCATGCAGTACGTGCCCTCTTTAATACCCATCACCAGGCTAACCCATCCCCCCACCCCCCTCCCCTCTGGAACCCTCAGTTTGTTTCTCAGAGTCCATAGCCTCTCATGGTTCATCTCCCCCTCTGATTTCCCCCCCTTCATTTTTCCCTTCCTGCTATCTTCTTCTTCTTCTTCTTTTTTTTTTTAAACATATAATGTATTATTTGTTTCAGAGGTATAGGTCTGTGATTCAACAGTCTTACACAATTGACAGTGTGATTCTCCATACAGATAAAATAGATATTACCCTCATTCCCTATAGCCAGAACCTTTACACTTAATTTGTTTACTTCAAATTTTGGTTCAGAGTACATTTTAAGGTGTTACTAATTTTTATTTTTTTGGGAAGAAATTTTTAAATTCTAGAAAATCAAGTATACCTAGAATTGTTGTACATGCATCTGTAAATCAGGTGATCAATGAACCAACTCAGAAGTCAGGAATTTAAAGGTTGAACTTTGTTCAAAGATCTGTAACAACACACTAAAACTTGACCTTCTAATATTTCTAGAACTTTAATGGCATACTTTTTAGATTCTACAAAATTTATACTACTTTTTTTCTTTTTGACAAAAGTATTCTGAATTCACATTAATTTATTACCTATATAATAGATTCATAAAACATTATAAAAATCTAATGCTACTAAAGGAACTGTAGAATTAATCTTATTCAATGGTCTTCTTATTTTCAAGACTTGACAAAATATTGTCTGGCAGGGCCAAGGATTAAACTATGGTTTCTTAATTTTAGGAGTCATGACTGGATTCTTCAGACATCAACTTAAAGGTCACATAACTTAGAAATTATTCCCTGATTCCACAAACTACACTAAGTGCTACAGCTGTGTGATCTTCATGTACCCATGCATCCATTAGTCTCAGTCATTGCATAATTATCCATCCTTATTACAAGTTTATAAACTTATAGAGCTGAAACTATGGCTACTTTATACTTATATGTCTTATCCCCAGTGTTATAAACCCACTCACAAATCAGAAGTTAGGTAAATATTTTGAGAACAGATATAATAAAGAGGCAATGTTGAAAGTCCTATTTACAAAGTCTGATCTATAATCACTAAAAAATGTTAAACAACTCAAATGTCCGTCAACTGAAGAATGTTTAAACAAACTGTGGTATATCCATGCAATGGAAACTACTTTACAATAAAAGCAAAAGAACAAACATACACAATATGAATGAACCACAAATGCATTATTGTAAGTAAAAGAATCCAGATATAAAAGGTGATGTATTGTATGATGTCATTTATAATATTTCTTGGAAAGGCAAAATTATAAGAACAGAAAACAGATCAATGGTTTTTAAAATGCTGGTTGTGAGGGATCAGGGTGACTAAGAAAGGGCAAGAGAAATTTTGGATGTGGTAATTTCATATCTTGATGGTCATGGTGATTACACTACTTTATTCATTTGCCATTTATATTTTTTGTTTTGATAGTATATCATTCAGTGCTCAGCAAGAAAAGAGAATCAGAAGGAGATGTCTATTAAGAGATTTATTTTATGAAACTGGCTCGAGCAATTGTGGGTCTGGCTACACAAGTTAAAAATCCAGAAAGCAGGCCATCAGGAAGGGTAGGCTAGAGCCCTCATGAGCTGAAGTTGCTGTCTGCAGGCAGAATGTATTCATCAGAGAAGCCTCAGACCTGCTCTTAAAGCTTTTTAACTGAATCAGGCCCACCAGATAACCTAAAATAATCTCCTTTAGTTACAAGTCAACTGATTATGGGCTCTAATCACATTGACAAAAATACCTTCCCATCAACACCTACTTCAGTATTTGAAAAGCTGAAAATTATAGACTAGCCAAGTTGACATCAAAAGACTATCATAGCGGGGCGCCTGGGTGGCTCAGTTGGTTAAGCGACTGCCTTCGGCTCAGGTCATGATCCTGGAGTCCCTGGATCGAGTCCCGCATCGGGCTCCCTGCTCGGCAGGGAGTCTGCTTTGACCTCTGACCCTATCCCCTTTCATGTGTTCTCTCTCATTCTCTCTCTCTCAAATAAATAAATAAAAATCTTTAAAAAAAAAAAAAAAGACTATCATAGCTTTAGCACTCCTTTGAAATCAATATGATTAAAATGATAGTCATGTCTTTGGGGGGTGGGGGGACCCTCATTTCTTCTATGAGATTCTTTTCTGGTCTTAGGAAAGAATTCCAAAATTGTATTTTTCCCCAGTTCTAATCCATCATGTTTAGATTCCCTTCATACATTATTGCTAGGTGTCTCCCAAAACCATTTAAGCTCAAATAATAACCCTTTATATTAATTTATTATCTGCTAAACATTGACCTAATTTGTTATAAGATTCTTCTATCATTATGTCTATTATAGCCTTAGTCCCCAGTATCTATAAAATGCAGAAGAAACAGATTAACAATTGTTTATGTGTGTCATTGGTACTTACATGTAAAATTCAGTAGGTAATTTTTTTATTTTAAAACAATACCAGTATTTATGATTTCTAAAAAATGCAAAAGAGCTCTAATCTCTTTTTACAAAGGGTTTGTGCTAGAAATTTACTTCTTCTAGAACTCCATTTCAGAGATGCTTTATCTAATCTTAGAACTGCCACACCAATTAGTTTATGAAAATCTACAACTACTCCTAAATATATCTAAAATAATAAAAAAACCTGGTCACTCTTCAAGAGGAATGTATCTTGTGTACAAATAGTTGAGTAATTTTTAACAGCGTGACTGTCAGTATTCTAGAATGTTTAAAGGGACTGTTCTTTAGAACTAACAATGATTTTATTATACTTTTTGAAGGTAACATAAAAGTTAAATGAAAAAAGAAAAAGAAAATTAAATAAACTATTAAACATATGCAGGTTTATAAAAGCCAACATAATTCCTAATTTATTTGAAGGCATGGATATGAAGATACTGACAGAATACTCCATTCCTAGATTTCATCAGTAATAAGGAGCAAGAAATAACTAAAAGAAATATGAATCACATATCTCTTTTATCAAATGGAAAAAGTTCAATAATTGAGTCTTTTTGAAAAGCACCACAATATCAGGAAAAGAGTGTCATGTTCTTGTTTCTGTCATTCGACTCTTTGCCTTTGTTCCTCAGTAGATAAAATTGAAGAAAGTTTTTACTTTTTTTGTAGAAAGCGAAAAGTTCAAGGACTTCTGTTCTCAACCAGGGTGGAAATATGTTTCCATAACAGGGCAAATGAGGAGCGTCTCAATTGGGCTGTCACTGGGTGCAGCATTTTATGCCTCTTTTGAGTTGCATTGGGACAAAAAAATAAATTGAAAATTGAAAAATAAAAAAATATGTATCATTTTGCCCTTTTAAGACTATAATGAATTGGAACTGTTAAGCAAAATATTTGGAAAAAAAAAACTTTCAACAGGAATAACTGGCAAAAAGGAAAGGGTGATGGAGATGCATGCTTTTGCTTTGTAAAATCATAATTCTAAGGTAATTTTATATGCCCCACACTCTTATACAGTACAAATGATAGTGCAACTTTTGGGAGAGGGAAGGGGAGGGTAGTTGGAAGCATTTAAGAAACTTCTCCGAAAAATAATCTTTCAAGAACTTTACTATTTTAATTTCATAGACTAATAACTTCATAAAATGCTCATTAAAGTGCCCTTAATAACAAAGGAGAGTAAAGTGTATACAGAGGATCTAGGGGGCACATCTCAAAGCAAATGATTTACCGAGGCTCGTGTCCTATTTTTATGTTTACATTTATTTTTGTATTCCTCTAGTATGTACTATTCATCACACTTTACTGTAGAGATTTCACTAAACCTTCCAGCAAAACTGATATCCAAGGAAGATTAGAAAAAAAAAGTTTTGTGAGCAGTGTCTTTTCATATCTCTGGAGGTATTCATGGTCTTATTAGGAAAAAAAAAAGTTTTGTGAGTTTTTAATTTTTTTTAAAGGTTTTATTTATTTGACAAAGAGAGAGCGAGCAGCAGAGGGAGAAGGAGAAGCAGGCTCTCCGCTGAGCAGGGATCCCGATGCGGGACTCAATCCCAGGACTCTGGGATCCTGACCTGAGCTGAAGGCAGACGCTTAACCGACCGAGCCACCCAGGCCCCCAGTTGTTTAATTTTTCATATGTGTTTTTTTTTGCAGGTAAAAGAGGTAAAAGTTTTTATGTAAAATTGTATGTTTCATTAGAGTATGTGCTTTTGATGAATAGACTTCAGAAATCCTCATTGTTCCAGAATAGTATTATCTAAAAATGTGGTAAAAGACTTTAAAACTCAATAAAAATAAATACCATGACCCCTGCTCCTGTCCCTCTAAACATTGCTGCCATGCCCCAGCTCACCCCCACCCACACCACACACATACCTTAGCCACGCCAGTAAAATGGTATTGAATCTTAAAAAAACATTACAGGTATTTTGCTTCGATTCCAGTATGTAAAGAGTGTGGAACTTGATGCATCAATCTTTACAACAGGTTAAGCTAAAACAAACAAACAGAACAGAACAAAGCAAAACAAAACTTGACTTTTCTTGGACCCATCAGAGAAATGAAGTTGCAGAGCAAATCGTCACCCTGAAAATTAGAGGGAGATGCATTCAGAAGTTCGCAGCTGAGATCTGCTTACCTGGGGAAAAAGCCATTTGAACCATAAACTGTCAGGAACACTTAAATGGTAACTGTCACAAATGGTTGGAGTGTGACAGAGTGTAGTCTAGCTTAATAGTGAAGAACTCCTGGGGGCCTACAGTTTTAGTTGGGCCCTCATACTTTTTGTGAGCCTTATTCCCAGCAACCCCATCAGTTTCTCATGATGAAGCTCTGAGAAAGATATCCTTGTGGAACTTGTATAGGGAGAAAACAGACTAATAATTGTGAAATACACCCAGGGCTTTCTCTATAACAAAAGCCCACACTCTAAGGGAAAATAATTTGCTTGAGCCTTGTGCCAGCTGGATAAAGGCATGTCTCCCATTCCAGTCCCCTTTACACTTCTAATATCACAGAAGATGGCAGGCAATAATCAACGAGGGAAGAGTTTCAAGAAAATAGATTAGGAACACTGTAGCCTAGTAACAGAGTAGAGGGAAAGAAAAAAAAAACCTCTATCACTTGAAAAATATGTATAAAGGTCAGATCCCTGAAACACAGGTCCACTAAAAGATAGAGATTTAATTGAAAAATTAAAGAAGTTTTTTCCTCATGCACACCTTCCCACCACACCAACAGTGAATGCCCCAGCATAAGAACAAGAGATTATAGCTGAAAGAGCTTCAAGATACAGACTCTCTCTGAGGAAGTGTACTTAGGGAACCCTAAAATAGGGAGGGGAGATAAAACCAAGGGCACTAGAAGAAGAGTGTCCTCATAGGTACCTACAGCTACAGCAAACATTAAACACAGCCCAACTTTTACTCATATTAACATAAGTGCTCAACTAAAGGCCAACTTACCTCAATTACTATTACCTAATATTATTGATTACTGGACATTACAACATGCCTGGATTTCAACAAAATTACAAGACATGTCAAAAAGGCGGGGCACCTGGGTGGCTCAGTCGTTAAGCGTCTGCCTCCAGCTCAGGTCATGATCCCAGGGTCCTAGGATCGAGCCCCGCATGGGGCTCCATGCTCAGTGGGAAGCCTGCTTCTCCCTCTCCCACTCCCCCTGCTTGTGTTCCCTCTCTCGCTGTGTCTCTCTCTGTCAAATAAATAAATAAAATCTTTAAAAAAAAAAAAAGACATGTCAAAAAGGCAAGAAATAAAACACATTCTGAAGAAATAAAGCAATAATTAGAAACAGACTCAAATATGACAGATATTGGAATTATCATATGGGAATTTAAAATAACTATGATATCACCACACCAAAAAATGGTAAATATGTGAGGTGATGGGTGTGTTAATTAGCTTGGTTTAGCTTGGTGTTAATAGCTAAATAACAAGGTAATTATTATTATATACAGATATATATATATATAGGTATGTGTATATATACACCTATAATAAACATAGAGGTATATCAAATCATCATGTTATACATATTGATTATATTACTTTTTATCAAATATACTTCAAAAAAGCTAGGAAAAATTAAATAAAATAAGTATGACAAATATGTTAAGGGCTCTGGTGGAAAAATTGACCACATGCAAGATGAGCAATGTAAGTAGGAAGATGGAAACAAACAAACAAAATATATCAAGAGGAAATGAAATACTAGAAATGAAAAAAACTAACAGAAATGAAGAATGTCTTTGATGGCTCATCAGTAGACTGAACACAGCTGACAAAATAAACAATGAACTTGGAGATAGGTCAATAAAAATTTTCCAAACTAAAATGCATATAGAAAAAAGAATGAAAAAAATATGTAGAACATCCAAGAACTGTAGGATAGTTATATCAAAAGATACAACTTGCATGTAATTAGGATACCAGAAAGAGAGCAAGGAGAGAACAGAGCATAAAAAATATTTGAAGTAATAATGACTGAGAACTTGACAAAATTAATGATGGACACCAAACCAAATCCCTGGTGCATGGATCCCCGAGAACATAACCAAGTAAAATAAATAACAATAAACAGACTTAGGCATATTATAGGCAAACTCCAGTAAACCAATGACAAAAGAAAAATTTTTTTGAAAGAAGTATGTGGGCAGGCTTATTTATAGAGGTACAAGGGTAAGCATTATAATGGAATTCTCACAAGATATTAGGCAAGCAAGGAGAAAATGAAGTGAAAGAAGACCACTGCTCTAGAATTCTATACAAAGTAAAATTATCCTTCAAAGTGAGAGTAATAAAAACTTTCTGAGACATACAAAACCTATGGGAATTCATTGCCAGCAGACCTTTCCTGCAAGGAAATTATGCCTTTAGTCTTAGAGAATAAATTTACTTCCAAAATTATTTAGGTAAATACTTATTTCTCTACGTGATTTAGTGAGGAATTTTCATACAATTATAACACAAATATATTCCTTTGCTACATCAGACATTCCATCCTGGCACTTCTAACCTCCTAAATGATGTATAAATTTCATACCCTAAGGTTCATTCTGTGCCATAAAATTTAAGCTTTCAGGCAGAAGAAATATGGCATAGATCAGAAACATGGACCTATATAAAGAAAGGAAAAGTTTTACCACTGGAGTCATAATTACTGGAAAAAACTTAGAAAGAAATATCTGTAGTATAATGAGAAAAGATAAAATGCAATCATACAAATGCTATATAAAACCAGAGAAGGCAGGGAAAGAGGAAAAAAATAAAAAAGGAATAAATATGACAAAGGAAAAACACTAACAAGAATGTTAGATATTAACCCAAGTATAAAATATAATTTTAAATACAAATGATCTAAATAGGTCAAATTAATAACAAATCGTCAGTGTATTAAAAAAACAAGAATAGGGCGCCTGGGTGGCTCAGTTGGTTAAGCGACTGCCTTCGGCTCAGGTCATGATCCTGGAGTCCCTGGATCGAGTCCCGCATCGGGCTCCCTGTTCGGCAGGGAGTCTGTTTCTCCCTCTGACCATAACCCCTCTCATGTGCTCTCTCTCATTCTCTCTCTCTCTCAAATAAATAAATAAAATCTTTTAAAAAAATAAATAAAAAACAAGAATACACTTAAAGTGTATATGATATATATGCTTTATATATATCAGAGAAGTTGAAAGTAAATAGGTAGAGAAAGATAAAACATGACAATAAACTCAAAGTATAATATATATATATTAAATATATATATATAATATATATATAAATATATATATAAAATATATATATATAATATATATATATATATAAAAGACAAGGCAGACTTCAGAATGAGAAATATCATTACGGATGGCATTACATAATGATAAAGAAATCTATTATCCAAAAAGACAAACAACCCTAAACATATATGCGACTAACATCACAGTGTCAAAATATGTGAGGCAAACTGATAGAACTGAAAGGAGAGAGAAACAAATCTACTCTTATAGTTGGGAGATTTCAAAACCCTTTCTTTAGTAATTGATAGATCAAGCTGACAGAAAATCAGTAAGGATATAGAAGACTGAAACAACACTATCAATCAACTTGAATTAATTGACATTTATGGAATAGTCTTAGCTATTTGTCCAGTTGATTTGAAGATGTATGTCTACACAAAGACCTGCATAAGAATGTTTATAACAGCCTTATTCATAATTGCCCAAACCCAGAAGCAACTAAGATGTCTTTCTGTGGGTATATGGATAAACAAATTGTGATACATTCATACAACAGAATATTATTCAATGATAACAGAGAATGAAATACCAAGCCATGCAAAGACATGAATGAATTTCAAATGCATATTGTTAAGTGAAAAAAGCCAGTCTGAAAAGAGTAAGTACTCTATCATTCAATTTATCTGACATTTTGGAAGAGGTAAAACTATAGAGACAATAAACAGATTAATTGTTTCCAGGGGCTTGGGAAGGAGGATTTGACTAGGTTAAGCACAGGGGATTTTTTTAGGAGAGTGAAATAATTCTGTATGATACTAATGTTGGATATAAGACAGTATGTGTCTCTAAATTTTATAGCACAGAGTGAACCTTAAGGTATGAAATTTATACATCATTTAGGAGGTTAGAAATGCCAGGATGGAATGTCTGATGTGACAAAGGAATATATTTATATTATAATTGTATGAAAATTCCTCACTAAATCACGTAGAGAAATAAGTATTTACCTAAGTAATTTTGGAAGTAAATTTATTCTCTAAGACTAAAAGCATAATTAACTGTACATAAACACTATGTTCTAGTTGATATACTTCTTTCCCATTGGAGTAAATGTTAACTCTGAAACAATGATAGATATATATTGGAATTGAACAACTAAGTAAATGGATAGCAAATGGTAAGGACAAAGTTTCTTGTTGGAGTGGGAGGATATAAATAAGCAAGGGATTCCATGTATCAATGGATTAGAATTGGAGACATCAATATAAACTCATGTTTAGTTTAATATAGATAATGATGGTTACTATAGAATTATTCATAGATATTTGCATATACGTGGCTTAGTATACACACCTATATTTCCTTGCTCTGTCAGCTGAGAGAGCCTAGCAGCAATGTCATCCCAATAACAATGGGCACACCTAGTATACAAATCTTGCTTTCTAATACCATCCTCCAATAAAAGGAACCAGAAATCTTAGGGTAATGGCTGATTTGAGGGTTACAATAGTAAGTATACAAGATAAACTTGGAACATTCAGGGTGCCAGAAAGCAAGTAAGGGCTCAAAAAATCTCAAACAAACCTCACAATGATGGAAGTATGTCAAAGGGACACAGGAGCTAACTGAAAGAGTTTCTGGGAGCCAATTTGCACAACAATATATGAAGTAGTATTGAATTATAACTAAAGTATAAAATAAATAACCATGAGTCCATACTTATATAATAAATAAATAAATAAATAAATAAATAAATAAATAAATAAATGGAAGAATAGATAAATCTCCCATGCCAAAGAATTCCAAATAATTTGTGTGCATACTTCCCACTCAAGGAGAGAGAACATAATCCCCAGTCCTTAAGTGTGGGCCTCTTATAGTGATTTCCTACAGAAGAGCACAGTATGAAAAGGAATAAGACTAACTTTACAATAGAGAAACCTGAGCCACACTACCTTAACCAGGTGTTCAAGGTCGATATTAACAGTGACAACTCATGTTGATAGCATATACCCTTGATCAAATGTAATGAGAATGAGGATTTTCCACTGTGGTCTTCCTCCCTTAAACCCATAATCCCACTCTAATTATAAGAAACACATCAGACAAATCACAATCGAGAACATCCTACCAAATACCTGACCAGAATAAGATATCAACACAGCTAAGAGAAGGATAGGCAGATATGATAACTAAATGTAATATGGTATTTGGACAGGGTCCTGGAAAAGGACACAGGTAAAAATTAAGGAACTCTGGATAAAGTGTGGATTTTATTGAATAATGTGTCAATATTTGTTCATTAATTGTGACACAAAGACCACATACTGTCAGATATTAATAATAATAGCAATAATAAAAGAAGCTGGGTACACAGTGGATGGGAACTCTATAGTATCTTTGCAATTTTTCTGTAAATTAAAATTTATTCTAAAATTAGAAAGCTTATTTTTATTTTTTATTTTTTTAAGATTTTATTTATTTGACAGAGAGAGAGATAGCAAGAGCAGGAACACAAGCAAGGAGAGTGGGAGAGGGAGAAGCAGGCTTCCCATGAAGCAGGGAGCCCGATGCGGGGCTCGATCCCAGGACCCTGGGATCATGACCTGAGCCGAAGGCAGACGCTTAACGACTGAGCCACCCAGGCGCCCCTAGAAAGCTTATTCTTAAAAAGATAACAGTTTCCTGTTTGCCTGTGAAGCCCTTTAGTTGTTGTTGTTGTTGTTTTTCTCTCTCTCTCAAAATTAGAGATTAGCAAGTTTGAGGAGAACAGAGGAAACAACATACCCGTTTTGAATTGACAGTGGACTTAAGGGAGCAACATAACAAGAAAAGATACATCTAGCACCAAATATATATTTCTCATCCTTCTGCCAAACTGTGTACATCTTACAGAGCAGCTCACAATTACGTCTTGAACAAACAGCCCTAAGTTGTCATTGTAATAGAGCATACTAATTGATATTCATGAC
The DNA here is from genome assembly GCF_054177405.1 of Leptonychotes weddellii. Lineage (NCBI taxonomy): Eukaryota > Metazoa > Chordata > Mammalia > Carnivora > Phocidae > Leptonychotes > Leptonychotes weddellii. The sequence continues at coordinate 44,789,287 of NC_138371.1, read as the reverse complement.
AACTCTAAATTTATTAACATACCAAATTTTATTAGAATACTCTGTTTACTAAGTCAGTGGAGTATGTAATATATTTAAAATTAATGACTTTTTAAAATTTTAAGGATATTGAAAATTCACTTAACTAGAACAGTTAAATCCCTAATGATAGTAGGTAAATTATTTCCTAACCATATATCCTGAATTCCACAACAGCAATTAGATTGTATATAAATGATGTTTCCATTAGCAAATCTCCTAGGGATGAAGTTGCATTATATGAAAGTATATTCTCATTTGACCTTTTGATGCAATATATTGTTTGATTCTTTTTTTAAAAACTTTGATTCTTAATATTAAGCTGTCTTGTATTTCTGGGTTAATAAATGAACTATGATGTTCTTGCATAAATTAAAATGGTTTTCTATTGCCATTTTGCATGAATGATACTTTGCCTTTATATGGAAATATTATGTTAAAATGTTTTCTCCTTCAAGAAAACAGTAACTTCTGAGAGTTTATGCAGCATTGCAAATGAAAATTTGAGGAAAAATTTTTTCCTCTTTCTTTGTAGAGTGATATTAATTGGAAGATATTTGAAGATACTTTCTTTTTTCATCCTGGAAATTTCAAAATATCAGTCACCATTATTTTATTGTAGGTTAATTTATAATTTAGGGTGTATTACAAGTAATCAAGCTAAGTTTTTTGTTTGTTTGTTTGTTTGGTTTTTATGTTATGTAAGTCTTTTTAATCCAAATCAAGGGTATAAAATGGGAGTAAATCAATACTCTTTCATACCCCCCTGGTCAGTTTTGTGATTCAATTTTGATGCATTTGCTACTTTGAATCAATTTGTTCTTTATTCTTTTTTGTGTGTGTTTTAATGAGGGGAACAATCAAGCACTGCAAATATGCCAATGAGTATTAATTTTGCATTGCTTTGGGGCGCCTGGGTGGCTCAGTTGGTTAAGCGACTGCCTTCGGCTCAGGTCATGATCCCGGAGTCCTGGGATCGAGTCCCACGTCGGGCTCCCGGCTCAGCGAGGAGCCTGCTTCTCCCTCTGACCCTATCCCCTCTCATGCTGTTTCTCTCTCTCTCTCTCAAATAAATAAATAAAATCTTTAAAAAAAAAATTTTGCATTGCCTTGAATATCCACATTCATCTACTATTTTCTTTGTTACTCTAGAATTTTGTAGGAAACTGTCCAACTCTCAAAGCCCTATCTTTAGATCTTGTGTCCTTCATTATCAGTTTCTTTCAGGACCTAGAAGCCATCAAACCAGGCTAATGCATGACTTTTCTGGCAGCTTTTGCATCTGTTACATTTGCATGGAAAATATGGATTAGATTTCAGTTACCTCTCCTGTCCTAGTTTGAACCTTCTTACCGCTCTTTTTCTGCCTACTTTTGCTCTTTATCTAGGTGGGATGTGTGTGTGAGTATGTGTGTGTGTGTGTGACACATTATTTTAATTAGTTTTAATTTTTATTTAAATACTTTATATGCTTCTTCATCTTTTCAATAATGGCATGAGTTATGTGTTATTGTAACATTCTTCCTTACTAATAACAGTACCTCGGGGCGCCTGGGTGGCTCAGTCGTTAAGCGTCTGCCTTCGGCTCAGGTCATGATTCTAGGTCCTGGGATCGAGCCCCGCATCGGGCTCCCTGCTCAGCGGGAAGCCTGCTTCTCCTTCTCCCACTCCCCCTGCTTGTATTCCCTCTCTCGCTGTGTCTCTCTCTGTCAAATAAATAAATAAAATCTGTAAAAAATATATATACTAATAACAGTACCTCTGTACTGTATAATGGCATCATTTGAAGCCAAAGTCACTAATGTGTCATTACAGGTAATTATTTTCTAATTATTTTTATTGAAAAATTAAATTTATTTTGATTAAAATATCTTAATATTTAGTACTGCCTTTGATAATTTAGACCATTTCTCAGTACTTTACCAGTATTTTTCTTATAATTTTGAAATTTTTCAGAGGCTCAAGATTTCTTTTTTTTAACCAGGTTTTCTTTTTTTAAAAGTTTGTTTGTTTGTTTGTTTAATTTATTTATTTATGTTAAGTAATCTCTACACCCAACGCGGGGCTCGAACTCACAACCCTGAGATCAAGAGCCTCATGCTCTTTTGACTGAGCTGAAGATTTTTTATTTTTTTATTTTAACTTTTTAAAAAGATTTATTTATTTATTTATCTGCCCCTGTGGAGGGGCAGAGGGAAAAGGAGAGAGAAAATCTCAAACCGACTCCCCACTGAGCCTGACATGGGGCTCGATCTCAAAATCCTGAGATCTTGATCTGAGCCAAAATCAAGTCTGATGCTTAACTGAGCCACCCAGGCACCCCTCTCAAGATTTCTTTTTTAAAAACCTGGTCACCATTTCAGTATATTGCTGCCTCAATACAAAAAAAAATTTAGCTCCAAATTTTAAAATATAATAAAAATAAAACAAAATAATACAAATAAAAATAAGTATCATTGTGATATTTTTTATTAAATATTTTACTTTTAACTCATGGTGAATATACAGACCTCTTAAGACATTGGATTACATGAGCTTTTTCAGTTTAGCAACAATTTCTTAAAGATCTTTCTCTTTCCTAGACCAGTGAGCTTTTAAAAATGAACTTTTGGAATGCTCAGCCTTTTATTCAAGGAGGTCCCAACCCCAAGCTTCAACTTGGATCAGCTTATATAGTAGAAGGCCTCATTTGAACAGTGTTTTGCAGCGAAAAAATGATGTCTATCCCATCAGCCTCAGGTTGGCAAATAGTGTAAAACAAATATTTGAAAATCTCAAGTATTATTGGAAATATGACAGATCAGTCATTTAGCCTATCAATCACAACAGAGTTTACTTGTAAATAACATCTCTATGCTTCAGTATAACACAATCACAAATGGGAAGATAAGTAACACCCATCACACTTCGCTCCATGTGCATTCTATTAGAGTAAACACACTAGTTATTTCTACACTAAATGAGGAAGTTGTGTAACTTATCACATTTTATTTGAGAGCTTTGAAATTTTATATAAGTTTGCAAGGATCTAGCACCTTTATTTACCCTTGGTTATAAACCTGTGTGAACTTTATTGCCTTTTTAGTAACACTATTATAAGGAAAGAACCTCAGATCTACTCAACAGAGCCAAATTCCTCGTCTAGAATCCCTGATATTGAGATGCTTTTCACTCTCTCTGTCCTTTCCCTTCCCCCTATTACATTACCATTCTAAACGTTTGTCTGCACCCACTTAACTGGGTATTCCAAACCTATCTATTCCTCTATACTGATGGATTTCTAGTCCTTGGACTCAAACCCTAAACTACCATGCCTTTCTAATTTTCCAGCTAATCAAATTTCCTGCATTTCCTGGACCTCAAACCCGCCAACTACTTATATTTTCAATACTCTGTTGAAGCTCTTCATTCTAAATAGTCTTCCAGCCTTTGTATCTTCTGACTGGTGTAATCCTATTATTACTTATGACTTGTGTGAACATGCAATTTTACTTTTGTACTCTGATAACACAATTAAGCACCCTATTTCCAATAATACAATCACAAAAATGTTTTCCATTAGGAGCAGCTGGGTAGAATTGGAAACTTAGAAAATTAGAAACTGAGACAAGGTAGTGAACTTGCCTTTTTATTTCTGACCATATAAAAATCTTATCATAGTAGTAATACCCAAATTAATGCTTACAGTATAAAGTACTTGGGCTTTAATTGAATTGATTTATCTGTGTAGCCAACATAAGTTGTTTTTCTTTGTGTCATTCTGTATTTTAGTGGCATTTCAGCTTTTCAACATATAAAATATGCTGTCCTATATATAATTAATTTCTTTAGGGGATGTAAAATAAGGTCATTAAATTTATATTGATTATGATACTCTTAGCTGATTAAGACTTAACGTGGCCCTCTCGTTTTATTTTTTATTGTTTTAAGATTTTATTTTTTTATTTGACAGAGACACAGCGAGAGAGGGAACACAAGCAGGAGGAGTGGGAGAGGTAGAAGCAGGCTTCCCGCTGACCTGGGAGCCCAATGCAGGGCTTGAATTCCAGGATCCTGGGGTTCAATCCCAGGACCCTGGGATCATGACCTGAGCCGAAGGCAGATGCTTAACAACTGAGCCACCCAGGAGCCCCGTGGCCCTCTCATTTTAATTTAATACTGTTCAATTTTTTTTCTAAGATTTTATTTATTTATTTGACAGAGAGAGACACAGTGAGAGAGGGAACACAAGCAGAGGGAGTGGGAGAGGGAGAAGCAGGCTTCCCGCTGAGCCTGACGTGGGGCTTGATCCCAGGACTCAGGGATCATGACCTGAGCCAAAGGCAGACCCTTAATGACAGAGCCACCCAGGCGCCCAATTACTGTTCAATTTTTAAAATAGAAATTGTCCATATTATTGTGAATTAATAGAGTAACTGCAAAATCATAAGGGTTTTCTCACTTTTATGTGATCAAAAAAAGCGACTATAAGAATAAATTGAAATTGGGCTCCTGGGGGGCTCAGTTGGTTAAGCGACTGCCTTCGGCTCAGGTCATGATCCTGGAGTCCCTGGATCGAGTCCCGCATCGGGCTCCCTGCTCGGTGGGGAGTCTGCTTCTCCCTCTGACCCTCCCCACTCTCATGTGATCTCTCTCATTCTCTCT
>NC_138371.1:44773333-44784525 GCF_054177405.1 Leptonychotes weddellii | reverse complement strand
AGGCTCTAGGCTATCAATATTAACTGTACCAGTTATCCACATATCAGTTTTTCTACCTATAAAATACAAATAGTAATGTTATTTAACTTCTGATGTTATTGTGAAGATTAAATGAAATAGTTTATTTACAGTTTTAGGCATAGTGTATCCTATACCGTAAGCATTCAAATGTAACATAGTACCATCATTTTTACAATTAATACTATCAGCTCTTTGATAGAATTCCCAAGAGTCCAGAGACTCCAGAATGATATATAAACCATAGAGAGGAGAGTTGCTATTTGATAAAATGCTTGGATCTCTACAATATGTACTTAGATCTCTATGCTTCATTAGTTCATTGGCAGAAGGAGGTCACATTTACATTTCTGTCCAAATAGTAGTACAAGAAACCTCCCACTTGTTAACAAGCATTTTAATATTTGCCTGTGTCCCAATTCTACCTCTTTCTATGAATCCCGTTTGTTCATATCCTTTTTTTTTTCTTTTTGAGATTTTATTTATTTATTTGAGACACACACACACACACAGAGGGAGCACAATCAGGCGGAGCTGCAGAGGGAGAGGGAGAAGCAGACTCCCCACTGAGCAGGGAGCCTAACATGGAACTCAGGACGTGGGGCTCATGACCTGAGCCAAAGGCAGACGCATAACTGACTGAGCCACCCAGGTGCCCCACATATACTTTTAATAAATAATTTTCATTTTAATTTCTTTTAATTTCTATTTTTTTATTTTTATTTAAAATAAATAATTTTAATAAATAATTCCTTACTTGTTTGAAGTGCCACTTAGAGGAGCACGAGTAATGCCAGTTCACCCTTTCAGGCTAATCTACGACTATGGATCAATGGACAGCACTTCCCTTTTATTTCAATTGCCACTCTATTGCCTGTTACCTCAATTGCCACTGAAAGTCCTGCTGCTGAAGGGTCTAGATGCTTGAATAAAGTGCCATCCTGAAGGTTGAGGAAAGACGTGGTCTTAGAGAACTTTCTGCTCTCCGTGGTCCCATTCCCTTGCTAACCATCACTCTTAACTCTTTCAGCTGCTTCTGTTAGGAATATATCTTCTACCAGTTGGCAATCGTTTCTCTCAGTGTCACATTTTATGAAGGGTAAGCCAGGGCAGTATTTCCTAGTTTTAAAAGTCTTTGCATTCATACTCATGTACCCATTTACTTAAAGAAAACTCATGGCCCCAGGATACCAAATTGGGTCTGGAACTAGCATCACTGTGTTTGCTACTGGTATTAAGTCTGACTTCCTGATCTAGACTTGTTGAAAATGAGTTTCATGAGAGCCAAGCTTTGCTTTATTATCATTATTTTCAGTATGGCTATTTGAAAGGGTCTATGTTTTCTTTTAGTTTAATTTCAACATGAGATAGGAGAGTAGCAACAATTTCTAAACCTCTTTTTACAAGACACCTGGACAACAACTATGTAAATATTTAGATACAAATTCATATGAAGGATGTTAGCCAAGTCCATTATTCAGCACCAGATTCATCGAGGGTGGGATATTGTTTTACAACACCTGCCCAATGTGCTTATGCCCAGGTAATATCCTAATAATGCCCAGGTAATTTTCCTAATAAAATAGAGAGGATCAGTAGTTCATGGGATTTCTATGACTTCACTTTAGACTGATCATTTTTATTGATGAAGCAAATATTAAAATAACTCTTCAATATCTTCAAGTATTATATAGGGAAAATTATTATTAGCAGAGACTTAGAAGGTGCAATATGAATAGCTGGTCCTTTGGTGTGTAAAACACAAAAATTATCCTGTATGAACAAAATTTTCAATTATCCATGGAAAAAAATTAAATTTGTCTCCCAGCCATTTTCTGGAAGGGATCAAGTTTAATTTTATTAGCAAAACAAATACCAGTAGTAGCACATAGATGCATCAGTGAAACAATATAATTTCATTAAATGTATATTCCATTAGGAAATGACTGACTTTCTCATACAATGAGAGAGATTAATTATTTGATTTTTCTATACAGTTATATCCAGGGCAGTTTATACAAACGATTACATTTATCTCTACATAGAATATATATATGACAAATCTAAAAATTGTTGTTAGAACATGAGGGATGATTATGCTAGTGGAACTTAATCTCTTAGCAAATTTTATTTCAATTTTGGCAAGAGGATTTCAGAAGTTCACGTGTAAAGTCATTGATTATTATAGAGTGGCTTTAAAAGCAAAACATTCTCCTTTTTCATTTGGATTTTAAGCAGATAATTTTGCAACTATTTTTATTTGATATTTAGAACAATCTTATGAAATAGATGCAAAAACACTCTGAATTTGAGAGTTTCCATTGACAGCATCTGAAAAGAAAATAGCAACGTCAAGACTAGAAACTGAATTTTGTGAAGTCTATGCTTTTCGTTTGTGTATTGAACAGGTGTTCAAATAACAACAAAATCTGGACACCTCCCTAAAGAAGAGATGCAGTTGGTAGATAAGCATATGAAAAGACACTTAATATCATGTAATTAGGGAACTGCTAATCTAAAAAATGAAACACTACTATGCACCCATCAGAATGACCAAAATCTAAAACATTGGCAACAATAAATGCTAGCAAGGATGTGGAGCAACAGGAAATTGCATTCATTGCAAGTGGGAATGCAGAATGTTAATACCACTTTGAAAGACAGTTTGGCTGTTTCTTACAATGCTAAACATAGTCTTGCCATATGATCCAGCAATCATGCTGCTAGACTTTTACCCCAAATCATTGAAATTCACAAAAACCTGCACACAAATGTTCATAGCAGCCTAATTCAAAATCGCCAAAACGTGGAAGCAGCCAAGATGTTCTTCAATTGGTGAATGAATAAACAAACTGGTCTATTGGTACAGTGGAATATTATTTAGTAATGAAAAGAAATGAGCCATCAAGCTATAAAAAGACATGGGGAAACTTATATGCCTACTGTTAACTGAAAGATGAAAGTCTAAGAAGACTACATACTATATGATGTCAACTATGTGACATTCTGGAAAAGTCAAAACTATAGAGGTATGAAAAAGATAATGGTCTCCAAGGACTTGAAGGTAAGGAGGAGGGATGAATAGGTGGAGCATAGTGAATATTTAGGGCAGTGGGACTATTCTGGGTGATATTATAATTGTGGATACATGACATTATACATTTGTTAAAACCAGTAGACCTGTGCAACAGAGTAATTATATTAATATAGACTTCAATTAATAATAATGCATCAATATTGGTTCATCAGTATAACAAATATATCACAGTAATGCAATATATTAATAACAGGGTAACACTGCAGAGGAGACATGTTTATGAGAACTCTGAACGTTTTGCTCAATTTTGTGTAAACTTAAAACTACTCTAAAAAATAAAGTATGTTAATTAAAATAAAATAAACACTGATTTAAATTCTTACATAATGTGTTTGTCACACTATTGTCCTATCATTATCATGTAGGTTGCTACCCCCAACTTATACACTGTTTTACATTTGCATACAAAATTTAATATGAAGGAGTTCCTGGTGGCTCAGTCGGTTAGGTGACCCGCTTGTGATTTTGGCTCAGATCATGATCTCATGGGTCGTGGGATCGAGCCCCATGTTGAGCTCTGCTCTCATTGGGGAGTCTGCTTGAGATTCTCTCCCTCTGCCTCTTCCTCCATTCATGCTCTCTCTCTCTCTCAAATAAATCTTTAAAAAATCTTAATATGAGACAAAAATGCATTAAAATAAAACTAAAACATATAAAACAATTCCTAATCATTTGAAAACTTAATAGGTTTCTTCACGTAAGATCTTTTTTCCCTCAACTGCCCAGAGAAAATGAGTCCTGCAAAGAATGGCTTAATGAAATCGCAACTATATTTTTTCCCCTTACTAATGGACACAATGAAAACATTCAGCAAAATAAAAGAGTATCTAAAATATCTTATTTTCCTTCATGTTTTTCACTCTATTTTCTTCATTATCACAAAACTAATTTTTTAACTTGCTTATTTGACCATTTAAATGCTTTTCCAAGGGGGCACCTGGGTGGCTCAGTTAATTAAGCCTCTGACTCTTGATTTCAGCTCAGGTCATGATCTCAGGGTTCTGAGATCGAGCACTGCGTAGGCTCTGTGCTGGGAGTGGAGCCTGCTTAAAATTTTCTTCCTCCCTCTCCCTCAGCCCCTCCCCACTCGAGCTCTCTCTCTTTCTTTCTCTCTCGAAACATAAATAAAGTTAACTTTGGGGGCACCTGGGTGGCTCAGTCGGTTGAGCAAACTGACTGGATTTCAGGTCAGGATCTCAGGGTCGTGAAATCGAGACCCACATCAGGCTCTGCATGGAGCATGAAGCCTGCTTAAGATATTCTCTCTCTCAGGGTGCCTGGGTGACTCAGTCGGTTAAGCATCTGCCTTCAGCTCAGGTCATGAGCCAGGGTCCTGGGATTGAGCCCTAAGTCGGGCTCCCTGCTCAGTGGGGAGCCTGCTTCTCCCTCTTCTGCTCCCCCCTTCTTGTGCTTGCTCATTAGCTCTCTCTCTGTCAAATAAATAAATAACGTCATTTAAAAAAATGGTATTCTCTCTCTCTCCCCTTTCTCTCCTCCCCTCCTCTGCTTGCATGTGCACGCTCTCTCTCTTAATTAATTAATTAATAAAAATGCTTTTCCCAAAAATCCTGAACTTGGCCTTGATGTTTATTTATATACCTAATTCTTCCATATTGTTACTGCAGTTGTTTTCTTATATTTTAATAAAGTAAAGGTATTGTGTAATTGTACATATGTCAGATATTTTGATATCAAATTTTAAAACCACATTTATATTATAATATTTTGATTTTATAGAATACTATTTATTAGTACCCTTACAATGAGTCTTATTATAATTATCTACTTAAGACACTGTATTTTTATGGACTAATTTTATACCATTTAAAGTAAAATTTGAAATGTCTTATTTAAATTATCTAATGATTATCATTATTTGACCAAAAGGTTAGAGGGAAGCTTAAATGAGCAGAGGATAGCTATGTGGTATGTATATGATGAGGTAATGGCTTCACTCAAAATGTTTTTTCTCAGCCCTTAAAGAGAGGACTACTTATCACTTCAGTTATAGAATTCTTTGACACTGTAGCTCTGTTCAGAGAAAGAATCTGCCACAGTCAGAACTCTGGCTGTGCTGATGTAATGTTCTCAAAATGTGGTCCCCAAACTAGGGATCAGAATCCTCAGCATCACCTGGGAACTTGCTAATTATTGGCTCTTATCCAGGACCTACTAAGTCAGAAATTCTGGGGATGCAGTACAGAAGCTGTGTTTCACAAGTCCTCCAGGTGATTCTGATCCATGAGAACCACGCTCTGCAGCCTTGGGTACAGCTGTTAGTCTTAGCTATGAGGCCAAGTCAAAGAGGAAACCAAATTATTGGACAGAGTAATATCTTTTAGTTAATGCTAAAACAATGATTAATATTAAGACAAAGATTCCACACAATGTGGTATACTTCAGATGCACATACTCCTTTTTTATTTTTTAAATGACTTATGATTAAGGTTAGACTATAGTAATGAGAACTCATCCCAATAGGGCTTGTAATCCTGGAGTTAATGTGGATAGCTGGAGTTAATAAATATCTCTGTTACAAAATAGATCACAGACTAGTACTCCTAAAATTTAGTTTCCTAAAATCAAATCAGTGATACTAGGATATAAGTTTTCAAGACTTAAGGTCATTTGCTATATGACACTTTTATGGAAGGGGGAAGATAAATGGGTAAATTGTTTTCAATTAGTTAATCATTATACCTACACATTAACATAAGGAATCATGCCTATGCTTTTCTTTTCTTTTTTAAGGAAATCAAAGGATCTTCCTTGAGAAGATGTTAAAGAATGCACAAAAGTCACTTCCTTGAAGTAAGTTAATTCATTGGGAGAGAAATTAATTTTTGTCCATGAGACCAACAGTTTAAACCCAGATTAGTAATATATTAAATGAAGACTAATGCCAAAAGTGCTAAGTTTATGTGGAATAGTTAAGTCATGAGGGAAAAATATAGTTGAATGCCAATGTGAAATAGTTTATGTTGGGGTTTCCTGTCTGTTGCCCTGACATTCAACAACATTTTGAGGTTAAATGTTATGGATTTATAACATTTATAAGAACTATATGGAAAGTAGTAGTTTATAGAAATGTTATATATTTCCCCTTATCTCCAAATTTCCCTTTAAATTTATTTTTGCCAAAAGTTACATTCTAATGTTATTTTCTCTTGTCTAGGATATGTAGCATAATTTAAATGTTCTCAACTGCATGTATGATAATATTTTCACAGAATTTTTTTAAATGTTTCTCACAATCACATATTCCCCAAATAAATTGCACCATCAATTTAGGAACTTGATTAAGTGTTGAAATATCAAGTATTTTTTTCTTTCTTTAATAATACAGCTCTTTAGTTTTCAGTTAGGTACCTAGTCAAGCACTACATTCCTAAGCCTCCTGTTGAAGCTTTGTGTGACTCTATGACAAAGTTATAGCCAATTAAATATAGCAAAGAAATGTCATATGCAACTTCAGAGCCATTTTCTTAAAGGGAAGGGCAATGCCCTCCATTTGCCTTTCTTGCCTTTGAATTTGCTGAAACATGTATGCAATGATAGAAACAAGAGCAGTCATCCTAGATTACAAGACAAAAGCCACATGTTTAGCATGGCAGAACACCAAGATAGACGATCTTGGGTCACTGACACTGTCAAGGAAACATACACACTGACTATCATGGATGAGAGAAATAAATTATTTTACTTAAGCTTTTATTGTTTTGGGGTCTTTGTAGAGAATTTGATGTTTATGCTCACTGATATACTGGGGAAACCTAATTTACTTCATGTTCTATTGTTTATAAATAGAGAGACAACACATTTGTTGATATAAAATAAAAACAGAGATTTACCACAGGCAAAAGCATTGTTATAATGTGTTTGCTTTTCAAATACTTGCTCTAATTCCTTTGATCCTGAAAGTCAGTCAACAATAATTATTGAGCACATTCTAAGCTCAAGATACTCCTCAAGGCTTCAGGGATGCAATGGTAAGCAAACCAGCCAAGGTTGCTGCTCTTAAGGTGTCTTAATACTGCTAGGGAACTGAAAAAGCGAACAGATACATAAAAAAAATAAATTGTATACATAATACTTAAATCAATTTAAATAGTCACAAAAGTATCTTAATTTCTTTGAAAATTAAGAAAAATTCCAAACAAGTATTATTACATATCCACTTAAAATCAGTACAAAAAAAAAAGTTATCATGTAAGAAATTAAGACCCTCTTCACAAACTCCCTGATCTTATCCCCAAATCATCCAACTTAATCTTGACAGTATTAATCACTGTGAAGTACTCTTGAATAGCCGGCCTTTCTGCCTTTCTCCTCTGCATATCACTATCCATCTGTTTACCTATTTGTAAAAATACATATACTGGTGTGTTGCACTGCATCTCGTGGCCGCTTCTCTGTTCCCTCAGCTCCGTGTGCCTCTGGCTGCAAGGGAATGGGGCCCCCTCACTTGAGCCGGGGCCAGGCCTTAGAGCCCCTGGACCAGCCGTAGCACGTGGTGCATGTCTGCACTTGACGGTGCCTATAAAAGCCCCTGCTGCCCAGCCAGGCTCTGGTACAGTTCACGGGAAGGCCCGAGAGGAGCCCAGGTTTATGCGCAGGACCGAGGACCCTCTGGGCCACGGTCCACAGCTCACGATCTACCAGGAGGCCGAGCAATCGAGCACTGCGGACGCCCTCGGGTGGCCCATGTGTACAGGAACAGAGGGACAGAGGATGAAGGGGCCCCTTCTTTTTAACCGTGCCCACACACCTTGCTGTTGTGAAGTTGTATGTAGTGTGAACACGTTGTGATGTTGATTAAATGTAAAAGTTAAAAAACAAAACAACAACAACAACACCAGCCCAAGAAGCAGCCCTCTCCAAGTCCCTCCCCAGGCTTTTGGCCCCAGTCCTGGGCCCCACCCAGAGCCCCGTCCCCTTCCTCCGCCTTCCAGGCCCTCGCTCATCGCACCAGACACCTACAAGCTGGGATGCAAAACTCTAGTGAACACACCAGCCGCCAGAGTTGCGAGGGAGCAGCCAGGGAAAGTTGGCTGGACAAGACTTACCCGTACAAGAGTCCTAGAAACTTCCAGGTGGAAGACGCGCCAGATGTAATTATACCAAAACGATAGCATACTATAGTTATTGGTCTTGATATTTTTAGATGAAAATCTTACTTAATAGAGACATAGCTGTTTTTAAAGAATTGATCTCTACCATTTCATGCATTGTTAGTAATTTTTGCTAGTTATTTCCCTTTAGTGGACATATTGGTTGTTTTCCAATTTTAGGTGTTACAGATATTCTGCAGTGAGCACTCTTGTGCTTATATTTTTATCTCTTCATGATATTATTTCTGTATAATAGTTTTCAAGAAGTGGGATGTTGAGACATGGGATATGCACTTTTAAAAATTTATGAATAAAACCAGTTTACCCTTCAAACAGTTGTATCAATTTACATTACCACTAACCTTGACTAATACATGCTACCAATCTATTACTATTTTGAATAATCTGATGGGAAAAGTGAGTCAATAATATCTCATGCTTATTTGACATTTCTTTTATTTGTTGTTCCTTTGTATATTTTGTTTATTTTTCTATGACTTTTGGCTACACATTTTGCTTTTATGTTATTTGGTGCATAATGTTTGTGGATGTTATATTATCTTCCTCAATTGTATTCTTTGATATTTTTGGCTTCAAATTCTACTTCACAGGGTAGAAATGTAAATACTATGGTTTTCTTTCTGTTTGAGTTTAAGTACTGTATATTCTCCCTCTTTACATTCAACTTCTCTATAGCTTTAGATTTAGGTATATCACTTGTTAGATTTTATAATCTGAAAAGCTTTCCCTTTTATAGAATAATTCAAATTATTCCCCTTCATTGGGAAAACATATGTGCTTGTCAGATGCCTATGCTTTCCCTTTTCTACTATTCATTTATTTTTTAATAATTTCTCATTTCCTCATTTTTTTCTAGATCAAAGAAGCAATTTTTCTTAGAATTTAGTAATTAGTGAAAATGTCTTTTTTCTTCTGTAAAGGAAATGATCATTTAAAATATGAATATATGCAAAAAAGTCTGTAGAAAAATAATCATAGTTTTACTATTGAGAGATTTACTTATTAGTCTTTGTTGTAATATCATAAAGTCATTTTTGTAATGTCTTGTCCGTATGAATAGGGGTATTCTTTTGTATACATAGATACAATTTTATTTTATTTTTTCCTATTTTTTAGACAAGTGTTATTTCTTTATTTTATTTTAAATTCCAGTGTTATGTTAGTTTCAGATGTAAAATATAGTGATTCAACAATTCCAGACATTACCCAGTGCTCATGATGACAAATGCGCTCCTTAATCCCTATTACCTATTTTACCCATCCCCCCACCCACTTCCCCTCTGGTAATCATCAGTTTGTTCTCCATAATTAAGAGTCTGTTTCTTGGTTTCTCTCTCTCTCTGTTTTTATTTCCTTTGCTTAGTTTTTTGTTTGTTTCTTAAATTCCACAAATGAGTGAAATTATATGGTATTTTTCTGTCTCTGAATTATTTCACTTAGCTTTATACTCTCTAGTTCCATCCATATCATTGCAAATGGCAAGATTTCATTCTTTTTATGGCTGAATAATATTCCATTGCATATATATACCACATCTTCTTTATCCATTCATCTATCCATGGACACTTGGGCTGCTTCCATAATTTGACTATTGTAAATGATGTTGCTATAAACATAGGGGTGCATGTATCCCTTTGAATTAGTGTTTTTGTATTCTAGGGGTAAATACCCAATAGTATGATTACTGGATCATAGGGTAGTTCTATTTTTAACTTTTTGAGGAACCTCCAAACTGTTTTCACAGTAGCTGCACCAGTTTGCATTTCTAGCAACAGTGCAAGATGGTTCCTTTTTCTCCACATCCTCACCAACACTTGTTGTCTCTTATGTTTCTGAGTTCAGCCATTTCTTTAAAGATTTTATTTATTTACTTGAAAGAGAGAGAGAGCAAGAGAGAGAGAGAGCATAAGCGGTTGGAGGGGGGGCAGAGGGAGAGGGAGAAGCAGACTCCCCTATGAGCAGGGAGCCCGATGCTGGCTTGATCCCAGGACCCTGAGACCATGACCTGAGCTGAAGGCAGATGCTTAACCAACTGAGCCACCCAGGCGTCCCCTGATTTTAGCCATTTTGACAGGTGTGAGGTGATATCTCATTGTAGCATATGATGATGAGTGATACTGAGTATATATTAATGTGTGTCTGTTCCCCATCTGTGTGTCTTCTTTGGAGAAGTATCTGTTCTTTTTTTCTGCCCATTTATTTTAATTTGCTTTTTGGGTCCTGAGTTGTACACATTCTTTATATATTTTGGAAACTAACCCTTTATCAGATATGTTATTTGCAAATATCTTCTCCCATTTAGTAGGTTGCCTTTTAGTTTTATTGTTTCCTTCACTGTGCAGTAGCTTTTTTTTTTTTTTACATTTTTTAAATTTTATTATGTTATGTCACCATACATTACATCATTAGTTTTTTTTTTTTTTAAAGACTTTATTTATTTATTTGACAGAGAGAGACACAGCGAGAGAGGGAACACAAGCAGGGGGAGTGGGAGAGGGAGAAGCAGGCTTCCCACGGAGCAGGGAGCCTGATGCAGGGCTCGATCCCAGGACCCTGGGATCATGACCTGAGCTGAAGGCAGACGCTTAATGGACTAAGCCACCCAGGTGCCCCTCATCATTAGTTTTTGATGTAGTGTTCCATGATTCATTGTTTGGGTATAACACCCAGTGCTCCATTCAATACGTGCCCTCTTTAATACCCATCACCAGGCTAACCCATCCTCCCACCCTCTCCCCTCTAGAACCCTCAGTTTGTTTCTCGGAGTCCATAGTCTCTCATGGTTTGTCTCCCCCTCCAATTTCCCCCCCTTCATTTAAAGTTGAAAATAGAGCTACCCTACAACCCAGCAATTGCACTACTGGGTATTTACCCCAAAGATACAAATGTAGTGATCCGAAGGGGCACCTGCACCCCAATGTTTATAGCAGCAATGTCCACAATAG
>NC_138371.1:44710719-44772833 GCF_054177405.1 Leptonychotes weddellii | reverse complement strand
TCTCCCCCTCCAATTTCCCCCCCTTCATTTAAAGTTGAAAATAGAGCTACCCTACAACCCAGCAATTGCACTACTGGGTATTTACCCCAAAGATACAAATGTAGTGATCCGAAGGGGCACCTGCACCCCAATGTTTATAGCAGCAATGTCCACAATAGCCAAGCTATAGAAAGAGCCAAGATGTCCATCAACAGATGAATGGATAAAGAAGATGTGGTATATATATACAATGGAATATTATGCAGCCATCAAAAAAACCCCCGGAATCTTGCCATTTGCAACAACATGGATGGAACTAGAGGGTATTATGCTTAACGAAATAAATCAATCAGAGAAAGACATGTATCATATGATCTCACTGATACGAGGAATTCTTAATCTCAGGAAACAAACTGAGGGTTGCTGGAGTGGTGGGGGGTGGGAGGGATGGGGTGGCTGGGTGATAGACGTTGGGGAGAGTATGGGCTATGGTGAGCGCTGTGAATTGTGTAGGAGGGGAAAAATGCAGTAGCTTTTTATTATGATGTAGTCATAGTAGTTTATTTTTGCTTTCTAGAAAAATGTTGCTACAGCCAATGTCAGAGAAATTATTGCCTATGCTCTCTACTAGGACTTTTATAGTTTCAGGTCTCATAATTTGGTCTTAATCTATTTTGAATTGATTTTTGTGTATGGTGAAAGTGGTCTAGTTTCATTCTCTTGCATGTAGCTGTCCAGTTTACCCAAAACTATTTGTTGAAGACACTGTCTTTTTCCCATTGGATATTCTTTCCTGCTTAGTCAAAGATTAAATAAATATACAATTATGGGTTTATTTATGGGTTTTTAATTCTGTTCTATTGATCTTTGTGTCTACTTTTATGCTAGTACCATACTGTTTTGATTACTACAGCTTTGCAATATACCTTTAAGTCCAGAATTTTGAAACCTCCGGCTTTGTTTTTCTTTTTCAAAATTGCTTTGGCTATTTTGGGTCTTTTGTGGTTCCATATTAATTTTAGGATTTTTGTTCTAGTTCTGTGAAAAATGCTGTTTGTATTTTGATAGGGATTGCATTAAATCTTTAGATCGCTTTGGGTAGAATAGATATTTTAACCATATTTGTTCTTCAAGATGCAATTTTATACCTACCCTTTTTTATAACAGTATCTTTATGGTCATTTTTTTCATGATGTTAAAATATTATTATATTATTTGCAATAATATATTTTTCAGATTACCTATATTGTTTAACCATTTTTCCATTATTCAAATTTTATGTTGTTCATGGTGCTTGTCTATCATATGTAGTGGAAAAACTTCCTTAGTATGAGACTCTTGGAGTTGCTTGGTTCAGGGACCCATCATGGAACAATCAGTTTTGGTAGGGAACCAGATCATTTGGCAGACAAGTTAAAGCTTTGTGGATGATGAATGGGGAGTGATGTTTGTGATACCTATTTTCAAGTTTATTTTCATAAATATTACACTACTAAATATTTCCATCTGAATATTATAAAGTGTCTATTTCACCTTACCTCATTAGCCCTGCAAAATATTTATTTATAGACCAATTTGATAAGTTAACAAAATGTACATATTTATAAATTATATGAATTTGATTCTAAATCAAAATGACCATACATAAATTTGACTCTTAAGTGAAAAATCTCCACAATTTCTTCCTTTTATTAGCAAAGGGTGTGCCAGAGAAGAGGGCAGTTCAAGCATATATAGCTTGTGTTGGGGGATACTATTGAGTTTTGACCTTCTATTCTGTTCTTAAATTTGGTCACATCTATTCTATGCACAGCAATATTTCCACAAAATTTATCTCATATGAATAGCACATACACCTGGTTTCTTAACTCTGTTGCAGAACTTAATTTTTGTAAATCCTATACAGTCTTTTGGTATATTCAAGAGACTGCTTTGCCAAGGTCACCAATATCCTTCATGATGGACGACTTGAGATCCCTCCTCAATCTGATCCCATCTTACTTGACTTATCCACAGCATATTTCACAGTTGATCAATCTCTCCTTAAATTTGACCCTTCTTTTTTCTGGAGGGAAGAGCTACCAAGGCATCATATTCTCTTGGTTTTAAACATTCTTTGGCGGTTCATTTTCTGTATTCTTTTTAAGTTGATTTTCCTAGAGCCAATCCTGATCTGTCCTACAGCTCTCTATCTATATACAAGTATTCTCATGTGACCTCTTAAGACCCTGTGCTAAATATGGCACTTTTATGTCTAAAAGACATCTCACACTTATTAAAAAAAATTAATCTAAATTTTAACATTTTTCACCACCTCTCCAGACTTTCCCATCTCAGTAAACTGCACCAGTAACTAAGGCCAAATTCTGTTATTCTGTGTTGGTCTTTTCATCACCCCACATCCATTATCTATCAGTAAATCTTATCAATTCTAGTTCAAAACCATTTCCCTGATTCATTACTTCATCCCCTTCTCTACTCACCATTACAGATAAATTGCTTTCATTATAGTATCTTGCCAATATTTTCTCTGCTTTCACCTATCTTGTATAATTCTTCACATACAAGTTATGGTGCTATTTGCATCTTCCTCCATTCCTCCTTTCCTTCTTTCTTTTTTCTATGTTTTTACCCATATATGTGTCCGTATGTATATGTATGTCAGTCTTATCTTTTTCTTCCACTTCCTTAGCTTTTTCCTTCTCTTCTAGTTCTTCTCCCTTAGAGCTAACATTAAAATATGTTAACAAACTACATATACTCTTCCTATATCCATGCCTGTCTTTTCTTTGGCAAATGTATACACATGTTCTTTGTTTTTGTTGTTTTTTTAATATAAAACCAAATCCTTTTTTATATTCTTCTTCTGTTTGTATGTTACATTTCTTATATAATAAAATAACTACATAATCCCACCAAGTCAATAGGTATAGAAACACTGTATTATTTTAACAGATGCACTGTATTACTTTAATAGATGCATCTATTAAAATAGATGCATACATAATAGATGCATACATATACATATAACATACATAACATGTAAATATTCATTTATTGATCATAATTTCCCTTGTTTTCAGTGTTGTTTGTTTTTTTTTAAGATTTTATTTATTTATTTGACAGAGAGAGAGACACAGTGAGAGAGGGAACACAAGCAGGGGGAGTGGGAGAGGGAGAAGCAGGCTTCCCACTGAGCAGGGAGCCCGATGTGGGGCTCGATCCCAGGACCCCGAGATCATGACCTGAACCGAAGGCAGACGCTTAATGACTGAGCCACCTATGCGCCCCTCCAGATTTTTTTTATAATTATGAACAATTAAACAATATTGCATTAAGTGTTCTTGTGAATATCCTTTTATTCTGCTTAGAGAGTCCCAGGAATGCAATGCCTAGGTCAAAAGTTATATATAATTTTAATGTGAATAGATGTTGCCAGATTGCTTTCCCAAAAGACTGTAAAATGTAGGAATGCAATAACTGTTCATCTTTATCTTGACTACCAATAATATATTTTAATGTTATCTTTTTGGTAAGTTAGTTATATAGCATCCAATTACATTAATTTCTTTGGCAACATATTAGAAATGTAGCTTTGGCTCTTAAGTTAGCATTGTCCTGGCATCTATCCCAATGCTACTTATTAGAATTGAAAAATAAGGGGATAAAAAAGATAAAAATCCGTATCAGTATCAGATAAATATATTATAATGGTCAATATTATATCTACCAATCTTTTAAGATATGTGAAAAAACTGTATAATATCAATTGTTTAATTTATCTGTTAGGGTCAAACCTAAGCAAAATTGTGAAATTTCTCTCTGATCCATTTCACATTTTCAGTAATTCCCACTTTTCCACACTTTCTACATTTCTTCCAGCCATTCAAGACACACATCCTCAAGTAGAAAACTAAAATGATGTTCTATTCTGCCAGGCCTGACCAATATCAACTCTAAGGAAGTTGCCAGAGAATCAGAGAAATTAAAGCTTGAGAACAAGATAATATCTAGCTTACTCCCTTTCTTTTAGAAGTGAAATAACTGCAGTTAAGTCATTATTCATTCAATATTCCATGGTTGCTTTACTTGGGTATATTTAAAGTGAGTTCTAGAAAGTTTTTAATGGTAGTAGTTTCTCCACAAATTTAGGTTTCCTAGTTCATTGATTCTAAGATACCTGCTTGTTTTTCACATCTCCATAATTCAGATGTCTTACAATCAGTGGCTTATTGCAGTTAATTGACAGTGTGTTTGCATTTATAGTGGAGATAAAAAGGGTACGTCTTATAACTGATGTGGTATTAGATTTGGTAGATTACAGTATTTGTTTATAAGAGGCCCCACTTTTAAATCCAGCAGAACTGAAATGCAGAAACAGGAATATGGGAGATGGACCTACTTTTAGGTAATAATTAACTAATAATTACCTTAAAAAGTCACCATCTCCTTTCAAATCATGCAATAACAGTATCAGCTGCAGATAAGGTTGGTAATGTTTATTTGATATATATCTCATGACTAGTAAACACCAGTGTTTGAATAACTTAATTAACATAAAGCTCATTTTTAAAGATTCCCAGCATAGATTAAGTTCACTTGTAGCATAATTTTACTCAATTATGTTAACATCAAACTAATTATGAAACCCCATATGCTTATAGTTTTTATGTAAATACAAAATAAAAAAATAGAAATCAAATAAAAATGTGAAAAAATATCCAAATTTACAATCTTAATTTAATACAACAGATGATGTTGCTTTGCTGAAACCAAAGCCAGTCTCAAAACATGAATGTTTTTATGAATATTTGTGTGTCAATACTGATCTAAGCATGCCTGATGGTTATGGTGAATATAGGTGCTCTGTGGTAATATAATTCCTCTATCACTTTTCTCCAATTTAACTATGGCACACCTTCATTCATGCAGATGTCATGATATCATTTGGTCTTATCTTAGAATAAGTAAAACATTTATGTGTTAAGATTTTAGATTTTTCCTCATTAGTCCAAAAGAAAAAAAGCAATAATACCTGGCACAAATGTGGTCACAAATGTGAATGCAAACAAAAGAGATATATAGTGACAAAACTTAGCTACAAATTATTATATGATTTCACAAATTATCAAGAATATGCTTGTTATGTTAAGATTGCTATAATAATGAAAAGTTTTGAATCCCAATAATATATTCTGTAACCACTAAGAATACAACACACACATCTGAAAAACACTGAAATACACTTTTTTTCTTTTCTTTCTTTTTTTTTTTTCTTCCAGGATGACATAAGAACAGGAACTTGGTTCACAGAAGCTCAGGTAAGGCTGAGGTGGGAACCCAAAACTGAATCTAATTTGTGGATCATTCACTATAGTGACGGGAATTATCCAGACAGAGTAAAAGCATACAGATATTGTAATGACAGGAAGTAGGAAGTCTAAGCATGCGGAGGTAGCAACATATGGTCTGAAATAGCAGTAAGCAAACTTAGGCAAGATTTACTTTCCTCTGGAAGAGCTGGACTGAGTGAATTGGAACAAGGATTCAGGATGCTGCGGTCCAGCCACTGGTCTGGGAAAGGAGGCAAAACCTTGGTTATACATTTCAAAGCAACAACATTGTGCTGAAATCTTGTGTAAGCCAAGAGGAGGTCAGGAACAATATCTAGTTGCTGAGTAGAAAAACTGGCATCCAAATTTGGGTTAGGGAAAGCAAGATGAGGAACAGGAAGTGATGTAAATCAGTACAAGCACAGAGCTTAGGGGATCTTGATTTAACTCACAATTGTAGAAAGAAAAATTGGAGTGTGGTTGCACAAATGAACTGCACATTTTTTAGACTAATATCACTGATATAAAACTTTCATATTTAAATTATTGATTGTATTTTTTTCAAGTCCAAAATTGCCAACTAAACCCAAGTGATATATGATTATCCTGTAAGATATTTATTTATTTTTTTAAAAGATTTTATTTATTTATTTGACAGAGAGAGAGAGACAGTGAGAGAGGGAACACAAACAGGGGGAGTGGGAGAGGGAGAAGCAGGCTTCCCGCCGAGCAGGGAGCCTGATGCGGGGCTTGATCCCAGGACCCTGGGATCATGACCTAAGCCGAAGGCAGACACTTAATGACTGAGCCACCAGGCGCTCCTCCTGTAAGATATTTAAAAATATTTTCTGATTTTGAAATATTGACTCTGCATGTTTACAATAGCAGTTAGATATTTAAAGCAGGTCTCCAGGTCTCCAATAATTAGGTCTCCTAAATTCTCCAGGTGATTGAGAGGAAATATTTTATTTTTAAAAATTTGGGTGGCATTGTTCCATAGAAATAATCCATGTCAAAATGATTACTAATAACAGAAATCAGAATTGTTTTAAGTAAATAACAGGAATAGGCCATGAATATCAGAGATGATAACATAATAGGAATTTAAAGATGCTTACTTATGTACTTACTTTCTTTACACCATGACAAAAGGGAAGAAATGAGAACAGCAAGATGGAAGGGCACAATAATTTATTGCTGTCTACTGATTTTAATTTTTGGCCATAGAAAGGTATGTTTCCTTTCTGAGATAATGGGGAAGTCCTGATATCCTACTTGTATTCTCTCTTCATTTTTAGCAAAATTCAAATGAAAAGATTATTTCATGTTTGATATAAGAATTCCACTATGTGTAGTAGTTGTTTGTTATAGTTAGAAGCCAGATTGCACATGGTGGTGGCCCATTGTTCTGAACATTAAGGTTGATGGGATGAAGAGTCCACAGGTAACAGAGCTCATTGGTAATGACATAATGACTATCATATAATGTGATTAGTAGTTTTATTTCAATGATCATTATAGATGTGGCTACTCAACTGAGATAAGGGTAAACAAAAGGAAGCTGCACTCTCTTCTGAAATATGGCTATTTAAGTTCAAGGTGTAGGTACAGAATCTTGCTGATCACACTCAGTATTAGGTAATTTTGAGATAGATTATCTTATGTGTAGAGAAACAATGAGGACAAATTTTATGCAAAAAATGTACATCCTTTTATAACTGTCCTCATCCTTCATGTTTTAGCAGCAAATCTATGGTGTGTTTATTACCATTTATATATAGGTTTACATGTGACAGTCTAAAGTCACCTCATTATACCCTCAAGCATGTAAGTAGCAAAAATAGCCTATTCTGATAGTGAAGTGACTCTTCAGAGATTAAAATATTTTGCTGAAATTTATTATTATGATATACATGTATCATAAGATATATATACACACATATATATGATATTTATGATATATACACTATATAAACTTTGCCACTAGAAATACAATATGACTTTCCATATAGATGATATTTTGTTCCATGGAACAATTCCTATAAATGTTCCTGTTTCCTGAACTGGAAATTGAGCTTCATGGTGTAGATAAAGATCTGAACATCTTGTCAGAAGTATTTTGAGAGAATAATATTTCAAAAAACCTAGCTTGGGCAACTGTGACTTGCACACACAAGAAAACTACACCGTCTGATTCTTTCACGTATGAGGCTTCTTCCATTTCCTAAGGAGATTCCTTGGTTTGGTTCAGTAATAGTGAAGATTTTATCTCTTGTCTAATAACCGTGAGCTTCCAAAACTTCAGAAGATGTAATGAAAATCATACAGGTAATTAGTTGTTCCCAAAATGGTATGTACAGAGAATGCCCGCGTCCTCAAAATATACATAAAAAATAGCTCTAATGATAGGTGCCAAAATGGATTTAATTTCCACACGATATTTAGTGGGGAATATTTTTTTTCTAATAGAATCATGTTCATACTGAATTCTAGCAAATTATTAGGTGATCTGTTCCACAGAGTATATAAGTTTTAGAAATTATTACTTTCTTTTTCTCTCAAGACTTCCAGACTCCCCCAAGTGGATATCTGAGAAATTTAGCCAATACCTCTAAATAACTGTGACACTTCATAGTGAGCTATGATCAATCCACATCAACTTTTTTTTCTTTGTTTGAATTGAAGCATGGCACATGGAGAATTTCCCTTAGATGAATCTAGCACTCCCCTCTTCTAACCCTGTAAGTTATAATTTACTCACATGATTATTGGCTCTCTTATAAACACTTTTTCTCTCCCTTCTCTTCTTTTCCTCTAAGAGTGATATCAAACTGGCAGCCTCGTTTTAAGGACTATATTGTAGTTTGCAGAATCACTGCTATATTAAATCCTATATGTGGGATACCCAGAATGGAATGTCTTGAAATCTTGACCTTCAAATAAACAAGATAAACACAGGTTATTTCAAGGTGTAGTTTGCTCTGACACAGGAGCATCAGAATGTCTGGAATCTGCTTTAACCAATTAAGCCATTCAAGGCAAGAGGAAAATAAAGCCTTCAGCAAATCCATTGAAGGCACCATCTCCCAGCCTCCCACTGCCTGCTATCGATCTTTTTAAGTGCGGACTAATGAGTCGTATATATACCTGATGGGATGCTCTCACCCTACCACCTCAGAGGAGTTAAACTTACACAAAGAGAGAATCAACTGGGTGAGAGGGAGGGTGGCAGGGGCACATCCAGGCGGATGGCTGCATCGCCCCCTTACAAACCAGCATGATGGTCTGTCTTCAGGCAACGCGGCAGACCCCATCTCCTACTTTCCGTAACGAACCCATTAGTTCCTTTGCAGGAGATTTTCCACTCAGGTCGCTTCTAGGGCAAACGCTTTGTGTTCGCTACCACTCTGTAGTGTGAAAAGAACTATAGGGAAATGCAAAGCAGGCTCGCGGCGGCAGCTTCTTTGCGGCAAAGCATCCCTTTCCCTTCAGCTTTGGCAATTTAGGAAGAACCGAGGTTCTCGGGGAGATGGGTGAGGGGAACGCCAAGTCCAAGCACACATTAACCAGGAGTCCCTGTTTTTACCTTCTATCCACTTCCACTCACATCGCCACAACTCACCCCACTCCCACCCCCCGCCCGGGCCCCCACCTCCCAAACTACCGACACAAACACTGGTGATCTCTACAAATGGGTGGGGGTGGTGGTGGTGGTGGGTGGGGAACATTTTCTTTCTCTATGATTCTGAACAGGATCCAACCTCCATACTAAAAATACATTAAAAACAAATAAAATCAAATAAGCCAAATCCACTGGGTAGCAACTATCTCGGGAGAGAAGCAGCTGCTGGCACCTGCCTGGATACGCTGCAGTTGGAAGTGGTTCGCTTTGGTATTGAATTATTAATTTATTTATCCCCCCTCCCCCCCTCCCCCACTCCCGACTGGCAGGCAAGAAATCTCCGTCTCTTCATTTTCCCCTCCGCCCCCACCTTCGAGGAGTCTCCCACTTCTCAGTCGCGGGTCGCTCTGCCGCCCGCCCGCGGTGGCCGTCGCGTCCCTGGCCCTCGGCGGCCGCGGCGCTGCGCGGGGGGCGTCCCGCTCGCTGGACGCTCCCACTCGCGCCCGGACCGTCGCGGCCGTGGGTCCTGGCGGCGGCGGGGGAGGGCGGGGGAAGGCAGCGGGTGACAGATGTACTCCTCTGACAGCTCTCAGTATCAGCCCAGTGGCTCCCTGCCATTGGCTCAGTGCAATGGACCGGCAACGCCGCTCACTATAATAACACTCATGCCTGCCAGCAGCCGCAACTCCGAGTGCGGGCTCCGAGCGCGGGGGATGCTGCTGCCGCCGCCGCCGCCGCCGCCGCCGCTGCCGCTCGGGCGGCTCCCGCTGCCCGGCTCCGCTCGGCCGCCGCGCCGGCACTGACTCCCGCTCAGTCCTGCTGCCTGGGCGGCCCCTCCCAGCCCGGGATCCTCCCGCGGGGCGCGTCGCCCCAAGGCGAATTAGAAGAGAAACGGAGACTGAGAGGGAGAGCGCCGAGAGCATGCGGAGGCGGAGGAGCCTCGGCGCGCTCGGCAGAGGGGTGTAGTGAGTCTGTCTCCCCAAGGCGTGCGAGAGAGGCGGCGTTTCGCCCTCGCGGCGGGTCCCTAGCCCACCCTACCCGGGCTCCGGCGCGCTGCGGCTGCGGGCGCGAGGTGCATGGAAGCGGCGGCTGCGGTGGAGGAGGCGGCGGCTGCCCCATGGAGTGTTACTACATTGTCATCAGCTCCACGCATCTCAGCAACGGACACTTTCGCAACATCAAGGGAGTTTTCCGGGGCCCTCTCAGCAAGAACGGGAACAAAACTCTGGTAATTGCTTCTGTTTCTCTCTTTCTCTCTCCCTCTCTTTCTCCTCCTGCCCCCCCCCCCTTCACTAAGAGGGCATTTGGAGGATTGAGGTTACTGTGAAATTTTGGAGGTGTCGCGTTTCAATTTGGTTTATAATATATCAATTTATCCTTCTTGTGGGTGTGGGGTGAGAATTAGATGTAGAAAAAGGCTGTAATCTTAGGGAAGGTAATATATGTCAAATCCACGGTTTTGGTTGACACTTCGACAATGCTCTGGACTCTCAACACCTCACTCCCTAATGCTGGAGATTACCACAATGGCTCCTTTTTTGAAGCAAATTGTGTCAACAGGACCTTTTTTTTAAGAAAGAAAATAAAAGCACCCTAACCCCAAGTGACCCTCTAACATATTTTGGCTTTGGAAGCTGAAGGTGAATGAGGATGTGGGTGTCTCCGATGGAAGCGGGAGCCATGTGACAGGTGGCGCGGAGTAAGTGGCGGGATTGAGTGATGGTCTCGGAAGGAGTTCGCGTTCTGGCTGTCTTTTGAAGGACCGACAGCAAACTTCTCTAGTGAGAAGTTGTCAGGACTAAGCTTAACTGAGTGACTCCAGAACCCCTTGTCGCCCACTTTAAGCTATTCATTCAAAAGAGGTTAGAGATAAATGTGAAGGGTGAGCATTATGTCACAATCAGAGCCACTAGGAAGCATGCTAGACAAATAGAACCCATGCAGTTGCTGGGAGGTTCTCACTGGACCACAGAGCTTCATCTTTCAGCATCCTAGTCAAAAGAGCACTCCTGATTGGTGGGAGAGGATGTGCTGAGCATTGAGATAGTGCAGGGTAATAGCTCTTACTTTTTCTAACAAATCCCCTCTTAGTTACAAAACCTCCTTGTGGAACTGACTCCTGAGAAGTGTACACTTCAAAAAAGAAAAAAAGGAAGTAGGGAAAAAGCTCATTAAGGTTAAGTACTGCGAAGAGAGTAGAGCTAGAGTAAGGTGGTAATAAGCAAATATATGTATCACTAAAGTCTGAGCCCCCCACCTTTTTTTACGAAGTGGTTACTGAGCCTGAGTAGATAGAGTAGAAGTTTAAGGACAGACTCAGTTAATCCATATTTTAAAATATGATTCTACATAAATTTTTTACCAAGTGCTGTGATGTTTTCCAAAAATGAAAAGTTCTCTTCTGAAGTTTTAAGTGAATTCTGGCACTGATAAACATTTGATTTTTTTTTTCTTTCTCCTCTGAATCTATTGGAATCCTCCTCTCAGCTTATTTAAGATGCAAACAAGCAGGGTTAGTTTGTTGCTTTTATTGTTGTGGATAAGATTGGTGTTGAACAAAAGAAAGTGAAAATACTACTCTGTGGTCTTTCTTAGTGGAGTATTATGCAGAGCAATAGGCAAAGGCTAAGGGGATTACTGAAATTGTTTTGGCTCTAATTATTTTCTTAAAGAACTCAAGTGTGTGGGAAGGTAAATATTTTGGCAGGGGGACTCTTCAACTTGAAGAAAGCATGCACTGGTTTGTTTTTTAAATCAAGTTTTACTTGTAGGAACAGGCAAACTTACTGAACAAGATCTCTATAGTTACAATAATGGTGTAGGTAAAAGAAAAGAAAAAAAAAAATAGTAGAGTACATAGAAAAACAAAAAAAGTTGCCAAACCAGAACTTGTTAAAATTCTGGTAATCTTGATTCTTAAATCAACCTTGGGTTTCTAAGAGTGGTTCAGTTTACTTATGCTGATTTGTTTGTCGTGGGTTTGAAGTCAATCAGTTCTTTATCACTCATATTGACAAAAGATAGGTTAAAGTCTAGATTTGCCAGTGTAAGTTTGGGATTATAATGTGTGTTAAAAGCAGCTAGTAAATGAGATGAATAAACCTAAATATGGTCAAATGTTGGAGCAACAAACTAGAGGAAGAAGTGTTATAAATAGCTCTTATCATATTTCTTTTACTTAGAGTAAAAGAACTTACAGGGACTTAATAGCTTATTCTTCCAGATATTGTTTATAAACTCCCCAAGTTTGTATTTCCTGTGTAAGAGATTTACACTGAGTAAAGTTACATAGATTTTCATATATGGTCCAACTGTATTTGAAACTATTACTTTACAAGATAATATATGTCATACGTTTATTCTCTATATGAGTTTTGATTATTTTGTTATTAAGGAGGGTGAGAGTTATGCCTGCCTTTATGTATAGGAGAAGAGATTTAAACATATTCATGAATGTTTTTAGTTAAATAACTATCTAGACTTACCTAATAATGTATTCTTCACAAAACATAGGATACTTTGAAAACTTAGTATAAGCTAAAATGTACTATCAGCTAAAATCAGAAACTGAACCTGAAACTTCTCAGAATTAGGAACCTTAAGAAACACTAATACTATCTTAAAAATGTACATATACTACATTTTGAACATTTTCAAGTGAGAATTTTTGGTTATTACTCTTTAATCTCATTTTAATAAGGTAAAAATTATGAGACCCTTTTTACTTTTTTGTCTATTTGATTTTGACATGTTTTGAATTTTACCTTTAAAAACATAATCACATTTTTGCATCTTGATATGTGTATTAAGCTGAAAGAATTTTAACAATATTTCAAGTATTTTTTCTTATTTCAGGAAAGCACAACTTAAAACCATTCAGGGAAAAGGTATTTTGATTTTTCCAAAGAAATTCCAATTATTTTCAGTTACTGGATAACTAATGGATATTCTTACCATTTTTTAGGTCATATTTTTAAAAGATTTATTTATAATCTTTGAAAAATTATTGAATAATTTAAGATAGCCTATAACTGGTAATATAGTATTCTTTCATGAATTAGAAGTCACTTATAGAATAAAGTTACCTCAGGCTTCAGTGACATTGATTAATTGCTTTAGCCCTAAAATCCAGAATGTAATCCTACTACTTATACTGAGGAGATTATCAAATTGTACAGTCTTTCCATAGGTCATATTATGTCCCTCACACATACAATTTTAAAAAGATACTTAAAGATTAAGCTTGTTGTTAATATTGACCTTATTTCTGAACTTTTAAATAATTCCTCTTGACAATTTTAACTGAAAATATACAAATCTTCATTTTGCAGGGTCTTACAAGCAAAGAGAAGGATCACTCTACTTGTCATGATTTCTGTTATAATAGCATCATATCTGTGATACAGCTTTAAGTCCATGGAATAAGAGATAAGCTAATATTTAATGAGTGCTCCAGAATATGTCTTTATAAGTCATATGGTTTAGTGGCAATGAATAAAGTTTACCATCCATATAGTCTCATTCTTTTTCCTTAGATTATCCTGTAGATATCACCATTATGTATAAAATTGTTTATTGGATAAGGACATTTTGTTATACGTATGTTTTGTCAATTGAGCCACAAAATTTCTTTGCCCTAATTATATATTTAAAAACTTTTAGTATAAAATACTTATATTTTAATACATAATTTAAAAATACAGTTGATCACTTTTAATATGGCATTTGGAACTTTAAAAATCATTACTAATTTGTTCATTACATTTTGTTAGTCAGCATTTTTATATCTCATAAGAGTGTTAAGTCTATTTTACTGACTGTGGAATTTAAAAAAAATGAGTGGTGATTTTGAGGTCATACAGTAAGTCAACATTATAATGCCAATTTCCTAACTCCAGACATATTTCTTTTATAATTTAGATACTAAGTTAGGGATTCCATAGGAACTGGTGTGTTACTATCCACACTGATTAAAGATATGGTGTTTTATTTTATGAAGGCACTCTGTTTTTCCACTTGCCTTCAGGTGAGGAGAAATAGATTCACAGAATAATTTGAATTCAAATATATTTTAAATCTCCTCTTCCAATATGCAAGCATCAATAATTTCTATCTGGCCTAAGCCCTGTTTCTGTAGGTTGCCCTCCTTTTCCAATATATTAAGTTCTAGAGTTGACAAGAAAAGAAATGTTGATTTATTAATCAGTTTTCAACATTCTTGTTATGTAGTTCATTTAGGTTTATTGAGATGCTGCAATTGTAAAGCACTATTCTGGGCACCACAAGCTCTGTGCTAGGTGTTATGTGTCAAATATTATTCATTAAGATGTATTCATGTACACTCCTGTTCATTTTTGAATGTGCTGAAAAAATATTCACATATTTTGACATGTTTGCAGGTTTCTTGTCACTCAGGAAGTTTTCATATGTATTCATTCTGAAAAGAATGAAAAAGTTCTGGATTTTTTCCTTTATGTATACAGGAACTCACTAAAATTAAGAGTCTTTGAAATACATTACATGGTCTTTTGTTCTAATTATCATCATCTAATATAACATTATTATTCATGTCATTTCTTTGCACATTTCTATATCTTCTAGAGAATGTAATTTAAAAGGTTTCTCCACTCATTGAAACCCACTTATGTGTCATATTTAAGATTGTGCATAAGACTAAAGAGACCAGTTGTTAAATTAGTGCTGATGAAAAATTATCATTGTTAGATTAATATCCTCAAGAAAGGTTAAGGGTGAGGGTGGATTAGGGTGATATCTTAATATATTCCCAAACTTTCCCACTTTATAAACTTGTTCAGATAATCAGTCCATTATATACTCTTCCAAACTTCTTTTAAACTATTTTGTATTCAGTATCAAAGACCATCTTGTGTCTCACTTTTCTGAACTTAAGGTGTCATATATACTTTGCTATACTTATTTTTTATTCTAGCAAAACTTTACAAATGTGCATTTTTAGAACACATTTTTCAAGTAAGGAAAATAACTTATAATTGAATTATTGATGTTATGACCTACTAAAAAATGTAAGCAATATTTTAAGGTAAATGTTGTCAAGCAATACCCATAATGCCGACATACCTTTGTTAGTGCGTTAAATATTAAATTATTTTTGATAGCTGAAATTCAAATAGTGACATGATATCTTGTCATCACTTCTAGTTCCTCACCAGGTTATTGATGACTGTAATTACATTTTTGCTGAAAACACAGATCAGCAAGAGCTTTGGGGACCACCTAGTCCAAAGCTTCATATGGTTGTATTCAGGGTCCAATTCAGGGCTGCAGAAGTAGTTTGTTTAGTGTGCACTGTGTTTTAAAATATTTGGCTTTAAACACCATTCAAAGAAGAATGCACTTTGCAGTTTGCTGCTGTCTACACTGCTCTTTATGGTTATTTAGGTTTTGCACTTATTTACATTACCTTCTTGACCAGTGAAGGTACTGGAATTTCCCACCTTAGAGTCTGTGAACCAAATTTTACATATAGGGAGACAGAAATATTTTCACCATTCTGCATGTGCCCTTCGTTGTACCAACTTTTCGATGGACAATAGTCTTCAAAAAAGTTTTGGCATATTCATATTTGTATAGTATCTGTTTCCCATATTTTGGTTGAACTGCTTAAAACTGTTCTCTAGATCATAACTCTAGGAATACTATCATAATAAAGAAGTGTGTGATTTGAGGGTGATACATTTTAAAATTGCAAACTTTTGCTCAGGCTACAGGTATTTTTGGTAATTTCTTGGTTTGGGTCCTTTTAAAAATTAATATCGAATATAATTTTATTCTTTAATTTATACTTTCAATAAATATGTTTAGTTAATGTAACATATTTGGAAAATAGTTTTGAAAGTATTATGCACAGGGGAAATAATATTTTATTATTGTAATGATAATTCAGTGTTGAAATAATTTCCTCCAGTGACCCTGTTTAATTGAGATATTACTATTTTAGGCAATGGCTGTATATTAGGAGTTTGAGTAATCCTTCCAGAAAGAGAAAAAGATAGCAATTCTTTTTTTTAAAGATTTTATTTATTTATTTGAGAGAGAGAATGAGATAGAGAGAGCATGAGAGGGGGAGGGTCAGAGGGAGAAGCAGACTCCCCGCCGAGCAGGGAGCCCGATGCGGGACTCGATCCTGGGACTCCAGGATCATGACCTGAGCCGAAAGCAGTCGCTTAACCGACTGAGCCATCCAGGCATCCCAGGAGGAAACCCTTTTTTTTTTTTTTTTTTTTTAAAGATTTTATTTATTTATTTGAGAGAGAGAGAATGAGAGAGAGCACATGAGAGGGGGGAGGGTCAGAGGGAGAAGCAGACTCCCCGCCGAGCAGGGAGCCCGATGCGGGACTCGACCCCGGGACTCCAGGATCATGACCTGAGCCGAAGGCAGTCGCTTAACCAACTGAGCCACCCAGGCGCCCCAAGATAGCAATTTTAATCTATGGTGTACTGCAGCCAATATTCATGAAGAAATTTTGTATATCACTTTTTATATTGCTAACTACAAAAAATAAGAAATATAATTTTCTTAATTTTTCTTTCTAAAAATTGTAGCTGAAACCATTTGATCTGTTTTATGTCATTCTAAATTATTCTTTGGCTCTGAGGAAATGTTTACCACATATACTATATTATGATGGTGTTTTCAACTAGCAAGTTTTCATTAATTTTTTTAAAGATTTTATTTATTTATTTGACAGAGAGAGCACAAGTAGGCAGAGTGGTAGACAGAGGGAGAAGGAGAAGCAGACTCCCCGCTGAGCAGGGAGCCCGATGCGGGACTCGGTCCCAGGACCCTGGGATCATGACCTGAGCCGAAGGCCTAATGACTGAGCCACCCAGGCGCCCTCATTAATTTTATAAATGTATTACAGTACACTTTTTATCACAGTGTAAGATAAAATGGGTAATAAATAATTAAAACTTAATCCTAGTTGCCAAAGTAAGCAAAATCTGTTACCTGATGTAGTACTTTTTCATAATGGTGTGACGCCATTAGAGGAAAGTTACATACTTTTCTAGATGTAAGAACCTTAAATGAATTCAAGGCTTATGATGACAATGCCATATTCAAATTAAGAGAAAACATTTTTTTCTTAAATAACTTTAGAAAAATGAGCTTTGCTGTGTTTCATAGCTAGCTTTTTGTTGTCAACCAGCATAGTAGCCCATATTTTAATCAAACACTAGTCTTGTTTCTGTGAAGGTATCTTGTAGATGTGGTCAATGTCTACAATCCACTGACTTTAAATAGAAGAGTTTACCCTAAATCAATGTGTATGGGTCTCATGCAATAAATTGAAAGGCTTTTAGAGCAAAAACTGAGGTATCCTGGAGAAGAAGAAATTCTGTCTGAAGACTCATCAAATCCTGCCTTGAATTTCTAGCCTCCTGACCTGTTCTACAGATGCCCCACAAACCCACAATCACATAGTCAATTCCTAATTTCCTAACATATAAATCTATCTATCTATCTGCCTTCTGTCTGGCTATCTGTCTATCTATCTATCTATCTATCTATCTATCTATCTATCATCTATCTATCATCTATCTCTCCTAATAGTTCTGTTTATCTGGAGAGCCATGACTGATATACTGAAGATCAGTTTATTGTATCTCTTTTATAATAAGATGACCCAATATTTGAACTATAAATCGTATTTGGACTTAATTGGAAATAGGTGAACCTGACATTATTAAACTCTTTAGTTTAAAATTGATTGACCTTATTGTGGAATGTTTCTGTTACTTTATAAAAAAATTATAACTTTCTTTTAAATCTTTGCCTGGATTGCAATCTATCTTCCATCAATCCTCTTACCTCCCCACAAAAACTTTTATAACTATGTAAAATATACTATTCTTATCTGTTCAGCTCCAAGAGATAGTCACACATGCATTTACTGTATTTGAAGAAAGTCAGGCTATCTTCAAATGAGAAAATATTTTAAGCAATATCAAGAGTGTATAATTTGGTAGTTTAAATTTAAGAAAATAGTCTTTAAAGGGTGGCTATGTAAAATGAAGGACTTAAGTTTTACAAAACAAAAATGTTTCCATAAAAATATACAGAATGTTGTCAATGCCCACCAGCCAAAATCAACTGAAACACAACTCTAGTTGAACCAAGTTGGACACACTGGTGCTCGTTGAAACAAGGTAAACTGCACACCATAGGGAACCATGGTGCATCTCATGAAGTGGGAATAAGGACTCATTTTATAGGATTTGAGATTGGGTAAAGTGATTTTATGAATAAAACCACTCTTTATTCAATTCTATAGTTGGTTATCTCAGTACTTCTTTTTTTTTTTTTTTTAAGATTTTATTTATTTATTTGACAGAGAGAGAGACAGCGAGAGAGGGAACACAAGGAAAGGGAGTGTGAGAGGGAGAAGCAGGCTTCCCGCGGAACAGGTAGCCCGATGCGGGGCTTGATCCCAGGACCCTGGGATCATGACCTGAGCCGAAGGCAGACGCTTAACGACTGAGCCACCCAGGCGCCCCATCAGTACTTCTTATCTAGGAGGCCAAGAATAGAGTGGGGGTAAAGGTGTAGTTGTTAAAAAAAAAAAAAAAGGCACTTTTTGCTCATGTTGGCTGGCAGATGGGGATGTCTGGTAACAAAAACTGCATTTTTGCTTTTGTCTGTCCTCAAAGATGATTGCGGAGTGGTCTTGTTTTTTTTCTGTTCCTTCATGCTCATAGACAACCTTGTCTGATGTTAGTGGGCTGTGAAACTCTTCATATTTGATAAGAGAAAACCGCACTTTACTCTTAGATCCAGATAAGCTCCTTGGTGACAGTTCCCAAGGACTGCTTTTTTCTTTCTCAGATATGACAAGTGAATGGATGGTTGCGAATAGGCGGGAGGCAAGGCCATCAGTGAGGATGATTTCAAGGAAATGAGATCCAAAGCTGGGGACTGTTCAGGATGAAGGAGGGAGGGAGAATGGTCAATAATTATCAAGGTGGAACAAGGAAGACATGTGTCCTGCACTGGCACATTAATGTGAGGATTTGGGGAGATAAAACATCTACCCATCTCTTGAGAGAGATACAGGGGAATTTTTCCAAGAGAGACAGTTCATTTGGAACAAAAAGGTGAAGAGAAACTTCAATGCAAAGTCTAAAGCTATAGAGATTTCATTGACATTAGACATTTCAGAGTTCAAGAATGTATAGTCCAAGTGTTTTAGGACATGTGGAAATACAGAGAATTGTATCATAAAAGAGGACATACCAGAATCACATGGAGATTAAAGTCCAGAGAATGAAGAATTTGGAAATTCTGGGCTTCTTGTGGGACTGATGGCGTTGAGGATAGAGGATAGGATAAAATTGGTTTTGATAATCCCAGTGCAGGTCGTGGCAGCAGTGGAGTGGTGGAGGCTGACAGAGAGGTAGGGGTTCTGTGGCGAGCACTCAGAGTTCTTGGGCTCACCTTTGACTCCTTCTGTGAGACTGAGTTATGCATGGCCCTCGTCTGAGCCTCAGAGCTTTTCCTGAGTCTGCTGAAGGGTTATGGCAGAGGGGCATGGTTAGTCCTACTGCATAGATTTCCTCCCATATTCAGCCACTGGAGATTTAAAGTATTAACAGTAATTCAGAGGCGCCTGGTCGGCTCAGTCAGTTAAGCATCCAACTCTGGGTTTCAGCTCAGGTCGTGATTTCAGGGTGGTGAGATAGAGCCCTGCTTCAGGCTCTGCGCAGAGTGTGGAGACTGTTTAGGATTCTCTCTCTCCCTCTTCCTCTAGCTCTCCCCACCCCTCCACCCCTGCTCACACTCTCTCTCTCAGAATTTAAGAAAATAATAAGAATAAATAAAAATAGTTAAAGTATTTACAATAATTCAAAGGTTAACCCATCCAAATTGCCTTGTTTGTGTCCTTCAGATAGGAGACACCTATAGAATTCGATGTAGTGCAAGCAAATTTGGAGAGACTTTGGAACAGGTCTGGAGCTCAGGAGTTGTCAAGCACCTTAGATGGATTATGGAAAGCAGGAGAGTTTTGGGCAACAAATTGTTGGGAAGGGAGTAAAACCAGTTGCAGAGAAGGAATGGGTTTAATGATGAGATATTTGTACTGAATTATTTTTCCTACAACTGGTCAAGGACAGAAAGATGGGATAAAATATGGATTCTCTCTTTATTTAATGAAAACATTTCAAGTGACATAGTCCAGTAGCCTCCAAGGGAATGTCAGTGGAAATATTGTAAGGTTACCTTTCAAAACTTGATATCACCTCTCCTTTCTGAAATGAGACAAAGTACCTTTATGCTAGGGGAAGATAATAGCTGCTTTCACTCCAGGATTATGCCTTGCATCCAGCTTAGCATATCTTCATCAAAATACTCACTGTCATATTTAAATAGCGATTGAAAGCACAA
Organism: Leptonychotes weddellii; assembly: GCF_054177405.1. Taxonomy (NCBI): domain Eukaryota; kingdom Metazoa; phylum Chordata; class Mammalia; order Carnivora; family Phocidae; genus Leptonychotes; species Leptonychotes weddellii. Next base: position 44,752,477 of record NC_138371.1, on the reverse strand, counting down.
ACACTTTATAACCAGATGTATCTGAGCTCAAATTCTGGATATACCTCGGTGTCAGGATGTAGTGAGTGGAGCTGTTTGTAACCAAACCCCAAATATCAGCTCTGTACCTAAATATTTTTCTTTTAATTTTTTATATAATAGAAATATGCAAGTAGATCTTTTTTGACATTGAGTGGCTTAATAAGGTCAAAGCCAAAGACTTTGATTTTATTTGTATTTTTTCTACAGTTCTAAAGTGGTTACTGTTCCAGCCATCACATCTACATTCTAATCTACAGCAACAATGAGTAAAGGAGGAAGGACAAAAAATTGAATGTTCTTTTTTTTAAGAAGTCTTACCCAACAGTTTGCTTACCTCTCTTTTGATGGAGCTGTGCACAGAACCACTATTAAGTATGGGAAGGATGAAAACATGATTTTTTAAAAACACGATTAATTAAACTGGGCACACCACTAATCCCAATAAAATCAGTGTTATGTTAGTAAGAAAAAGAGATAATTGATGATACCAGAGAAGTCTACCACAACTAGTCAAGGCTTTATGGCCTTGGTCAGGTTCACCTCTCTATCAGTTATATTATGTTTAATGGGGTGGATAAAAATACGTACCTAGAAAACACGTTGCAGATCAAATGAAAAGTAATTCACACAGGTTTGACATATAATAAACTTTAAATAAATGTTGGTAACTATCGACAGTATTTCGTACTGGAACATTCAGATCTGTATTAGAATCTCACTCATTCAATTCAATATATAAATATACATAATTTGGACACTTTTGGTATTGAACAATATCAGTCTTTCCTTTTTTTCTCGGTTTGCTCATGACACCTCTTGCACACTTATTCCCATCCCAAGATTCATAAAGTCTCCTTCCTTAAGTATGGGTTGGGCCTTGAATAGTCTAGGAGATAAATTAAAATCTTATGAAAATCTTCAGATATCAGGCATCCTTTTGACTCATAAAGCTGGCTCTTTAGGGAAACTTAGGATTTCTTTTAACTCTCTTCAATAATGATTTCCATAGCTGATTCCCTTGCAAGGTCTTGTATCACTGCTGTTCTGGTGTTACAAAATTAATACACTAGGGGGCGGCATAACATTTCGTCTTGCTCTTACATAGACAGCTATAGTAAATACTCATGGATTAATAGATTTGTCAAATATAGTTATTACAGTGTTATTAATTAAAAGTCACTTTAAAGTTTCACTGACCAGTCAGTATGGACATGCGACATACCTAAGATGTATTTGCTGTATACTTTATTTGTATATTTCACCATGTAATTATTTTCTGCCTTAGTCACATGTGACGTATATAGCAAAATGGAACTGACGTGGAGTTGGTGTCCAAGTATACCTTACTAGACTATCATTCTTGGCTGTAATTGTGTCCTTTTTCATTACTGAAGTTGATGGTTCCGGGTTCTTCTAAGTATCTTCAACCAAGTAGTTTTATGAATCTTAATGCCTAATTTATTTTAATGACATAGTTAATTTATAATTAAAATTTGATGCACATTTTCAGGGACTACATTATTAAGCAAAATAAAGACAGACTGCGATGACCATTATTTGTTAACACAAGGATAGCTAAAACATGAAATAAAGGACAAATTGCGAAATAAAACTCTATTGCATGATTGCCATAGCTCACATTACAGAAAAATAGTTGAAAAATGTCTGAGAATCAAATTGCCCAGTTTTATTAAAATTTAATGGAATTTCCTCCATACAAATTGGGATTACATTTCTTAGAGAAAATGTGCAGATTGCATAAACACACACTGTTCTATTTGTTACTAATCACTGTGAAATTATTGATGCAACATGACAGATACACTTTTTATGGATCAGGACTTAAAGGAGTTGATACTATGATACATGCTGCTACTCAAAAACTCAGGAGGCTATTTTTCAGGTAGACTGATAGTAATAAAATTTCGGATTTAGCATATTACATATTGCTGTATTGGAGAGCCACATTTAAGATAATCTATTACCATATCATTCCATGGTAAAGGGTTTTGAAATGAATAATAGTAGTAGTAGTAATAATAAGAAGAAAACAATTTGCTCCTCTTTTACAGTGCCTAACATAGTTCTAAACATAATTTGATGATGTAAGAAAAAAATTGGGAAAAAATTGGAAACCAAGGATATCGTTTACTTATAATGTTAAATTGCTCTAATTAAAATACTGTATCAATTCAATTCACATATGCTATAATCAGTAATTATTTACCTTCCAGGCACTAAACATGCCAACTATTTTGACTCATTAAAAATCCTATCAACTATTGAAACTATAGGTTATGTGAGAGATTCTTTTCTCTTTTCTCTCAGCACCCTACATAAAATAAGTATGGTATCTATTCATGGACACAGGCAAAATAGACATGCACACACATAGCAAAATCATTCTCTCTCTCCCTCTCTCTCAACCCCCCCCCTTGCTACACCCCCATCATAGTCTAGAAAAGCAGAGAGGATATTGTTATTCCAATTTCAGCCTGACTACATGTTTGTTTCTCAGGAAGTATTCTGCTAACAGTTTTGGCCAGATCCAGAAATCAAAAAATTATTTATTTGAAAAGTGATTAAGAACTCCACCTCCCCCCAACCTCAGCCCCTGGTTATAATATCAGATGTCTGAAAATAAGAGTGCTAATATTCTGGGAAATCTGAAGTAACTCAATGGCCAAGGTTCCACTGGATGACCACAATCCTAAGAATTAAAAAGAAATAGAGAGAAGGGAGGGAGAAACGGAGGAGGGAGCAAGGAAGGGTGGGAGGAGAAAGAATGGTAAAGAAAGATCATTATTCTTAGACAGTTAGGAACGTAAGCTAATATACAAAGGTATATCAGTTTAAATACTTGGATGATGGTACATCTAGGTTTGCCTGGGGTAATCCCAGTTAAGGTTGTTGTCCTGGAATGCTTAATAATGGCACTGCCTTTCACTCTCTGGATGATAATGTATATGAGCATCCGTTAAATATAGGAACCTCCACAGTGACAGGAATCAGTCTGAAAAGATTTCCCATTCTCTATCCTACCTGAAGTTCTGCATTATTTTAGGATTTGTAGATTCCTGAAAGAATGCTATGCATGCATGAGGTCATTAATATAATACTTGGTTATTTTTTTCAACCAAACACTAAGCCCTGTGATATCCAATGATGAAAGGAAGATAGTTATTCTTTTCCCCACCTTTTGGCAGTCTGAATTTAGCTGCATGATGGAAGAAGGGATATTCAGAGGCAGGATGATGAAAAGGCACAAATATACAAATACAAATATTCAGAGTCAGGATGACCACTTGGAGGTCATCTGAGGCAGCCGCAGTAGAGTGAAGAGGAGAAGGGGCCACAGTGAGCGACCAATGGTCATGTATGAGCCAAGCCTTGTCAGTGGAAAGTTCCTGGGGCTGACGAGCCAGCTGCGTTGGTCCAAGCTGACTATTTTAGCGGCAGAATTTTGCCCAAGCATTGCCAGTTTTGGTTCCTCCACAAGCCTCATTCAACAAGGTCACCTTTGAATCTGTCAGCTACCTAACACTCTTCCAGTAAGTGTATTTTATGCTTCATTTAATGAGTTAATTTTGGTTATTTTTAGCTGAGAAACCTGACTAGAATTAGGACAACTGTGGAATTGGCAATTTTTTTTTTCAGGGACATGAGTATTTTACTGGGTTTTATATCTAGAGAGTTTTTGACAGGGTTCCGCTCCCTCCTTTGCTTCTCCTCATTCCCCTTCCTAATTTTCTACGGTGAAAGGTGCTCAGCCTCTGCAACTAGACTTAGGTTTGAATTCTGGCCATGTAACTTGGGCCAACCATTTATCCTCTCTTAGTTTCTGTTTTTTATCTATAAATAACAAAATTGCAATTCATTTGGTCCCTGCTATATACCAGATGTTATCTTAAATACATTATATAAATAATATGTAATTACTGCTGAAATGCTTTAAGATGGGTACCTGTGAACAGGATTATTGTAAGGAGTAAATAACATAAGGGAATTCTCTACTTCAGTGTCTGGCACATAATCAAAGCTATTGTTATTTTTGTCATTATTGGATATCTTAAAGAAGGCTTGTCCTCCACCTTTCCAAAACTAATACGTGGCTTTGTGCTTTTCAAATAGAACATGAGGGATGCCAAAGGAATAATACTGAGTTTAGGTGATTTAGGAGGTCCCATGAAAAATAAGTCAGGAAATTGATCATAACATTTAGCATCTATGTATAACCAATGAGTGAATTATCTAGTTTATTCTATGCAGGAAAAATGTTCTCTGGTATACCGATTTCAAACTCAATTAATTTCATAATTATCACCTGAAGATTTAGAAAATACAACATGCTGGGCTTCACTTAATATCTATGGGTAGGGCTCAGTAATCTAGCTTTCCTAAGAGCTCCCAGATGACTCTCACTGTTCTAGGATAAAATACATCTAGCTTGGTTTCAGTGAACTTGTTCCAGAAGGACACTTGGATGTCACACACTCATATTTGACATGAGAAATAAGACCCTGTTCTTTCTTTCTTTGGTTCTCTGCCCAACACCTCTCCTTATCCTCCTCGCCCCCAAAAAATCCTTTAGAAAGCTGGCAGAAATGCATTCATTCATTGTAAGGAAAAATAAAATTAGGAAAAGTTTAGTTAGAATATAAAGGACATAATCTTAAAATTTAATAAAGTCTGACATCTACAGAACCGATGAAAATGTAAGACTTCATGTTATAAGCAGCAAAAAATAGAGTTCTAGGCTTAGCCTCATGAGACAATTTAGTTAACATAGTTAATATCCTTCTCAACTATGCTTTCAGTATATTAATTCATGAAGAAATTAGAGATAATAGTGCGCTTCATAGTATTTAATAATTTTCAATGTATGCTATTTTCTTTAGTCATTGTATTAAACAACAAAGCAAATGGTTGAGCTAATAGATAAACATCAGGTAATTTACAACATAAAAGATATAAAGGTGAATAGCTTTATGAAATGTAGGGTGACAGTAGGTACTTTTTTTGAAAAGTATATAGGAGATTTAACAATGATAGCCTGGATTTACAAATAAAATCATATATGCTAATTATATTCTTATTAAATCATGTGATATATCTCAATTACCCTCTGGGATTAAAATTATTTTAACTTATTTTAAAAATTTGTGCAGGTACTGGGTGTTTATATGTAAGTAATGAATCACTAAATTCTACTCCTGAAACCAATATTACACTATATGTTAATTAAGTGTAATTTAAATAAAAACTTGAAACATAGAAAAAAATTTTTTTCTGCAGGTATTCTGAAGTCATTATTTACATATATGGGATTATCTTTTATCATTGTTTAGAATTTTTATTTATAAGGTGATTATGATCCCATCAGAATCAATTCTATGATAATTATGTGGTTGAATCAGTCATTTAATATAATTTGATAAATCATCTGAATGTCTTTGATTAATCTTATCTAAATCATATTTTCTTTTCTTTGTTTTTTTTTAGATTTTACTTATTTACTTATTTATTTGAGAGAGAGAGTGCACACAGGCATACAGGCGAGTGGGGGAGGGCTTAATCCCACCGTCCTGAGATCATGACCCCAGCAGAAATCAAGAGTCAGATGCCCAACTGACTGAGCCACCCAGGCATCCTTAAATCATATTTTCAAACTATATTTTCAAATCCTAAGAGTAAACCAGTTCATTTAATTAAATTTTCAATTACTTAGCACTTAATCTGTGTTAGGTCCAAGGCTAAAACTTAGGTATAACATCTCATTTGATTATTTCAGCAACTCTTTCATCTGGTAGTTATAATTGCTATTTTACAAATAAGAAAACTTAGTTTTTGGAACTTATTCAAGGTTATCTATGTTGTTTTAATTCATAGCTGTCATGTGGACACTGTAGAGAATAGATAGGAACGCTAAGTGCTAAGATTTAGTATACATATGTCCATGTACATTCCATTTTGTTTAACATAGGATACAAATAATGAACTGCATCCATTCTCATATTCTAGAAAATATGGATGGCTATGCTCAGGTATTTAGAATTAGGAAATCTGTATACAAATCTTTAAATATTTCCTCCAAATATCATGGTTTCTTTCTCAAGAATAATTTTTTAATTTCATTTGCCTAATAGTTTTCCTGCTTTTGATACCAAAGTCCGGATACTTAATTAAATTTTGCATTATTGCCTACTTGTGTGTTTATCAATAAAATATTCAATAATGACATTTTCATGTTTTTTTTTTTTCACATAGGTAACTGGACAGAAGCTAGTTAATTAGATTAAATGAGTTAAATGGCATATTTTATACATGCTATATATTGCACCAAGGTAGAAAAAAACAATTATGTAGTAAAATATAGATTTTAGTAAAATTCAGAGCTAAAGATATTTTTCTAGTACTTTCAATTCACTTTGCAATTTTTTTCCTCCAGCTTTTGTCACTCCTAGTGTTGGCAATCTTCTGTTTCGTAACCATTAAGAGTAATGAAAGTTCTCCAACTAAACCAGATAATGAGTTATTTGCAAGTCGTTTATAGCTGAAAGAACACCATCATTTTCTAGGATATATTGTTGGGTTTTTCATTTATAGGAATAAGATAAGAGAAACTGTCCATTTTCTAATCACGGGGCTTTGCAGCACACATTTATAAAGGGTTGGCTTTCAGCTTTAGACAGTTCATAATGTGTAGGTTATCCTCCCATCTTTCTCAGAAGATTATTTTCAGGGAGAATACAAGAAAATGAAAAGATCTGAAGCCTTTTAATATATTTTTTGGTAAGATGCTGGTGCTTCTAAATTTATTTTCTCCTAATTGCTGGCTGTGCTGCAAGGAGAGGAATGAGGGATGAGTGGGGTGATGAGAAAAACACCTTATAATGTGTGAACAGAAAGGAACCTTTGAGCAGCCCTTTGGTGTTACTTGTAAAGAGATTTCTACTAACTCTATGCTCATCAATTTGGCCCAAGACTAAATTCTGTTTGTGTGTGTGTGTGTGTGTGTGTGTACATACAATCAAGATAAAAGGTCTAAATGAAGTTACAAGCTTCTGGGATATCTGGAGGGAATAGGAACATTTTTTTTTTATTTATGTGACACAGAGAGAGAGATAAAGAGAGAGAGAGAGAGAGAATATGTGCAGAGGCAGAGGGAGAGGGAGAAGCAGTCTCCTCGCTGAGCCGGGAGCCTGATACAGGGATCTATCCCAGGACCCTGAGATCATGGCCTGAGCTAAAGGCAGACACTTAACCATCTGAGCCACCCTGGCGCCCTGGGAATAGGAACATTTTTAAGGATTAAGGATGTCTTTATGCTAAGAAAATATTATAGTAAGTTTTTGAAGTAGAGAATAAAGGCAACATAATTTATTGCAAAACAGAAGCTAGAAATGAAAACTGTATGGCTAAGAATAAATGTGATAATAAATATCCTTAGAGTGGAGACTCACAAGATAATAGCATACCCCTAAATTGCATTTCTTCTAACTTCATACTTTTATATGAATATGTATTCCTAATACAAAAATAATATGATGTTTAATCAGGCAGTTACCGTATTATCTACATTTTACTTATGGAAAACTGAAGAGAATCTAAGGTTCTTGCCAGAGATTATAAAAGCTGTGAGTAGTTAAGCCTAATGTTGTCTTGAGTTGTGTTTTAGTCACAACCATAATAAGTGTTAGTTAATTATGTGAATTATAAGATAATAATGCTTTAAGCACTTCCATTTTACAAAGAAGAATAACTAAGAGGTTAGTTAATTATACAATGCAAATTTTATATGTTATTTGCAAAATTTATATTTTACATTCTACCCTTAAAACAACAGTTCATGGTTAAATCTATATATAATAAAAATATACTTAACTAGAATTCAAATATATATTTCCAAAAATAAGTGTACAAGTACTCCCAGGGAAATACATATTTTCCTTTTGTAAGTTTTAATTTCATATCACATGATTATATAGGTTTGTCAGAGAATCAATAGTGAATACTTATTCCACTAACTTAAAAATACAAACTATTAAAGACAGTTTGTATGAAATCATTTCAAAAATAGAGAGTAATCACATTTAACATAACTTGTTGCGCTGTTGTCTATCAATCCTTCATACCTGTTTTGTGTGCCAAATGCTGCACACAATAAAACTGTAGTTCATTAACTCTCTTTCATACAAGTTAAAAGGAACAAATTGTGTGGCAGAGATTCCCCCAAATGTGAAATAAAATACATTGCTTTCTTTTCTGCTAAAAATCTTCTAGTTTTGCACATTGATTCACAAAAGGGAGAAAGGGGTAAACAATGATTTTCACCAGAAGGAGAACTACCAGTAAAAAATAAAGTTATATTGTTGACAGTAGATAGGAAGCTAAGTGATCTGATTTTTTATTTTAGCAATTATCTCTCATTAAAAATTGGCAAAATGAATTCATGTATTTATTCATCAAATATGAATTAAGCAGGATAGTAACATTATCTGATGATTTTCCCTTTCTCCTCTGGTGGTTGCTTAGTCATCAGGATGTGGAATCACAGCTATTCTTGCTAGAGCCTGTTGAAAGTCATCTGCAAAGAGAATTTAATAACACAGTAAGTGGAGAGGAAGGAAAAGAAACTTTCAAATGGAAGACAAAAAATAGTAAATAACTTCAGGGATATAATGGACATTCTGCAGAGAAGTGTTATAATTATTGGTAGGGTAAAAATGTTGTTATTACCTGATCAATATCATTGGCTAAAAACATGAACACCCTACTGATATTTTTATCATTTCAGAATCTAAAAACAGATAGACTATTATCTTCAACTGTAGTAAATGTTTAATATTTCACAATTGAATATTTGAATCTTTAATGATTTTATTTTTTATATATTTAATATATATAAATTGTATATTTATATATATATTTCTTATTACCAAGATTAATTGATGATTGACACATAAGTCGGTAGATAGATTTAGAGATAGGCAGTTAATGACATAGAAAGTATAAAAACAGATTGCTATTAATTTCTGTCAATTTTGATATTTCAGAAAACTAGAAAGAAAATATCATACATACACATATAACACACTCTTGAAATTTTGTTTCCCCGAACACATTTTCCATGTCTAATTTTTTTATATATAATCATTTAGAAAAGCTACTTTGCAGATAAAATATTTGTTCTCCTACTTTTAACAAGTGTCAGATTTTTAAAAAAAATATTTAGGTACTTAGGATCAAAATTTAAAATCCTGAAAATTTTCTAGTAAAATAATTTATAAACTTGCATATTAGTCCCAGTAACAAGTTATTTCCCATTATCAGTATTTACATTAATAATTACATATGTACATATATTTGCATACTTTGGTCTATATTTCTAGATGGACAAGTGAGAGAGCATTGGATTTAGAATTTGAAGATTTAATTCCTGCCTAATTATTCTGTCTAATTAACTAAGACTTAGTTTCTGGCTAATTATGTATGATTCTTGAGAAAGTATATATCTGCTCTGAGATAAATATATTCATTTATTTCTATATTCCTGTAACATATTTATTGATTGCCTCTATGTGTCAGATTCTGTACTAGGCACTCTTAAAATAATGGAAGGCAATAAAGACTTTGCTTCTAGAATGTATTGCCTAATGCAGTGGTCTCCAAATTAGGGTGCATGCAATATGCTAGAAAGTGTGCAACATGCTTTACAGGGAACAAGTAGAAATATTAAACTTATCTTTATATTTGTGATTATCTCATTTTAAAATGTTTTATAATAGTTCATGCTATAGGGCGCCTGGGTGGCTTAAGCGACTGCCTTCGGCTCAGGTCATGATCCTGGAGTCCCTGGATCGAGTCCCGCATCGGGCTCCCTGCTCGGCAGGGAGTCTGCTTCTCCCTCTGACCCTCCCCACTCTCATGTGCTCTCTCTCATTCTCTCTCTCTCAAATAAATAAATAAAATCTTAAAAAAAAAATAGTTCATGCTATATAGAAATGCATGTATGTATTGGCATATTAGCTTGAAAGTCTTTTGTTAATAGGATGTGCTATCAAACAAATTCAGAGACTGAATTAGTATAAGGGAAAAGAATCAAATGAACTGAAAAGTGTTATAGCCAAAGACGATATAATTATAATTATATTTATAACAATATATAATATTATAATATAATATATAATTATAATTAATGATGGATTTAATTTTTTTTGGCTTGAACATTTTGAAACGTCACATATATGATGTCCCCTGTAGTTTTGCAATTAAGCATCAATATGAACATACTATGTTTTAGACACATTTCTAGGCATTTTGTTTGAATTAACACATTTTATCTTTAGAGCAACCCTATTTGGAAGGTAATCTGATTATATCTAACTTATAAGTGTCATTCAAATTCAGGTAATTTGTCTCCAGAGCCAGAGTTCATATCCACTATGCTAGCCTGTTTCTCACATGTCAATTGTATTGATAGAGTGCAATGATATTGGCAGATCTGGAGATAAGTATGGTATTAATAGCTTTAATCTGTTTTTCATTATTTGCATCCTTACAGTATGTCATGAGATAGACAGTCTTCCTTTTGCCGTGAAATACATCTTTCCTCACAGCATTAATTTATAGTTTTCTGATTGTATTCTTTTAAAGTTCTGTTTGAATAATCATCAAAGATTAAGTCAAATTTGAACCTTACAATGTGCTGAGAGCACTATATCCAGACCTGGAAAAATGGAGCCTATTGAAATAAATGCTCTGCACCAATAGGAACCTCAATTTTGCACTAAATATTAGTATAATACTTTAAATTTTTTAAAATGTTGAATGAAAAACTTTCTTAACTCCTTTGATAGAATTCCATTCTATTTATTGAAAGTGATTCATATTATATATGCTTTGGGATATATCAAACTATTATTTTCATTTTTATGTCAGTTTTAATAATGCATAAATTTTAGTAATTAGCTATTGAGTTGTTTTCAGAAAATACTGATAATTTTATTTATTTTGTATTAAAACCAAATATAAAGAAGTGCTTTATGTGAGTGAAGTGGTAGGATATGTTCATTTATTCAAAAATATCTAGTAGGCGTCTGTTGTGTAGGCAGCTATTGCCGGGTAGGTGCTAGAAATGTAATAGTGAGCAAAAGCACACGTTTCCTGCCCTCATGAAACTTATCGTTTAGCAGGGGAGGTAGGTGTTAATCGCTAAGTGTATAGCATTAGGTTGGTAGGCTACCATAACACAGAACCACAATCTGGACGGTTTGAAATAACAAATTTATCCTCATACAGTTTGATGCTAGAAGTTACAAATCAAGGTTTTGGCAAGGCTGTGCCCCACCTGAACCCTTGGGGGAGAGTCCTCTCTTGCCTCCTCTAGGTCCTAGTAGCCTCAGGCGTTCCTTGGCTTGTGACAGCAGAAATCCAACCTCTGCCTTCCTCTTTACATGTTATCTTCCTTTCTGTGCCTGAATGTCTCTATATCTTCACATGACATTCTCCCTGTGTGTCACTGCTTCTTTTCTTATAGACACAGACCATTACTGGATTAAAAGCCCACCCTATTCCCTTTGACTTTATCTTAACTAATTACACCTGCAAAGACCCAAATAAGGCCATTCTGAAATACTGAGGGTTAGAACTTCAACACATCTTTTTGGAGATACAGTTCAATCCATAATAGGCATCATTGCAAGCTGTGTTACGTGTCATGAAGGAAAGGTGCAACCAGAATGAGAGCATGTACAGTGGGGAACAGGTCTAGTGTGGAATGAAAGGAAGGCTGTGTAAATTTTAAGTAGGCAAAGGTGGCAGAAGGTGGGATTCAGCAGAGAAAATGGAATGGGCCTGTGCCTTTTGGAGAGAGGACACTAAGCATCTTTGAGAAACTGAAGGAAAGCCAATATGACTAGAGATCTTAGAGTTGGTCAGAAATTGGTGGAGATGGGATTGTGCATAGGTCCAGAAAGTGCAAGATTTGTGTTTCCTTTGAGGGTGTACTGAACAAATGATCTGATTGCATTTTGAAAATATCACTGCAGCTCTTGGGAAATACGAGATGGGGAGGGTATAATAATGGATGCAGACATACCAGCTAAAGGTCAACTGTAGCAGTCTAAGCTAGACATGGCTTGGATTAAAACAATGTATTTGGAGACATATGTACAGATTTAAGATACATTCACTAAACAAAATCCACAGGATATAGGAAAAATAGTATGCAGGGAAGGAAGTCAAAAATATGTGCCAAAAATGCTCCTAAATTACCCTCTTGTAGCACTGTACAAGTATGAGTATGCTTACTGACATAAGAAGTAGTGATAGTAAATATTGTTAAATGTGTCTTTGGGCATGTTGAACATGGAATGCTCTTTACAAATATTTCAGGAACATAGCTGTAGGGGCGCCTGGGTGGCTCAGTCGTTACAAATATTTCAGGAACATAGATATATGGATTTAGAGGTCACAAATAAGGTCTGGATTAGGAGATATATTTTAATAGTCATTGGTCATTCTTGCCTCATTCCAGTTTCCTGTGCTTTCTCATCTCTACCTGAGGAGCAGACTTGGGATTTAGAAAGAATTCATGATGTGCACTGTATTGAACAATCTCTGGACACAAAGCTAGACTTTTATTTTTTAATGAAATAAGTTCCATCATCATTATAAGTTTTCAGCGGAAAAGATAATTCTTAAAACTTGGGAGTTTTAAGTTAACACTTTTTTTTCAGTTAATTTTTAAATTCATTATTTTTTTCATTCCTTTTTATATTAAATTCTAAAGGAGAAGACTTGATATCTATCCATGGACATTCTTTTTTGCTGTATCCATTCAGATTACTAATGATATTCAAAAACAAATGCTCTTTGGGAGAGGCTTTTCAGGTCTGTGATACTAATTGTACATGAACAATACAAAAACACTGGAAACAAAAGAGCTAATGAATTTGTAGAGAATGTGTGTGTGTGTGTGTGTGTGTATGTGTAAGTGCATATTTTAAGATTAACTAAGAGTGAGTCACATTAAATTATTCTCCAGAGACTAATTTAAATAAATAAGCATAAAAGTAAACTAAGGAAGGAAAGGATCTGGGAAACAGATTTGAAAGAAAATCTTTAGTAAATGGAATGTCATTCAATTACTGCTTGTAAATTAGAAAATAGCATTTGAAGGAGGGGTGCCCACATGACAAATATATGATGCCGCATTGAGAAACCAGGAATTGGAACAATCTGTTCCCTCTATCAACAGCAGCACCACACAAACTAAAAGCCATATGATATTAAGCAGGCAAAAAAGTCCTTCTCTTTATTTGCTGGAAAAGTGAGTAGTAGATACATGAGCAATGATCACTTTGTAGAGTACTCTTCTTTATTCTAGTCCTGGAAGAGGTAACCAAAAATGTCTAAACATTATCAACTGTTTCTTAATTGAAATCCATATAATAGTGAGTATATAACATCCTCAAAATTCAAAAGTAAATGAAAAGTTAATATGTATAAAATATTAAGAGAATGAAATATTGGTGAGTTATGAGATATTAGAAGTAATTTTTTAAAGTAAAAACCTGACGTGAAATAAAAAATAAATGTGCATTTTAATGCCTGCATGAAAGAAAAACCAAATTCTCAAATATAAAGCAAACAGAGAAATATTCTCTACCTATATATCTTTTGATTTGGATAAAACTATCATATTCAGAAGAACAGTTAATGGGATTTGGAAAAAATCGGGGAATTATTCCAGACTTCCCAAGTATTTTGTGCCATTCTACTAAATGCATATAGATTCCAAATAAGAACATGTCACATTTTCCATATTTCTTATGTTAGTTGTTCCAAGAAACAATTTATTGACTTCTGTGTATTTCTTAGGATGAGATTAATGGTTATCAAAACCATGCCAATTGTTCATAAATGAACATACCTGCTAAATATTACAATAATACACATTTTTTTAAAGATGACATCTAAACCCATCACTTAACACCAGTGGAAATCTATTGCATCTACAAGTATGATTGTCATTACAATGTCCATAATCTTGAAAAAAAGAGAAAGAAACACACACACACAACACACCCCACATGTAATATGTGGTGAAAGTCAATAGCAATATTATGAATGATGTTGTTTGGTGGATGGGTTAAATAAAAAACATTACTCAGATTATAACATTCCACTGGGCCCCAAAGTTTAAGTAAAGAATCTGAGTTTAAAGGGAAAACATAATCAAGAGACATTTATAAGAACAGTGTAAAGAAATCAATATGTTTATTTAGACAGTAAGTCAATGGGCTAAGGATTCTTAGATATGCTTGGCTGTTCCAAGAGTCTTACAGGCATTTTAGGTTCCCCATAATTGATTGACAAGAGTAGTTAAAATAATTTTGGCCCATTGATCCATTTGCAATTATCAGTAGATTAAAGCAATTTTGGCTCCCATTTTATTCAGCTGTTCTTTTATGTGATGTTGATTAAAAATACTATAAGAGCAGTTGTGCCTATGAGTTGTATGCTTCAAAGTGATGAAATTGGTAAATTGTATATTATGTTTATTTTGCCACAATAAAAAATAGGCCTAAAAGTACCATAAATCTATATTCTAGTTGTAAATACAATGCTTCTAGCCTTCTGTGAAAGTTTCTTATCTCACTTGGATACAAATATAATCTTAGCTATCTAAATTCCAGTATTCCCATGAAAATATACATGCATGTCTGCATGTGAGGGGTGTAGTTAGTCTATAGCATATTTTTTCAGACCACCAGCAATGAATATAAAAGACTGAGTTCATGTGCCAACTTGGATTACTTACAATCTGGAGAAGACACACACTTTCATACATTTTTCAATTATTCATAATGTAGATTCCAGGTTGTAACTAAAATATGGAACTCCATCTGGAGTGTTCTAACTTCTAGAATACTATAGTATATTTCTTTCCTTCTATGAGGGACCATTATACTTTTTCTTCCTGAACTAACTTCTAGACACCTATTTTCTTTTGTTTTAATTATATAACATTCTTCATGAAAAGTTGGTCATCTGGGGCGCCTGGGTGGCTCAGGTGGTTAAGTGTCTGCCTTTGGCTCAGGTCATGATCCCAGGGTCCTGGGATCGAGCCCCACATCTGGCTCCTGGCTCAGTGGGGAGCCTGCTTCTCCCTCTCCCTCTGCCTCTCCCCCTGCTCATGCTCTCTTTCTCTCTGTATCTCTCTTTCTCGAATAAATAAATAAATAAATCTTTAAAAAAAAAGTTGGTCATCATTCGGGATTGATTTCTGTATAGTATTGACATTTACAAGTAGGAAGCATAGCAGCTGATTTGATTAATGATAAGTAATGCTGCATTATGAAGTTTGAAAATCTACCATTTTGGGAATGGGGTAGGTGGATGGCAGGCAATCTGCTTCTGCATATTGGGTTTCAGTATTATATTGCTTTATAGCAGTAAGTGATTGTGTCATCTGTGTTGGGAACATTCTCCTATTGCTTCTAATTATTAAAACAAGCAGGATACTTTGATTATATCAAAAAGGCACTTATGGTATCATCAGAACAATTCAGTCTTTCAGATGTCTGAATTTTTAATTCAAGAGCATCCAAATGGCAATGTTAAGGATCAAGCTGATAAGGGTGGGAGGGCAGACATCAGACATAACAATAAGTGTGGGCTTTTTTTCTTTACTAAACACCAATGAGAAGAATATAATTTTACATTTTATTAAAATGTTAGTTACCAGATTGTAAAAAAAAATATATATTAAGTATTTACTGCTTTCCTGTCTTTTTTTTCCACAAAAAAACCTATGTGTTAAAATTTTTTGGAAAATTATAGTCAACTTGAAACCTTAAAATTACTATATAATGTGATATTTTACATTCATATTGATAAGGAACAGATATTATCTGGATCTGTATTATCAAAATAATCTGGAGAAATAACTTGTTATTTTTTCTTACATAAAGATTAACACAACATAAATAAGTTGTTATTTATAATGAAAAATAGAAAGCACAGATGGATGGAAAGATAGATAAAATAGCTAGATGAAAAGATAGAGTTTGGGGACACCTACCTGGCTCAGTCAGTACAGAGTGCAACTCTTGATCTCGGGATTGTGAGTTTGAGTCCCTGGTTGGCTGTAGAGATTACTTAAAAATAAAATTTTTTAAAAAAGTTTAAAAAAAAATGAAGGGTACAATTTTAAGGTGAACAGATTTTCATATATTTGTTTCAAGCTATTTTAGCTTTTATAGTATAGTGTTGAGTAGAATAAATTAATTAATATTATTTTAGCACCATGTTATTAATTAGTGATATACTATTTCATCAATTTACTTTGAGCAATACTCTTAGTACTTACCATTAATATTATTTCTAGAGATTAATTTAGATAAAAAATTTAAAGACAGTTTATTTTATTTGGATTTCATCCAGCTAAGTACCAACAGACAGCCTAACAATGAGGATTTCCTAATATGTAATATTTAGAGGGCAGGGTAATTTTCTATTCTTTTTGCTTGTAACCTAGCCCTGATTGTTGTGATTAAGTTGTATTTTGCAGTTCATCTTCAGTGGTGGATTTCCAGCAGCGTGGATGGAGTAAAAATGCTCATTTAATAAATTTCTACACACCATTCTGTTTTAAGCTCTATTAAAGACTGTATAAAGACAGAGAATTTACGCTTCTGGAATTTCTGAAGGTATTTTGGATACTTACTACCCGATAGAGGTTAAAATCTACATTTTCATCCTAAACTTAGGGAGCTTGGGAAACATTTTCCATAGCCATAAGGGGATATAAACCTTTCACATAAATAATTATTTCAGCATCTGAATTACATAGAAATAAAATACTTCCAAAGTTCAGAATATGTGCTCAACAGTAGGGCGTGATTGTATATCCACTTATGCTGTTCGCTCTCTTTTTTTTTAAGATTTTATTTATTTATTTTAGAGAGAAAGAGAGCACAAAGTGGGGGGTGGGGGAGGAGCAGGTGGAGAGGGACAAGCAGACTCCACACTGAGTGTGGAGCCTGATGTAGGACTTAATCCCACGACCCTGAGATCATGACCTGAACCAAAATCAATTAACCGACTGAGCCACCCAGGTGGCCCTCATGCTGTTCTCTTAACAGTTTTTGTAATGGTCACAAATCCAGAAGTGATGTCTTTATGACTGAAAATGAGAACATAGCCCCTATCCTCTGTATCTAATTACCTAAAGGTCATGTTTTAAACAAATACACAATGTAGAATTAAGCTAGTATACTTTAAAAATATTTTGATGCAATCACATTATAATATTAATAGTAGTCATTTTCCTTTCCTTTGAAATGGTTATTTATACAAATGAACTGTTCAGTGTTGTAAAAATTAAGATGAAAATCAGCAGAAAAACAAGACATTCAAAGACATTCATGTATGTGCATTATGTAATATCAGAAAAAGAATTAAAACCCATTAACAATAAATGCATATGTCTTTATTAATAGATAAAATTATAGTACCTCAAGTGAGTCTTTACATTAAATTTCTTTCAATGTCTAATTCAGCCCTAACTACAATGATAAGTATACAGTTAAACAAAATGCATGTTTTAAGATGATGCTTAATACTAGCAATCTAATGTGGTATAATGCCAATAGCAGGAGAAGGCTAAATAGGAAATTCATTAATTATGCTCTGTTTACCGTTTTATTGTCAACTCTGATCATTAAGATGATCTATCTTGACAACTCTCATTAGTACATGAAAGTGAATCATAATACAATTGAATTTAATCAGCATATCAGAATTTCATATTTGTGCCTTTTCTAGAAATAATAAATATGTTGACTTATTGCTATTTAGAATGAAGATAATTTATATTTTATTTTAATTATACATATCTTTCAAATTAATTTGCTTTGATAAACTTTTATCATATAGAAACATTTTGTTATTTAAATATTTTGCATTTTTACTAAAATCTTTCACTTTGTCTTAACCAAATTGTGTTATTTTTCAGAGATCTTGCCTTTAATTGAATTGGATCTACAACATGCCCATATTGAACCAGTCTAATAATTAGTGTGAGCTTGACATTTGTTGGATATATTGAATATATGACCCAATATACTATATAAATCATGCATATATAAGAAAGGGAAAATATGCTATTTATATAATTTATTTTAAGCATTGTGATTTCAAATTTGTTCTGATTATTTAACATTCTTAAAATTGTACAGGTGACGGGGCACCTGGGTGGCTCAGTCGTTAAGTGTCTGCCTTCGGCTCAGGTCATGATCCCAGGGTCCTGGGATGGAGCCCTGCGTCGGGCTCCCTGCTCAGCAGAAAGCCTGCTTCTCCCTCTCCCACTCCACCTGCTTGTGTTCCCTCTCTCTCTGTCTCTTTGTCAAAAAATAAATAAAATCTTAAAAAAAAAAATTGTACAGGTGACCAGGAGAGATTAGGAATGGATTCATTATAGGAAGCTGTTAAAGTTAACGTCTCAGGAGGTCACACTCCAAGTCTTGAGAACTGTCAGTCTTAGGATTCTTAATTCATTAAACCAACATTGTCCTGAAGTGACCTTCAACTTCCTAGAAGTGTTTAGAGGGAATTAAAACAGAGAAAGGAAAACTGGTTCATTCAACATTTATTCAACATAGGTTCTGAGCTACTGCAATAGCCTTGTATATAGCCAACCCGTATACACTTTGAAAATCTATTCTTCATTCCATAGTGAGAATGAACTTTTAAAAACACAAATATAATGATTTCAACACATGCCCATAACCATTTAGGAATGGCTTCACGGAACACATTACTTTTAGGGAAAAGTAAAAGTTTGTATAGCCGTATGTAAATAGTTTTGCAGTACTAGAAAAAGAATTATTTTTATCCTATTATTATTATTCTCAACTCTGACCACTCTGATCTGTTAAATCCAGATTTCTTCTTGTACTTTATACCTTGACCTGTGGCCAGTTTTTCTTTTCCTGAAATATACTTCTTTTTTTTTAAGATTTATTTATTTATTTGAGAGAGAGAGAGAGAGCAGGGGGGAAGGGCAGAGGGAGAGGGAGAGAGAGAACTCTATCAGACTCCCCGCTGAGTGCAGAGCACAGAGCCCTACTTGGAGTTGGATCCTACAACCCTGAGATCATGATCTGAGCCAAAATTAAGAGTCAGACCTTAACTGACTGAGCCACCCAGGTGCCCCCTGAAATATACTTTTAAAATTTACTTTAGTGAGTATCTTTGTGTGAAAAAGGTCTATTTTCCCCCATTTTAGGGAAAAGCATATTTATATTTCTATAATTCATAAAAATAATTTTGTTATGTAAAAATTATTTATTGGCAGTTATTTTTCTCATCATATTACAGATAGTTTTCCAATGTCTCCTAACTGCTGTTGTTCCTAGTGACAGATCACTGGCCAGTTTAATTACTTTTTCTTTGAAGTTGCTTTGTTTTCTTACTGGCTTTTCTTTTCTTTTTTTTTTAAATTTACTTGAGAGAGAGAGAGAGAGAATGAGCGGTGGGGAGGGCAGAGAGAGAGAGAGCGAGCGAGAGAGAGAAGCAGGCTTCCCACTGAGCAGGAAGCCCAAACCAGGGCTTGATTCCAGGACCTGGAGATTTATGACCTGAGCTGAAGACAGACGGTTAACCAACCTACTGAGCCACCCAGGTGCCCCTCTTACTGGCTTTTCTTTTTTTTAAGTTTTTTTTTTTTTTTTTTTTTTTTGACAGAGAGAGATTCAGCGAGAGAGGGAACACAAGCAGGGGGAGTGGGAGAGGGAGAAGCAGGCTCCCTGCTGAGCAGGAAGCCCGATGCGGGGCTCGATCCCAGGACCCTGGGATCATGACCTGAGCTGAAGGCAGACGCCTAACGACTGAGCCACCCAGGCGCCCCCCTATTGGCTTTTCTTAACACATCTTTTTCCTCTGCTTTTCTGCTATTTCACTATGATATGTCTAGGTATGGATTTCTTATTAATTATCCTGACTGGGAATAAATGGGGTCCCAGATTTAATTAATATTTTTCAAGTTTTTTGGAAAATACTCAGCTATCATCTCTTTGAATGTTGCCTTGTGATCTTTCTTACTATTAATACCTTCCAGAGCTCTGTTTAGATCCATGTCAAGCCTTCTCAGTTTCCTCCATGTAATGTAATCCCTCTGTATATGTCTGGGCAGAATTATAAATATTTTGAGGGGTCATTCTTCCAGTTCACTGATTCTTTCATCAGTTTTATATAATCTACTACTACTTCATCTATCCATTCAAAAAAAATCTAGTTATAATTTAAAGATGTAGAAATTGCATTTGGTTCTTTTTTTCCTTTTTCAAATTTCTCTTTAGGAAAAAATGTTATATTTGCTTTTATTAAATTTCTTTCTAAGAATTACAATAACTGAAATCTTTGCGTGTCTATTTCTGCTCTTGTTTATGTTAGTTTTCATGCATGGTGCCTTTGTGTATGTGGGCATGTGTGCATATGCATGTGTGTGAAGGTGGTTTTCTTTCTTTGTTAATTTATTCCATGTTATAATGAGGTACTATTTTTCTTTTGAACTTTGTTTATAGGCATTCTTTATGTCCTAGGTTAAGGGTGAGTTCATATGGTGTTTGCCTCTGCCCACCTAAATTAAGTTCTTTCAAATAAATTAGTTTTGGAACATGTCCTATAAAGTGAATTTGGACACTGTGGGAGAATTAAAGTTTCAGATGGTACATGTAGTTTTTCCTTTTCCCTCGATGCAATGTCAAAACAGATACTGATAATATTTCAGGTTGTCAACATCTTTAGAGGAGGCAGTTTAAGAAGGTTGGGAAAAGAATGTTATATTTCTTGCGTTCCCTTATTTATTTTAGCGGATAAGTTCCAGCTCTATTGGGAATTTCTTGTTAGTTTCCATACCTTGGATGCATCCCATTATAGTTCCTGTCTTCTGCAATCTGTACATAGTGTCAAAGCTGTGGCTCAAGATCTTAGATTTTGTAGAAACACTCAGTGAGAATGCTGGCATTGGTACTTGCTTATTTCCTTGGTCTCTAGTTTTCAGTTTTTTTGAGATATCCAATGTCTTTATGTTCATGGTAATTCATCGATGAATGTAAAATTGTTTCTTTTTTTAAAAAAATGTATCCACTGCACTATTCCTTAAGTTCCACATCAAAGTAATGAAATCTCTCCATTTGCAATGACGTGGATGGAGCTAGAGTATATTATGTTAAGCGAAATAAGTCAGGAAGAGAAAAACAAATACCATATGATTTCACTCATATGTGGAATTTAAGAAACAAAACAGATGAACACATGGGAAGGGGGAAAAAAAGAGAGAGAGAAACAAACCATAAGAAACTCTTTACAATAGGGAACAAACTGAGAACTGATGGAGGGAAAGTGGGTGGGGGATGGGCTAGATGGGTGATGGGTATTAAGGAGGGCACTTGTGTTGAGCTCTGGGTGTTAAATGTAAGTGTTGAATCACTAAATTCTACTCCTGAAAACATTATTACACTGTATGTTAACTAACTAGAATTTAAATAAAAAGTGGAAAAAAATTATCCAAAGTTTTAGTTACCTCAGTTAGTAGTAATTAATATTAATCTCTAAATATATATTTTCTTATAAAATAAATTATCTTGTAACAAACTCTACCATCTAAAACAGAGGAACCTGTGAATTTGGAGAAACAATTTAAGCTTTACTATAGTAACTTTGATTTCATGATTACTATAGCAACAAGGTTCTTACAAAATTTAAAAACCTAAGTTACTAAAGCCACCCACAATTGGTAGTAGTTAACAGAAGAACCATTAAAAGTGTCCAAAAAATAGATTTCCAACTATTATAAAAAATAAATAGCAAAACCAAAACAATTAGTCACATACTAAATTTTATAATTTTCACTATTTTTCCTCTTGAACATATGTCTAGTTCATATGGGAAAAAATTAAAAGGGAATTATTTTAAAAAATCTTTGCCTTCCAATACATACCAGTTCATTGAAAGTGACAGTTTATAATTTGTTAACCTAAGGATCTCACTTGCAAGAAATTTTCAAAAGAATTAAAAATATTAAACTTATGTTCATATACACGTAGGTGTAGCATTAACTGTATGACCATACCTGAAAAAAAAAAAAAATCTGTATGTCGGGGTATCATCAGGTGACTCTTATTACATCAAATTTAAAATATTAATTTAGCCATTAAAATCATGTGTGTAAAGAATGCATAACAACCTGAACAATTTTATAATACTAGTAATACAATGTTAAGGAGAGAAGGCAACATTTAAACATTTAAATTTATATGCTTGAATATAAACTGATAGGAAGAAAACCAAAAAAAAAGTGAAAATGAAAATGTTTATATTGGTATGGTGACGTTGCATATGCTTTTAAAGCATACTTCATGTATTATAATTCTGTTCTTATAATCAAGATAACCTTGATATAAGTTATGTCTAACTCAGGATAAAGTTAATCAAGATCTACTATTTTTTTGGGCGCCTGGGTGGCTCAGTTGGTTAATAAGCAACTGCCTTCGGCTCAGGTCATGATCCTGGAGTCCCGGGATCGAGTCCCACATCAGGCTCCCTGCTCGGCAGGGAGTCTGCTTCTCCCTCTGACCCTCCTCCCTCTCATGCTCTCTCTCTATCTCATTCTCTCTGTCTCAAATAAATAAATAAAAAAAATCTTTAAAAAAAAAAAGATCTACTATTTTTTAAAAAAATATCCATTTGCCATCTAGAACTGTAAACATCCGTTCCAAATTGGTTAGCTTACAAATTTTTGTGGTGATAATGTAGCATAATTTGACATGTGGACCAGTTATTTCTAGAATAGGGTCTTCTGGCCAACTCATAAAATCAAATTTCCAAAATTAAAGGTCTAGGGAGAGTTTCCTGCATTTTTCAAAGCTATATATGTAAACTTTATAATAAACTAGATTGGTGACTAAAAGGAATGAATTCATGATACTGAAGGTTGTTAGACGGGTAAATAGAAAAACAGTTGCATAAAAATATACAACAGATACTTCAAAGTACAATTTCAATTTCATGTACCATTAGAAATGGAAAACCTAACTATATTAATCACGATTGCTATAAACTATCATAATATTAGCCAAAACTTCAATATTAAAAATAATAAATTCAACACATTAATTTTTTTAAAAAAATTTTATTTATTTATTTGACAGAGAGAGACACAGTGAGAGAGGGAACACAAGCGGGGGGGGGCGGGTTGGGAGAGGGAGAAGCAGGCTTCCCTGCTGAGCAGGGAGCCCGATGCGGGGCTTGATCCCAGGACCCTGGGATCGTGACCTGAGCTGAAGGCAGACGCTTAATGACCAAGCCACCCAGGCGCCCCACAGCACATTAATTTCTAATCTGTTTGTTGATAACAACTGCATTGAATATTCTGAAAGTGCTTCTTGGACTAAATATAAATGCCTTTATTGAATGTGCATGTTCTTTTGGGTGCAGAAAAAAAGAATATGAGAGGGGATGTAGTGCAATTATTTGTTCTAGTTTACTGCATATTATGTCCCTGGCCTTAAGCTGGGTGCTGTGGATATAAGAATGAATTATCTCTTAAGGGGCTTACAAGGAGAAAGCAGTCACAAAATATGAATGCTTGATCTGAAATCAATATATTTAAAAATAAGTGTTCAAGCAATCTCTGGCTAATGACTGAAAGGCAGGGTTGGTCTTCCAGGATGCCATGTAGTCTTTTTTAAGTCCCTTCTTTATTGCTTAATGGTGCTTTCATTCTCATTTTTAACCATCAGGTTCTCTGCACTACAGCAGGTTCCAGTGAACTCGGGTTAAAATTTAAGTGACTGATCAGGACTGGTATGTTACATTCCTAAGGGATTTTCTACTTCTCCTACATTTACAATCTTTTGCACCTAGACAAGATCCTAGAGATAATTTATTTCACTTCTATTCAGAAATTTGAAATCTGCAGTCCAGAGACAGGCTGTGACCTGTGCAAGGTCATTAGCTACTAAGTCATGGAGTGAGGACTGCTCCATTCTCAATTTGTTTTAAAGATTTTTTATTTATTTGTTTGACAGAGAGAGACACAGCAAGAGAGGGAACACAAGCAGAGGGAGTGGGAGAGGGAGAAGCAGGCTTCCTGATGAGCAGGGAGCCTGATGTGGGGCTCCATCCCAGGACCCCGTGACCATGACCCGAGCCGAAGGCAGACGCCCAGCGACTGAGCCACCCGGGGGGCCCCCTCCATTCTCCATTTTAATAGGGGCGAGAAATCTAAGCTAGACACCTGCCCTGGTTATTTACAAGAAGCTCTTGATGCCAAACATTTTTCTCTAACCTTTTACTTCCTCAAAGGAACATTGCATAGAAATATAAGTAGGTCTAATACAGTGCTTTATGTGTTTTGTGGCTCCAGATTAAGAAGAAAGAGATTCAAAATTCTTTCATTTTGAAAGAATTGCTTTTAAATGCAATTCTACGCAAAAGTAATATTAAAAGAAAATTTTAAAGTATAAAAACCCAAGGTTAGTTTGCTCATCTATCACTTGTAATGGAAGCTATGCAACTAATGATCCATTCATCTTTTTGAAAATCTGCTTCCAATATTTTAGGCTGCTAAATGCCTGGAGATCCAGGGAACAGGAGTGAGGCTATTGTATTAAAATAAAGTACTTTACAGTTGAAAAGTATGAAAAATAAACTCTTTAAAATTACCAAGAGCTGTTGTAGAAGTATAAATACATTCTTAAATATATAATACAGAAATGAAATAAACCATTTCAAAATAAATTTTAAAAATGTTTGAACATTAAAATTGATCAAAACATGAAAAAAGAAGTATTACTTGGTATTTTTTACAGATTAGATTTAAAAAATATGTGATACAAAGTTAAGAAATATTTTTAGTCTGTGAAAATATTCTAACAACTATATCACTGCTGAATTAAAGCATATTGACATTTGACATCTGTGTAGATTTCTGGGTCTCTTTGAATTTAGTGTGTCTGTAGGCAGTAAAAACAAATTTTAACCTTTACCTAAGCAAAGCATGGATAGGAATCTACACCTCATTTCACTCTCCTATCCTGTAGCAAAAACAAAACAATACTGGAAAACAAACATCGGGAATATATTCCTGACTAAATATAGGGACTTTGGAGATACCCATTATTGCACTAGATTTCAATACTGTAAATGTGTTAAGGTGCACAATGTTATGCCTGCTTCATTAATATCATCCTAGGTAATAATACTAAAAGCCCCTGGCATAACATCTTTAACTATAATCGATTCTACATTTTTTAATGAGACTTATTTAATGCTAACTTTGGAAGTTTTTTCAATATATTTAACAATCAAGACAACACTGGCACTGATCAAATAAAGTATATTCAGGGAGCGTGTAACTTATGCTTGGTACATAATTAACATTAGGGTTGAAGGCAGAGATTTATACACATTTTCCAGATGAATTAAATGGAATTTGGGAAACAATAACCAAATTGTTAAATTGAAAAGTTGAGTTTTAATCTACAGATATCTTTTTTCCTTCCAAAAATAGATAATTTTGGTTTATGAAACATAAAGCACCAAAAAAAAAAAAAAAAAACCCAAACCCATTTCCTTGTATTGAAATAAAGGCAGACACTATATTAACACAGAAGGAACTTAACTTTATGAACCACTGAGGCGGTACACTTGCGTTTTGGAGAATGTGAATATGAAGTTATTTGCATCAAGTAAATAGATTTCTATGAGAAGGGGTAAAGTATATAAAGAGCTGACATATTGAAGCAGACATATAAAGTCAAATAAATTAAAGATGCAGAAGCTACCTGGTTGTCTTAGCAGCATTATTAAATAATAACAGAATATCAGAGTTGACAAAACATTTAATATCCACACCGGTGTTGGAAACTGGGTACTTTTACAAGGGGTTAATAGAAGATTATGATACCTTATTTGCTTTTTTCGCAATTAAATAAGGAAGTATATCAAAAATCTTAAATGTTCATACACTTTACCTCAGTAATTCTATTTGTAACAGATTTTGAGTAGTCATTTCCAATAAGGTATAAATATGACCTAGTTTTATATTTTCAATAAATGATTTCAACTATATTCTGCTAAATTACTCTTTACTTACCCTTAATGACTACTTTGGCAGATTCTACTACATTTGATTAACTTGTACTTATTACACTAAATACCATTTGGTTTTAATTGTCAATCTCATATTCAAATGAAATTTCCAAACTACCTTATATTCTCTTTCTTCACATCAGTGGATCCATTTAATTGGAGCAGGAGAAGGGAAAGGAAAGGAAAAGAGTTAAGTATCACTTTCCTTGTCTGGCTAGAGTTGTAGCCTTTCAGTCATGTATGGAATCTTTTCAGTCCACCGTTAACACCTAGGATGTCTCCATGCAGCACATACAATTCTTGCAGTCTAAGCTAAGTATATAATCACAAGTGTGCAAAAAATATTGGTACCAATTTACACATTTTAACATTTTTTTGTAAAAACAAAATAAGCAAAATAAAGTAAGAACAATCTGAATGTTTAATATGAGGGGAAGAGTTGGAGTTAGTTAGCCTTATTTTAAAGCTAAACTTTGGAGTTACACCCCCATCCCCATCCGAATGAGCCCTATCTAAGCTCTAGGATGGATCCCGGCATGTATTCACATAACAGCCAAGCGTTTTGTAAAATTTGCAAAATTAAGATATTGTAAATGCAGTTGGTTAAGACTATTGTTCCTTTTCAAATTCCTGAAAATATAATATAATAGTATCTTAGTATATCTGACATTTCTTGTGCTGTATAAAGTCTGATGGTTACAGGAAAAAAATAATGTGGATGATCATCACTGTGATAGTGAAATGGACTGAGGAAAAAAGTATTGAAGTTATAAAACTGATATTTCCCAAATTTCAAATTCTTTAGTAAGTCCGTTAGTAGATCAAAAGTATAAATTGATTACAGAATTATGTAGTTAAATACAGTGTAGCAATAATTTAGTCATTTTAATTACTCTTTTGTGTCCCTTAATTTCTGATTGATTTTGTATATTTTAAAGAGTTATCAGTTACACTCAAATTCAGTTACAATAGAAGAGCCTTAACCTTGTGGGAACTAACACTTAATCTTGTGGTAGACAGACTAATACCCCCCCACAGGTGTCCACATATTAATCCTTAAAACCTATGAATATATTAACTTATATGGGAAAAGTAACTTTGCATATGTGATTAAATTAAGGATCTTCAGGCGGGGAGATTGTCCTGGAGTATCTAGGTGGGCCCCATGTGATCACAAGCATCCTTATAAGAAACGGAGATAGGACAATTAGAGGCAGAGAAGGAGATGTGATGACAGAAGCTGAAGTGGGAGAGGAGAGAGTGAGGGATTTGAAGATGCTGCACTGTTA
Organism: Leptonychotes weddellii; assembly: GCF_054177405.1. Classification (NCBI taxonomy): domain Eukaryota; kingdom Metazoa; phylum Chordata; class Mammalia; order Carnivora; family Phocidae; genus Leptonychotes; species Leptonychotes weddellii. Next base: position 44,725,001 of record NC_138371.1, on the reverse strand, counting down.
GCTTTGAAGATGGAGATGAGGAATGCAGGAAGCCTGTATCCTCTAGAAGTAGGAGAATCTCTTTTCCTGCTAAGGAAATGGATTCTCCTCCAAATCTTTGGAAGTAACACAGCCCTGCCAACAATTTGACATGAGTTAAATAAGAACAACTGAAGGCTTCTGACTTCCAGAATTGTGAGGTAATAGATTTGTGTTGTTTTAAGCAATTGAGTTTGTGGTATTTTGTTACAGCAGAATAGGAAATTAGTACAAACAGAAAGAAAATATTTGCGGTGTTTGTCAGCACTAAATTTTCATTTATTGTTTATGTTCTTCATTGAAAATATCCATGTTATTCAAAATTTTGTATAAGTAATTTTTTTATTGTTTTTCTTTAAAAAAAAGGTATAAACGTGAGACCTACAGAAATTGGATCTTCCAGTGCATAGAAGAGTGGTTAAATTTTACACCATATTTTTCTTCTTTTGAAATAACTAAATACAGTGTTCTGATCATCAAGTAGATATTATTCTCGAAGAAAGTACTTTGGGAATGACCTCGAGCTTTTGTAATTCATTTTTTTAAATTGTATGTATCTGTTGGGAAGATAATATATACACATTCAACAAGACAGTTTCTTTTCTTTGACAATATAAGCACTTTTTCATGTAAAACAACTATGTATTGTCTAATGCTGAAAAAGATTTCCTATGAAAGTTTAGCAATTAAGTCAAGCCAGATGCTCCAGTTCAAAAATAAGGAATATCATGGCAGTAACAATATAAGCCTGCCTACTTGTTTTTATTTAGAAGTCATTAAGCACTACAGCAAAGTAACTAGTCACCACTCTTCGAGGTACTATAATCACTTTGCATGGAGAGTCAAGTATGGAAAATAACACAATAATAATGAATCTTATATTTATATGGAAAAGGTATTATTAAAGAAAGCAAGTAAAACATGTTCTCCACAGTCTTACCCCTTATACTTTAGTAAATCTGGATTAGTTAGTAAGTTGAGCATAATGGGTACTGATTAATTTGACAATTCAATATCTCATTCCTAACTGCTGGAGTATTCTAACTGAATTAATTTTTTTTATATATTATATTATCTTTATCAAAATGCCTAGAGTAAAAAGTGTGCAAGAGTTTTCTTATTGGAAATCCTAATGCTTTTTTATTCTCCTGCCCTGGAAAAAGTGTTTTATTTATTTGTTTGCTTGCGTGCTAGTTTTTTTAACACACTACGATCTTCAGTGGGTTATTTAAGGTCACAGACTTGCATACACTTATTGAAATCGTTGATAGATAATGATATCATTACGGAAATAATAAGAAACATTATTAATTCTCAATTATTGTCTCTGATCAGAAATGAAAAAAAAAGGAACACTTTTTTTCTGAATTTCCACTGTGTTTAAAAACATTGGAACTTTCAGATTTGTATTTTAAGTTATTTTGTCTTACTCATTTGATTTTGTAATTCTAACATGGATTATTAAATAAAGCTTGATGCAAGTAAAAATTATTTTTAATATTTCCAAGTAGCTCTTAATTTTTGTATATGTCTTTATTTTAAGGACTGCATAAATTATATAGAAGGAAAACAACTTGCTTTGGTGAACATTAGTAAAGACTGAAAAATTATAAATATCTTTATCCAAATGTTCATTAATTCAATGCCTAAAATGGAATTTTATATTAATGGTTCTTTCATTAAAACAAAACCAATACTGGGGCTGCTGGGCGGCTCAGTCCCTTAAGCGTCTGCCTTTGGCTCAGGTCATGATCCAGGGTCCTAGGATCCAGCTCACATAGCATTAGGTTCCCTGCTTAGTGGGGAGTCTGCTCTCCTTCTGCCCCTCCCCCCTCTCGTGTGCTCTCCCTCGCACGTGCGCGCTCTCTCCCTCTTTCAAATGAATAATAAAATCTTTAAAACAAAGCAAAACAACAAAAAACCCCAATACTATGCCAATAAAATACTCATTAATTTAAACTTTCTTTCCTCTGTGTGTGTTGTTCAATGTAATTTTTGACCATTGTACAATATAATTTAATACATATTCACTTTTCCATGTGAGCATACAGCATTATTTCTCACTTTATTAGTCCTTAAATTAGTTGCTCACTTTGAATTTACCATCCTTGATAGTGTTCATTGTATTTGTACTCAATCTACATGTATGGCTTTCCGGCATAAAATTTCTAAGTTATTTCTACTAAGACATTCTTCAGTGTTTTCTGTAAATATTTTGCTGACAACCTATGAAAAGCATTATTATGCATGGCTATATATTGGACATATAATAACATTATTTTAAGAATATCACACAAATATTCTGTATTAGTGTTTCTTCTCTATTGAATACAGAAGCATGGACAAAGCACTAAGAGGAAACAGTATTTCTTTATGGAAGAATCTATTCATGCTCTCTGAAATCATGATTTCGACACATTATTTAGGTTATCTTTTCCCTATCTTCACTATTTTAGTTCAGATTTTGCCACTGATGTTGGCAACATGAAAACAAAACAGGGCATTTATATGTAATCGTCTTTATTTTAATGACAAAGAGCAAGAACTGAAGAGAAAGAGTTCCCTGTGGCCTGAGGGTTGTTAGTCCCATCGATGGATGTTTAAGATTATAGGACCACACTGTGCCAGCTCTGATTATTTGATCCCTAGGGAAGCAGCCTAGAAGCAAGGACCCTCTAATAACAATACGTACTCTAGTAACACACACGTACTGGCCACATCTTGGTTTATAATACCATTTCCCACTAAAAGGAACTGGGAGACCTCAGAGAAATGACTAAATCCAGAGCTGGGTCAGGAAAAATATGAGATGAGTCTGGAATATTTTATTATGAAAGAAAGTAACAAGGTGTTCAAAAAACTGATGGAGGGATGTGACAAAGACAAAGGGGCCAGTTTGAAGAAACTCACACTGATTAAACCTGTGATAAATTGAACCTCAAAACAAAGGACAATGTTGACAATAATGAATTAAAAACCATTAAAAACTGGGAATCCATGAGTCAGCGGGTGCCAAAATTCCCTACACTTTGGAGTCACTTGAGGATTGTCAGAGTCTCACCTCCGGACATTCTGTTTTTATTGGTATGAGGTGTGAACAGAACATCAGATTTTTTTTTTCCTTAAAATTCACCATGCAATTATAAATAACTGGAAAAAGAATAATAATATTTTTCTAGCATGTATGTTCTTTTTAAAATATTTGTCTTATAAGTAGAGGAATTTTAGGGTTTTTTTCTAGCCTTTGCTCTGATAAGATCAGGAAACTGATATCCTCAACATTTATATCGTTTGGGGGCAAATTAGAACCCTTTCCTATTCTGAAAAATGACTTATTCTAGGGTTTTTGCCATAGTACATTTTGTGTCAGATTATAATGTTTAGAGGCTCCAGGGGATTGGAAGAAAACGGATGTACACAGTAATATGATACTGGGGGTTAAATAACTTACCTTTTCTAGTTCTTTCTTTCCCCTCATTTGCCCTGTTATTTCTGGAACATAAGAGTCTTGAACTTTTAGTGTTCAAGGTGTTTTTTTACATTGTGCATTTCAATGGCGCTAGTTTGGTACTTGAAAGGTGAATTTTATAAAAGATGATTCAATTCAAGTTAATTCCATTTTTCACTTACGTTCTCTGATTTATTTTTTTAACCTCACCTGTTTTTACTAGGAATTATATCACATTATTTCCTATTTTAATTCTTAAACACTGTAATTATCTTGTGTATATGAAAGATTCAGAAAACTAGAGAGATCTTGAGATAAGAATGTGATATATATTTCAATTTTCTCTATCTCCCAACTAAGTGCATGGGTTAAGACACAGCACAGGAGATGGGCTCAGGGCCTGTGTGTGTGTGTGTGTGTGTTTCCCCAATCATAATGATCACAATGAGAACTGTTCCAAAACAGCCTTTCCACTTCACCTATTCATTTTCTCTACTATTTTTTCAATATTCTTTTCTGTATTCAGTTCATTCAATGCTTCTAATTATGAAGGTGTTTTAATTACCAAAGTCCATACTTTTCATGACTATCAAAATTAAGTCCTTAAGTACTTTGGACTGTTAGGATGTTAGGAAACATCTTACATAAAAAATGGGGTTTATTTTCTAGGGTATTACTTTTTTTAGAAGTTTTATTTCAGACACTTTAGATCAGAATAACTTTATTCCTAGTATATGCTATTGCTGTTTGAATTTAATGGCATTTCAAAATAATGTGTAAAATTTTTTAAATTGCTACTTAATGATGTAACCATGTGATTTCAGTCGTCTCTGAAACAGTATCAATTTCTTAACCTGCAAATTTCCCAAGTATGTCTTATTTCATTTTTAATTGCAGTGAATGGAGTTTAAAATTAAAATCTTCTTTTAGAACTAGGGGCATTTTTTTTTCCACTTAAGAGACCAATTTTAATCTGCTGTAGGTGGTTCTTTTAGAACTCATGATAATTATATAGTAAATGAGGAAAAGATAAGACGTATATTATTTCATGAAATATTTTCCCCAACCTTGGAAGATATTTTAGGCAGAAGGAAACTTAGTACTATGCTAAAAAATGCATAATGTTTACAATGACGACTTGATGTTCTCTGGGGAAAGAGGCTTAGGAGAATATTTCTGATAATGTCTGAATGATTATTTTAAAACTTTTCCAGATTTGCCAAAAAAGACAGTTTCTGTTTAAGGTTAACATTTTATTACTGTATTCCAAATATAAAAAATGGAATGATGTAGTATTATCAGCTGAAATGAGTTATGGTCAGGTTTCTAATGTGCTAGTAATTTTGTCTTAAGCAGGAATGGGAACAGTGCAGTAACTTAAAATAGATTTATGTTGTAATATTTCTACCTAGAATTAATGTTATAAAATAGTCTGCAGGCATAATACAGTCTTCTCTGTATTTTTAGAAAATAACATTTTTAATGGATTTTGGAATTATTGTGCTTAACAATAATTAAGCTATTTTGTTTGAACCAACCATTTTAATATAACCTTGAAAAGGTGTGACCAGTGTTTCTCTGGACACAGTGGTAGCCCGAGGGAGCAACAAAATCATAAAAGCAGGAGTCAAATAAATTTTCTAATCTAGTACTCACACACACAAAAATAGACATCCCTCCCCCTTCACCCTACTTCATACCATTTTGTTCTGGACCCCCTGGGAAACTAAGGAATGGTGTCCTCCTTCACTACCACTTCCAGTGATGGTTGTGTACGTTCTTAGCCAGGTAGGCTTGTGAATATTGGAAAGAGCCTGTTAAGGATTTCTCCTGTCTAGAATTGGCTGCATGGATGTCCTTCATCCTGCAGAACTTGCCACTGCTCCCTGTGGCTCTGTGCTAATTATCTCCCCTCTGGCAGTCACATGTTCTCTGATGCTTTCTGTGAGGCCATGTAGAGATGCTCAGTTTGCCCAAGTCTTCCAGGGATTTTGACAGTGCAGCTCTTCCATCTGACTTAGTATTTATTCCAGCCCCTCCAACTCATGGATTTGAGCAGTGGAGGTTTGATTAGAGAACAGTCTGAATGACAGACATGGTGCTTCAAAAGTCATTCTTATCAGATGGGAAGCAGACTTTGTATGTGGATCAAGTTTGCATTATGGTTCATTGTCTACCTCTGACGCAGCAGTCATATACAAAATTGGGGGGGGCTCCTATTCTGGGTCCTCGGTTCATGGATACATAAGAATGAGTGGTTTATGAAATAAGTTAGATCTTTGAATGTTTTTGATCATTTCCTGGATATTCTTGAAAGTCAGTACAACTTCAAAATTGGGAATTCCTAACAATTTCCATCAGATTTTAGTCACATTTACGCAACGGTTGAGGGTATAGATTTGGTTATAATAGAGAACCAAATATATATTATAACCAAATTTATGTAATATAGAACTTACTAGATTCAATATATATAACCTTAGTTGACTTTTTTTAATGTGTTACCACTAAATGTGGCTCATAAAAATCACCATTTCCAATGTTCTGCCTCCATTTTTCTCATTATTTTGTGAGGAGAAAGAAGAATGGATACTTCAAAGGTACAAAAATGATGGGTATTTCTATCTTCATCTCATCATTGCTGCTTACTGTCCACCATTCATATTCCCAAAGGCCGTGTGTTCACATTTACCTTCCCTTAGTCTTCCTCATGAGTCCTTAATGACAGCAAAGTAAACTCAGAAAAAGATTTAATTGTAGTCACCTAATTCTGCCTCAGAGTTATAGTTTATACTGCTTGAATATGGACCTTCTTGAAATAGGAATCTCAATGGTAGCTTGAGTGATACGACAGTAGAATCATTACTTAATTTTTATATTTCAAAACATGTGTTTCTCTTTAATAAATTTTGTTTCTTGACAGGATAGTTCTTCATTATAATCAAATGTTTAAATGTTACTAAAGTACTGATAGACCAAAGGAAATCTTTTATGATGCTGTTTGAAAAACTTATGTTACATAAAATGGGCTTTAAAAAAACCTGAGGAATGATGAATAATAATGTCACCTGCATTACTTAACTTGGAAGATTGCACTTTCAATGTGCACATTTTTATGGTTAAGTTAATTAGAAGATGAAGTGCTTTGAGGAAAATAAAATTCACATAATTGCAACCCATCTTCTCTGTTCTCCAAAGAGTAAAACATGTGGGTATGTTCACAGTATTGAGTTGTATGTGTGAAAAGTGTACTGCTTATCATTTCCTCGAGAGGAGATGGTTTAAATAGCACCCCTGATGCCTGCCTTTCCCAGCCTAAAGAGTTTTCCACCTGAAACTCGTGTGTCTTCCATTTTTCACTCTGACGATGAGAACTAAGTCCAGCATCTGTGATGTGGCCTACAAGGTCTCCAGTGATTTGGAAAGTGCTTATCTCTTTAGCTCCACTTTTTTCTTCCCCTAGCTTCATACTTTATCTTATCAGGTTTTAATCACATTTTGTATAAATTTACAGGAAGTAATATATAACCCCATCCTTGGGAAATGGATGTTTACTGTAATAGGTATCCATCCATGGAGCTTCAGCCAGGACAGGCCCTCAAGGAATTCCGAAGGCTGAGGAGATTGAGTCATCTATTCTTGAAGAGTAACCTAACCCTAAAGTAATATGACACTTCTCTAACACTCTGTGGTGAAGGACCTTTGGGAAGCTCTGACCCATAAGTCTTTGTAGGACAACACTCTTTGTAGTTCTTTGTGGACTTCATATTGTTCTTTTCCTTCATGCACTTGTTTATGTTGTTCTTTCTCATTGAAACACATGTTCACCATCTTTATCTTTACCTATTTGCTAAATATCTTTTAAGACTCAGCCCAGGTATCACTTTCTCTAGGAAGTTGTTTTTAAACTTTGAAGATTCATGAGATGAACTTCCTCAGTAGCAGCAAAATACACTTTGTAAAATTCTGCCACTATTCTTAACACACAGTTTTCTGATTCTTCAATTTTCTTGCATCATTGCATATTGATATTCTTGAGTCCTGAGTGTTCAATTTACTATTAGATTTCTAGCAACTAATGCAGTTATCAAGGAGTGGCTTTTAACTGAATGGATGAAAAAACAAGATGGGAGATATTTTACAAATAAGTCAGACTTGACATATTTTAAAATTCATCTGTATTTTAAATATTGAATTTGTTAGATTTTCATTTTGGGGGAGGATAGGAAAGTAGAGATCAGGGTAAATGAGTAAGCATATAAATTTAGGCCTGTTAAGTTCATAGATCTGAACTCAAATATGTGTTAAAATACAACCAAATGAAAACAATTCTAGAAAATGAACATCATTAACATTTTTATGAAAATGATAAGAGATGGTAACCTTTATTTCTTATTTCATTATTAAAATGTTACACTTTTACACAAAGTGCTTTGGTTCCAGGTTTCTAACTTTTTTTAGTGATTTATCAGGTGACTTCATTGTGAATTCTATAAATATTTAAGAAAGAAATAGTACCAACACCACATGATTTCTTTCATAAAATAAAGGGGGAAGAAATGCTTCTCAACTTATTTTAGGTAGCCAGTGTTTCCCTGGTACCAAATTAGGGAAAAAAAGTTTGAGAAAACTTTAGACCAGTATCTCTCGTGAACATAGATACAAACATTATTACCAAATGTTAGCAGTTGAATACATCAACAGATTAAAAATGATATGTAATGATCACGTGATGACTAAGTGGGGTTTATCATAGGAATGTGAGATTGGTTAACAAATAAAAATCATTTAATTCATTTTACTAGAATAAGGAAAAAAAAAACATTTTACCATCATAATAGATTTAGAAAAAGGTTTGGACAAAGGTCAAGATTAATTTATGATAATGGCTCTAAACAACTAGAAGGGAAATTCCCCATCCTGATAAAAGAAACCTATGAACAATCCACAATTAACAACAGACTTAAGATGAAAGACTGATTTATTTTCCCCTAAGTTTGGGAATAAAATGAGAATGTCCACTCTTACTACTTTTATTCAGTATTGTACTACTTGGTAATATAAAAAATAAACAATAGATAGATGGAACACGGGGCAGAGATCTCAAAACATTATGCTGACAAAAGCATTTAGATGCAAAGTATAATCTATACTGACAGAAAGCAGATCAGTTGTTGCTTGTGGCCAGGGATGGAATTGACTAGGAAGAGAAACCAAGGAACTTTTTTGGAGTTCTTTTATATTTTATATTTTGATTGGTCACTATCTAGCAGATGTATACATTTGTCAAAACTCATAGACATGTATGCTTAAAATGAGTGTCTTATCATATGAAAATTATACCTGAAAATGCTTATTTTAAAAAAGAATATGCATTGTTTTATTGTGGTATAAAAATATATATATATGCTCAAAGATATCACTGTATTTAATAAGAGATTATTTCTTTTTTTGTAACAGATTATTTCTGAAAGAGCATACCCAATTATTCCTTAAATATTAAGAATTTTTAATTCTGTCATGACTACTTCCAGTATGTATCTTACCTTTATAATATTTTTATGTTACATTTTCTAGGTTTTAATTTCGACATAATGCAGTGAGTGAGAATGTTTTCCTTCATCAAAGAGATAAGCTCTTTATGGTGGGTTTTCTGCCTTTGTTGATTGCCTAGGATTAGAAATAAAATATTCCATATTAATGTAAATTTGATCTTTTACCCCAACAAATTTGCAGAACACTGACAGGATAAATCAAAGTCACAGTTCCCTCTGACTGATCTCATAATCTGAGATGTCCTCTCCTTTAATTCTTAATGTCTGCTTGTCTTCAACACACACACACACACACACACACACACAATATGCTTCCCTTTTACATGGCTAGGGATTCTCTTCTTGTGCAGAAAGGCCCCCAACAACCTACAAATTACAATGCTTGCTGACACTGCTGTTTTTTCTTGATACTATATATGATTCCATACTTGTGTTTTGTTTTGTTTTTTTACTGATTTTTTATGGTTTTAAATTTTTTAATGGGTTCTCTAACTTCATTATTTACTAAGAGAAACGTGTCCTTTTATTTGTTCTTAGTTTGTTTTAAATCTGTCCTCAAGTGGCCATCATTTAACATTCTTGCCCTATACTCAAAGCCTTTCTCTTCCATTCCTTTTACTTTCCTTTTAATGGATATTCTCTTATTTATTGAATCTTAGACAAACTAGCTGAGGGATTATTACTATTCTTTATGATAAGAGGATGATGCTTCATATTTGCTTTCAAATACCCTTTTTAAAGTTCAAGGTTTGCTTGGCTCTTTACAGCAATGACTTCTTTAAACTATAGTAGTTTTCAAACTGCATCACTTAAATATAACAGGAAAAAAACTGTGGAAACCAGATAAGACATTTACTTCCTTCCCCCTCTTTTCTGTTTTCTTTTTTCCTTCTTTCTACATTATCTGCGTAGGCATATGGCAACCAGTTGCTCAGTGAGCCAAGTTTTGTTAGTGACTCTGGCAATATCCCCAGCTCATTCTTTCTACCACCCCAGTCCTATACACACAACTTGGGCGTAACAATTATAGAAGCTCTTGTGTGCCAAAGATGGAAGAAATCTGACGAGCTCACACCTGAGAGCGCACTCTAGATTCTTATTCCTATATTCTTATAAATCTAAATTCTTTGCATGTTAAAGTCAAGATCTTTTAGAATGACGGCCTTCAGATTTTCTTGATATGATCATGAATGATGGTGTGATATAGTTAAGAGAATTTACATTTTCTGGTATTAATTTAATGTAAATATAAAAGCAATTATACTTCTGTTTGATTGATTTACTACTTCTTTAGTCAGCACCGTATTTATCTAGAATGGTAAAACTAGATGAAAAATTGGAGACCCAGAACTCTACATTAGAAAAATATATCTACCCATTTTCTGACACAGCATGATGATATCTTGATTTAAAATGTCACTTAAGGCCCAACTGTCTATTTCCCTTTAAGCATTGAATATATATTTATTAGTTTTCTTTTTTATTTATTTTCTCTCTATGATGGGCAGCATGTTGGTATGGAGGAATGGTGCAGTAGAAAGAATAAAACAGAGATCTCTGTTCTGTTTTGTCCCTTATTAGTCATATGATCTCAGTCAAGTCATCTAAACATTTCAAATTTTAGATTTCTCTTTTAAAAATGAAAATTAAAATACTTTCTAACATCCTTTATCTCACAGTGAATTTATGAAGATCATAAAATATACTCTTGAAAAATTGCTTTGAATAACTAAAAGAATATGTACATATTTTAGATGTGGTTACTTTTCAGAGTTTATCTTATTTTTACAATATATTCATGATAAATAATTCAAGTATAATAAACATATTTTACTAAAACTTCAAATAAAAGTGTATTTATGATTTTTTGGCTCTTCCCATAGTGAAGAACATAGAACCAAGAAGAATCATTTTATTACTGACTCTTCTAATTTAAGTATCAAATGTTAAGGAAGGAGGTGCCTGGGTGGCTCAGTCGGTTAAGTGTCTGCCTTCAGCTCAGGTCGTGGTCTCAGGATCCTGGGTTGGAGCCCCACATCAGGCTCCCTGCTCAGCCAGGAGTCTGCTTCTCCCTCTCCCTCTGCTCCTCCCCCTGCTTGTGCTCTCTCTCTCTCAAATAAATAAATAAAATCTTCAAAAAAATGTTAAGGAAGTTAGTAATCTTGTAAATAGTAAATATATATATATATATTGAAATACAACGAAACAACACAAAAATAAAAAGCATTGGGAAACTGAGTACAACCCAACTGACAGTGTGGATCCCTCAGAGTCGAGAATAGCCCACACAAAATAACTTCCATGATTAGCAGGCTCCTAAAAATATTGTACCTTAAAATTCTTAGAACACTTAAAAGTACCTTGAAGGTGAATCATGTTAATTCAGTTATTTGTTTTTAGTGGTAGGAGTATAGAGTTAGAAATCCCTTGTTCCACTTCTAGAAAATGAATGGTGAAGTAAATATAAAGAAATTTAACTGCCAGAGTTGGAGGTATTATGATAATCATTGGCAGAAAGGCAAGAACCCAAGAAGATTATGAAGATTGCAATAGAACTAAAAAGTTTGTAACAAACATATAATTAATTGCACTTTGAAAAGGGAATATTTGGATAGGTTATTTAAATACCCTTTCTAATCTGTACTAATGCATAAATAAAAATGTTGTGTGTATATAATTTTACCTTCTAATATGTTTGTGTTTTAGCAAGTATTTTCTTAACCAGTCTTTATTTTCTTAAATGTAGATGTACTAATTGCAAAGTAAAATATTAAAAGGCATAAAAATTCTTCCTGATTTATAATAAAATCTACAAATATATGTCTGACAAATCACATCAGATTTTGTTTTTCAGAAAAGCTCTCTTCAGACATCTTATGTCTTATGGTAACATATTTAATCTTAAAATCATGTTCAATATTTACATCTGATATAGGAAAGGTGGTTTGTTCCTTTTTAATCTGTTATGTGAGTAGAGGCAAAACATTCTCACTATATGAAAGCATTTGCATGCTGTGAAAAGATAGGCAAGATGCAGATTTTTCAAAAAGCTATAAAACTTTATTTCTTAGCTTGCTTTTCATTTCTTAACCTATTGAAAGGACACTGTTAGGGAAATATGTTGGGCACATACTTTTCTTCTCTTCAAGTCTCTGATGTTTAATATCGCACCACACCGGGGCAGCAATTAGCAGGATTCGTTTTCTTAAATAAAAGTCTATCACAAGTGCCCGTCACACGAGTAACAGGAAGTTTATGTTTCCTTTCTTCATACATTTGGCATCAAAACTATTACCTGTATGTAGTTTAATTGTGAGAAGTTAATACAGAGATACTTTTGATTCATCAAGGAATTTTGGGTACCACATTAGCCTCTGAATTTCTATATGTGACTTAACCACATTAATTACAGTACCTCTTGCATCTTTATTTTGAAATTCATGATGCAGGGCATGACAGTGCTTTCAATATTTTCACATTCAGTACTGTCTACACGGTTTCCTCATTTTCAAGTTTCTGCTAAAACAATTTATCTTTCTCTGACATACGAGGTGTTCTCTTGCTTTTAAATAAAATGCTATTTCTGTTTTTTGTATGTGCACAATCAGTAATTTAAAAGTTTAAAGGAAAGGTACTCTAAGGCCACAGTCCTCATGTTCACATGACTGTATTAATCGGAGTCTTTTTTTCTGCCTCCTCTGTCAGCATTTCATCCGTGTGGAATATGTTAGCTTCCAATTTACTTTTCTTCAACACCAGTGAGACTTATTGGCATCCTTACATTGAAACTCTCTTTAGACATTTTTTCAGAGTTTGAAAAAACTTGAAAACTTACAGTGGAGACATTTGGTTGTCCTCTGGTTTATTGCTAAGGATATGATGACCCAAAAAAGCCAGTGCAATATAATTCAAGTGACTTTTTTACTTTTCATAGAGGATGGGAATAATTGTTCTCAAATATTAGACATAGCTGCTTAGAATCTTCTTAAATAAAGTTCTAGTGGGAAGATAGTTGGGAAAAAAGCATTACGCTACATCAGAGGGTATAACAGATAGGGAACACTACGAATTATGACTATAGTTAACACAATACATTAAGCATTTTAATTATTTCATTCATAAGAGTTTGAGGATTGGGATTTTAATGAAATTCTTGATTGGTTCATTCCTAGGCAGTTAAATTACTTGTGAAAGAGGGCCCTTTGTATTCCTTTGTTAAATAGCAGCCTAATTTCTTTCTAAACACTTTTCCTCCTGCCTTTGTTTAGTGTAGATGTATCTTTTGACCTTCTTTCTAGCTCTTTCTACTTTGTTCTTTATTGTTCCCTCATTATGGTGTGATCAATACAATGGCAATTGAAATCATCTTGCTTGATTGAAGATTCAAACAACATGTAGGTGTTCTTGTTTAATAGTCTACAAAATAAAGTGAAAATTAAATATTTGTATATACAAATTTCCTCAACATTTAAATGTATACAGTTTACTCTCATAATACAAAACCAGTTTGCTTACAAACAAAGACTACCTACAAAAATAACAAATAAAGCCTATTTCTTCAGCTTTTGCTGAACTTATTGGTTCAGATACTGTGACTTTTTTATGACAGAAACTCAAAGGGAGTGGGAAAATTTTACAGTGAAAAAAGGAACTCAAAGAAAGCAAACAATTCAATTAAAAAATGGGCCGAACGCCTTAACAGATACCATATCAAAGAAGATATACAGATGGCAAATAAGAATATAAAAATATGCTCCACATCATACATCATCAGGGAAATGTAAATTCAAACAACAATGAGATACTACTACATACCTATTAGAGTGGACCAAATCTAGAAAAACACCAAATGCTAGAGAGGATGTAGAACAACAGAAACTCTCATTCATTGCTGGTAGAAATGCAAAATGGCATAGCACTTTTTTTTTTTTTTGACAGAGAGAGAGACAGCGAGAGAGGGGACACAAGCGGGGGGAGTGGGAGAGAGAGAAGCAGGCTTCCCGCGGAGCAGGGAGCCCGATACGGGGCTCGATCCTGGGACCCTGTGATCATGACCCGAGCCAAAGGCAGACGCTTAACGACTGAGCCACCCAGGCGCCCCAATAGACCACTTTAAAATAAATAATACCTTAAGGACAATCAAAGTAAGAAGTTTTCCATTTAAACATCCATTAAAAGGATATTAGCTCACATTTGGAATTCAACCTTTTTTTTTTTTTTTTAAAGATTTATTTATTTGACACAGCGAGAGCAGGAACACA
>NC_138371.1:44675567-44710619 GCF_054177405.1 Leptonychotes weddellii | reverse complement strand
CTCAGTGCATTTTTAACCATAGAAGGACAGGTATAGTGTCAGCCAATTAACTTTTTGCAATACAGCATTTACCATTTGAGACTACTAGCTATGTGCATAATTTGATATAGGTCAGGTGACTCTGGGTTGTATGCATCCAAACGAATTACATATTCTTCTATTAATACTTGCTGGTCTTGTCTGGGTTTTGGGAAATTCTTAATTGTAGTTCTTAATCCATTTTGGGTCCAAAGTTTAAATTCTACAATTGCCTGAATATCTGGATCATGAGAGGGATAGATCTTTAGAAACAGCTGTATTCCTGGGGTCTTAGGAGCGTCATTGGGAAAATATGGGGGTATAGGCTAGGGAAGAGGAGAGTGCTGGAGCTGTGGGAGGAGAGAGATCGGAAGAATAATGGAGGTGTGAAGAGCAGTATATATATAGGGAAGCAATTGAAAACCAATGAAAAGGAGGATTTACTTGGGAAATTAGTTTGGTGTTTAAGATTGTCAATTTGCGTTTCAGTGGATGAAATTTTTTTATCAGAATTCCATTTGAAGTTGTCTACATACCACTAAAAATATGTTACCCACTGGGTCTGAGAAATCATATTCTTCTCCTTTTCTAAGGTATCTCTCAAATGAACATCCTTGTTTAAGTCAAATGTTTCCCAGACTGACCCTGAATTCACTGTAGTATTTTGCAAAATGTTGTCTGTCACAAACCTGAAATAGCACAATTATGATGAGCACTGAGTACTATATAGAATTGTTGAATCACTATATTGTACACTTGAAACTAATATAACACTGTGTGTTAACTATACTGGAATTAAAAGAAAAAACTTAATTAAAAAATCTAAAACAAATGTATCATGTGACTTTGTATTTCAAATTAAGCAGTCCACCGACTACAAATGTCAGAGTTCTTTCTCTTTGAAAAATAAATATACTGCCGGGGCACCTGGGTGGCTCAGTTGGTTAAGCGACTGCCTTCGGCTCAGGTCATGATCCTGGAGTCCGGGGATCGAGTCCCGCATCGGGCTCCCTGCTCGGCAGGGAGTCTGCTTCTCCCTCTGACCCTCCTCCCTCTCATGCTCTCTGTCTCTCATTCTCTCTGTCTCAAATAAATAAATAAAATCTTTAAAAAAATATATATACTGCCAATATTCTTAAAATTTGGCAAGGTTGACAAGGGGTGGTTACACACGGTGCTTTGTTTTTCTCTCACTTTTAAAATGGTGGACTGAAGTTTTGGCGTCTGTGTTTTTCTGGCTGTTACTTAAACATTTTCTGACCTAGTTTGTGCATAAGAAGAGGCGTATACTAATTCTAATTAGCTTTTATTTCAAGGCTAACTTAAATCATGGAATAGTTTATTATAATAATAGGGAACTACACCATTAAGCAAGGAGAGAGAGCATGAGTTAGGTACGGACAAGGGAGACTGCTGCAATGGTTAGGATCTAAAAATGGAGAGAAAGAAGGGATGGGAAAGAATAGATATACCAAACAAGAAGAAAGGTCACAATTTGATTGTTAATGTCAGAAAGATCGTGGGAATTCATGCCATGACTGGATAAGGTCAATGAGTCTGATTACTAACTGCGTTATTTTTAATTCATCTGGCCTTACGGTTCACTTGCATACCTTTGTTGGTTGGCAGACTAGTGTGCATATATCATTCAGATGTCCTATTTCTTACAAGCATGTATTAGTTTTTGTATCTCTCATGGTGTTTTGTTTGAAATACACTTTTTATTCAAAAGTAATAGTTTAACCTGGAATATTTTAAAAATTTAAATTCTGTTTTTTAAGTGTATTCATAATATCACCAAAATATCACTTACTGTTAATATGGTAAAATATGACCTTTACTCTTTGCTGTCCAATATACAAACTTTTAAAGTTGAAATCATGTTGTATACAAAAATTGCATCTTCAAATAATATAACATTGTCCAATGGTAGACAATGATTTTTAGAAATAGGATGTTAATGTTTATATAATATCTGTAGCATAAATGTATCATATTACTCATCCCTACACACTTGTAGTTTGTCACTCTCCTTTTTCTTTAAGTAATATCGTGATAATTATTTTAATAATTTTCAGTAACTTAGGGGAAGGTGGCAGTTATTATTGCTACATTTAGATTATTGAAGTCTAGTTCATTAGCATTACTCCTTTTAAAATTTCTGGTTTGGCACGTTTTAGGTTATTTTGGGGGGTGGTAGAGTATTTGATTAATTTTATTCCACAGATACTTGAAAACAAGGTGCATTTTTTATGGGAATTAGAAATGCTCACAGACACACACACACACACACACATACACGTACACACACTAATTGTTTCATTATTCAAGTTATCTCTACTCAGTTTTCTAATAACTTATCAAATGCTTAATGTAAATGTTTTCTATAAACATTTGATATAGTAATCTTATTACATAGGTGATGCTGGTAAGCAGTAAATAACACTTTATTACCATTATAGATCTATAAGGCTTTGTACATTTTATTTATTATATAATTTTAAAATTGCCAGTTTAGTTTAACAACTAAATTCAGCTTATCAAACATTTTTGTTAAAACTCTGATTTGACTAATAAACAAAGTAAACCTATTATTTCATTTGTGCTTAATTTAACTTTCTTTTAAAAACCCAATCTAATGATCTCTTTATTTTCAGTTAGGAGTTTTATGTACTTTTATAAATTCTCAAAACTGTTGTTTTTGCTCTTATGTTTTGGTTATAATATTATCTTAGCATTTTATTCTTATATGCCTATTTATTTATTTATTTATTTGACAGAGAGAGACACAGCGAGAGAGGGAACACAAGCAGGGGGAGTGGGAGAGGGAGAAGCAGGCTTCCCGCAGAGCAGGGAGCCTGATGTGGGACTCGATCCCAGGACCCTGGGATCATGACCTGAGCCGAAGGCAGTCGCTTAACCGACTGAGCCACCCAGGCACCCCTTATATGCTTATTTTTTATTCTTTCATTTCCCATATAATGATTTTTTATTCGATTGTTTTATTATTCACTATTTTTGTAAGTAAAATTCCTTTAAATATTCCTGATAGTAATTATTTTGCAACTTCACAAAAGATATGATTAAATCTATATTTCCCAATCATTTACATCACCAAAAAAGATATCTTCAGTTGTCTTTCTGTGTAAGGTGTTATATTGTGCTTTTTCCTCCATCCCCAAAGTTTTCCCCTTCTCTACCCAACAATCAATATGATCTAGGGCTGGGTAGTGAAACTACTGTTTCTAAATTACCTAATGTGTTTGATGTCAATTAATTTTGTCATTCTAAATTTAAAATATAGTTTTTAAAACACAACTTTTAAATTTATTTTTACTATTCAAATGCTTGCTGGAAGTTTATCTTTTTTAACTGTTTCAGTGGGAACATCACGTACATTTATCCTCTACCATTTCAAGTACTTTTTTTATCAGAAAATTCTCTTCAGTTATGATTTTGAACTTTATTTCTATTCTAATTGGTGTGGTTTCTATAATTTTCTTTCATTATTTTAAATTCTTCTCTTTTTCTTCTACATTTCTACAGTTCTTATTGAATCTGGCTCTATTTTAATTCCAAATTTTAAATGTCATCTGAGTCCTATTTCTTTTGTCTTCTTTTCCCCTCCCATCTGTGCCTACTGTCTTCTGTTTCAATGAGACCATGTTTTTTTCCTTTTTATCAAGGGATTCAAGAAGTTTTCTAAATTGATTTCTTCCTATATTGAACATTTTCTCAAGACATTTATTTTCTTTTTTCTTTCTTTTTTTTTTTTTTTTTTAGAGAGGGAGAGAGAAGTGGGAGGGGAGAGGCAAAGGGGGAGGCAGAGAAAGAATCTCAGGCCGGCTCCACACAGAGTGTGGACCCAGGGTAGGGCTTAATCTCACAACATTGAGATCATGACCTGAGCCGAAATCAAGAGTTGGGCACTTAACTGAGCCACTCAGGAGCCCCAAGACATTTATATTCTGAGGTAAATTTGGTTCATCTTTTGATACATATATTTTTAGAGGCTTGTATTTACCCATTCTTCCATGACAAAAGACTTAGCTGGTGTTATTCAATAAAATAAATCTTAGATGTTATACCTTCTCATTTTAACTTGTTCAAATCCTTATGTTTCATTTTATTTACTAATACATACAAATAATGGATGAACACAGAGGAAAATATTTTAAACATCACAGAAAGATCTTTTACCAACAATTTATATTCTCAAATCCAGAAAAGGGATATTAGAAGGAAAGGGTTTCATTTGTTTTTGTTTTTAAAGGAACATCAAGAATTTTAGGAGGTGATAAAATATTTCCCCATTGGAACACATAAAAAGAACTGGAATTTGGAAAATGTTCAAGTATCCACGAATCACTCCTATCTTCAGAAGCTGCTAGTATCAAAAATGGAGTACCAACAAAAGCTATCTCAATATTTGCAGGTTAGGAGAACACATTTCCTACATGTAGTGCAAACTTAAACTTACTTAGAAGATACGGATTTTTGGTGATAAAACTCATTGTAGGTGATAATGCTAAAAGAAGCAGTAGTCCTTTGCAAGATAATGAGATATTTCCACCCCAGTTAATAAAATACACTTCCAAATAAATATTAGATTTCACAACTTAAAATTAAATTTATAAATGGATAAATATTTCTGGTGAGAAAACAGATTTTGGATGATGATGCTAAAAGAAGAAATACTTTCCAAGGTAATAAGATATTCCCATACCAGTTATTACAATTATAGAAAAAATAGATATTAAGGGACGCCTGGGTCGCTCAGTCAGTTAAGCGTCTGCCTTCAGCTCAACTCATGACCCCAGGGTCCTGAGGTTGAGTCTCATGTCGGGCTCCTAGCTCAGCAGGGAGCCTGCTTCTCCCTCTGCCTGCCACTCCCCCTGCTTATGCTTTCTCTCTCTCTCTCTGACAAATAAATAAAATCTTTTTAAAAAATAGATATTAAATTTCATAACATTTAACTTGACAGCACATGAAATGCAGTCATATTGACGGTGTTATAGATGATAGATGATATAGATTCCTTAATATGATGCCTTTATTTTCACACACACACAAAAGTGTAGCTATCTTGTCTCCATTAAAGCACAGATCTGTCTTTATGCAGAACTGTTCATTTTACTGTTTGGACTGAATTGAAAGCCAATTTTATCAGATGACATTGATTTTTTTCTTATCAGATTTTTTTCTGGTTGTTTAACATCTTGATGATACAATTAAAGACAAAAGTATTGCTTTCTGATTTTTAATTTTTTTAAAGATTTATTTATTTATTTGGTGGGGGAGGGGCAGACAGAGAAGGCGAGAGAGAATCCTAAGCAGACTCCCCGCTTGGGAGTGTGGAGCCTGACATGGAGCTCAATTTCATAATCTGGGGATCATGACCTGAGTCAAATCAAGAGTCAGCCAATTAACTGACTGAGCCACCCAGGTGTCCCACTGATTTTTAATTTTTTAACTTAATATTCACCTTATTTATAATACGGGATATATGTCCATATTACTGTACACTTACCTAAAGGAGAAGTTCAGAAGATTCCTTGCAATATTTTATGCCAATAATATATTGAAATTTCAAACCATTCCCATTGTTGAATGTGAAGCTTCCTTAAGCTTTCTGTTTGGTTTTGATAATTAAATGCCATTGTTAGATTTTCTTTAGTTGCCATTTGAATATGGAGTTTAAATGACATTTTCGTGTAGCTTTTAACTGATGCTTTCTCCCAAATTAATTTTCACACTGAAATCTGCAAGTGGGTAAGCAAAAGAAAACAAGGAGTCCTATGAAAATTTCTTAGTATGGTTCTTATCTTATCAAGCAGAAATACCCCATTATGATAAAAATGGAATTTTTCCCCATAAGACACATTTTAGTGATACTATCATAATGAATCAAATCTAAAATAAACTGCCTCTTAGATTATTATAATGTCTTACATCTCCTAATTGTTTTCACATATTATATTTTAATATATTACATTATGTCTTTCTATACGGCTTTTTTTTTTTTTTTTCTGGTTAGGACATAAAATCCCAGGGAGTCTCTAGATATACCGAATCAAAATGTCATAGAAATAATACTCTTGATAGTTTACTGTCTGAACTTCTAACTTGTCTGCCATTTCCCTTCTATTGAACTCCAGGAATAATCTGGGCTTGAACAAGTATCCTTTATTGCTCACTGTAGTGCCCCACTCTGGGGAACTGCAGGACATGTTGGTAACAGTGTCAGAAACACTTATTACTATAGAGGATTTGGGCTTGTGTTAGGTGATTTGGGGGAAAATTTAAAGACGCAGAGTTATTTTTTATTATTATCTATCTTAAATCTTATCAACAAAGAGGAAAAACTAGAGCGAGGTTGAATCCATAATTACTAAAGAAGCAGTGATTCATATTAGCCTGGATGGAGGATGCTGATCTTTTTGTGTTTGGGGCATTGTTCATGATTCTGTCTGTGTTCAGATATGATTATGGAGTACTTTGTGTTTGTAATGAACTATCATGGTGACAGAGTGGCCTTGTTTGATATTGATGACTTGTTAAATTATTTATGTTCAACAGGAGAACACAAAGTCTCAGCTGTGAGTGCCAGTTCACATCTAGTTCCTAGATGTCAGGGGCTGCTTTTCTTTTCTCAGCTCAAACATGACAAGTAAGAAAAGATACTGTTGTGTGTGTGTGTGTATGCATGTATGTTCCCCAAAGATGAGTTATTTGAGCAAATTTGAGGTAAGAAACTTTAAGAATAAGTAAGAAAAACTATAATAAGACTTGAAGTTAAAAAGGCACAGAAAAAAATCAGTAAAACAAAACAAAACAAAAAAAACAACAAAAAAAGAAAAAAACAGTAAATAAAGCCAATTTATAGCCTAAACTCAAGAAAATATGGAAATGAAACAAAAATCTAAATATTTTTGTAAACCTATTTATATACAAAAATTTATATATAGAGAATTGAATTTATCAACTGAGAATTTGACATATAATTATTGAATAATTTAATTTGCCTGATTAGATAAAATTATTGAAATAAAGCTTACTGATTTCATGTATTATTTTGGTTTTTTGAGAAATGCATCAATTAAATAGTATTGTTAAATATTTGCATGATATATGGATGAGAATTCATTACAATTAGGACATTTAATAATGCTTCACTTAGTATATTTTTAATTAAATAATATATTCAGTAGAAGTTTCTATCATTATTATCTGTGCTGAGACTTAGTTCATCTTATCTGAAACTTACACCAAAATAATTTTAGTAGTTATGATAAAACACAAGGTACGAAATGATAAATATGACTATAGAGAATCACTCAGCTTATATTCAGGATCACAGCACACACAACCTCAGGAAAAATTAAATAAAAACTCTGTGGTACAAAGTGGTGTTAGACATTTTATGCTGTCTAACCATGGAGCAACCCTTAATTTAATCCGTCAAGTCTTTTTGAGCAATGCATTATTTTTTTCTTTCAATTTATTATTAACCTTATAATATTTGAAAATTTCAGGAGGAATATTTAGAATGCTATTTGTAGAAAATTTATTTATTATGCATTTTATTAATTTCCCCAACTTTTTATTTTGAAGAAATTTGAAGTATGTAATACAATGGGTACCCACATCAATTAACTTAGATTCTCCAATCAGTAACATTTTACCATTTATTTCTCTTTATATTTGTGTATAGGCAGAAATTGTGCATTTGTGTATAGGCAGAATCATTAGATAAACTCTTCAGACATCCTAATATTTCACCCCTAAATTCTTATGCAGCTATCTCAAAGATCAAAGACATTCACCAAGGTAACCATAAATTAATGCACTTAAGATATTTATTATTAATGTAGAATTAGTTTTCATATATACTCCATAGTCATGGTTTCCAATGATTTCCAATGACTTCCAATTGTGTTTTGAATGGCCATTTTTTTGTTATGCTTTGTTTCACTCTGTTTTGATCCAGATTCCAACTGCAGATTACACATTGCATTTAGTTGTCACATAGCATACATTTCTAAGGCTTTTTCAGATTGTTAATAACTTTGTGTATATTTTTTGACTTAATGTATTTCTTTCCTTCTTTTGATGCCAATACTCGGTAATATGTATATCATAGAAGTCTTAAAACTGATCTGAAGTAGGCTTCTTTTAAAATGATGATAGGATACTGTAATAGATTGAAATACTAAGATATTTTATTAGATGTGAGTTGATTAAACTAAATGTTAAATCAAGTTGTTACCAGACCAAATTATGTGGACATTGGGTCTTTAGGGAGAGAGCCTGTCTTCATAAGCCTGTCTCTACTTGATGTCTACTTATTTTCCCTTATTCACCTGTATTTTCCCTTCTTATCTCTAAGCATAATTTCCCAGCTATTTTCTCATAAGAATCTTGAATTCTCGTTTTATTTCTGACAGACCACTGGCAACACCTTTTCAGTTCAATATGAATTTATTCTTACTCTACTCTAGTCATTGACCATATATTTTGCAGGATGTGGGAGGAAAGAAAAAGGAATAGCTATCCAAAATCAATGTGCTTTGCAATACTACAGTCTAGTTGGGGACCATATATAGTCACTTCTAATATCAAGCAAAATCTGGGTTTGGTGTCTGTTTTATGTGCTTCTATATCTATTATGACAACTTCTATCATGCAGTAGTTAGAAAATGCACAGTAATGTGTATCCTTATTCATTTAGTATCACAATTAAACTAGTTGAAAGCAAAACACCAAAACAGTGTTTTTGAAAATAAGTTATAAATGGAACTCAGAGTCACTGAATAAAGGAAAATTACTAAGTACTTCCCTGCTTCATTCCATTTTTAAAGAATTTTTAAAAGCCCAAACTTTTCTACAAATCTTTTATAGAATTTGGTAGAAAAAAAGTGTTAAATAAACTTAATCTTAATATCATATATGCATTTGCTTATTCAAAATCTTGTTTAGAAAATGGAAAATCTGTAAGTTTGAATAAAGATAAATAATTGAACAATAACTGTAAGGTTGAGGTGACACATGTATGACTTAAGACAGGAATGGCACATGTATTCATGTTGCCACTCCCTCATTCTCTCCCCTAGCCGACGTCACAAATAGATGTCTGAGATGAAAGAATTTTTGTTTTTTTTCTGGGAGCCTATTATTAATCTCAGTGAACTTCAGAACACACAGCTTAACTTGACAATTTTCAAAAAGGCAGAGAGAATGATAATGGAATGAAAAGGAAGAAGTTTGTACAACACAGTGAGAAGGAAACTTCTTAGAAGAACTAAAAGAATATGAAAAGGAATGGGAAATTGTTATAGAAGTCACAAAGTTGTAGTTTGAGTGACGAATTTGGCATGAAAATATATTTTGTCTCTTTTACCTAGTGTTAACAAATTATTTAAACATCTTTGTATAGAACATATGTTTCCCATATGTTTTATTGCTGTTACCTGCCTCGTTTGTGAATACATTCATTTAGGTTTCAAAGAATGATAGTGAAATAAACCAGAGCTAAATGACAGAATTTGTATCAATACCAGTCTCCTATTTTTAGAAGTGTTCATATTTCATAAAGTTTAAATAAATCAATGGTGGGGCGCCTGGGTGGCTCAGTTGGTTAAGCGACTGCCTTCAGCTCAGGTCATGATCCTGGAGTCCCTGGATTGAGTCCCGCATCAGGCTCCCTCCGCGGCAGGGAGCCTGCTTCTGCCTCTGACCCTCCCCCCTCTCATGTGCTCTCTCTCTCTCATTCTCTCTGTCTCAAATAAATAAATAAAATCTTTAAAAAAATTTAAAAAAAATAAATCAATGGAAATAAACGGAGGCAAACTATGCGTTTCAAAGTAGTTTCTATACAAATATAAATCATGTAATTAGATATTTATTCATTATATATACAAAATAGTATAAATTACAAATTATACAACATTAAAATAACACAGCTGTTTAAATTCCATATAAAGTTGATAGAATGAAATAGAATTAATATTAAATATTAACTTATAGTTCTTAATGTTTTCTTGAGTATGAAGAATGATTATTTCATGTTAATAATTCTCATCCTAAATTATTGGGAGAATTGGTAAGCTAATCTCAATTTTTTGTTCAAACTCTTCATCTAATAATCTCATATTTTAATTGATTACTTAGAAGAAAAGAATTTTAAATACAATTTTCTTTTTTATTGTTTTGCAACCGTAACATTGATTTCTCTATCTTCATCTCCTTTAGTTGTATCAGGTAGAGAATAATTTGATAGTCAGCTGTATCAATTTCAATATATAATGTTTACATTCTTCAGAATGGTTCAGAAAGTGTTTGAGCCAGAGGAAGTATCGTTCTTGCAATACAACACTACTGTTCTTACTGCAGTTCTTGCAGCCGTGATCTTTATATTTTTTAGACTATAATTACATGCCCTTTTGTATTGATTTAATAACTGAATCATTGATATAAATGATTCTAAATGTAAAATCTTTGGAACTTGAAATCAGTAGGGTGTATCAGAATCCTGGAATATCTCTAAACCTTTATTATATCAATTTTAAAGCATAGCCTGGTATTCAATTATTTTAACTTCTTTAAAATAACAGAATTTGAAGCTATATCATATATTTCAGATAGCTATAAAAATATCCACACATACAAACTCTTGTTATTGAAATACAATTTAAAATACTCAAGGCAAAACATTTTCAGTGTTCTTCAAGCTAACAATTTAAAAATTTAAAAAGGTAGTTACTAAGTAATAGATTTTAAGCAGTTACAGCAGTTAAAATTAAAATTGACAAGAACTAGCTTTCAGGGCGCCTGGGTGGCTCAGTCATTAAGCGTCTGCCTTCGGCTCAGGTCATGATCCCAGGGTCCTGGGATCGAGTCCCACATCGGGCTCCCTGCTCCGCGGGGAGCCTGCTTCTCCCTCTCCCATTCCCCCTGCTTGTGTTCCCTCTCTCGCTGTGTCTCTCTCTGTCAAATACATAAATAAAATCTTAAAAAAAAAAAAGAACTAGCTTTCAGTTACAGACTTAAAATCGCTGCTTTTATATGATATTTTATGATCATGAGGCTGCCCATGGGGATGCTAGAATGCACAGGAAACCTGCCTTTAGTGAATATGCTATTTCTAATGCCCCTATCTGAAGGTTCTTTTGAAAAAAAAAAAAAAAATCCACTGCGTTTATCTAAGCAGCTCACCTATAGAAAGAACTCATAAGATGGGAATTTTAATTTGGAGATACCGTCTTGAGTTATTGTGTTAGTTTTCTCTTGCTGTGTAACAAATTACTGTACATTTAGCTGCTTAGAGCAACACACATTATCTCACAGCCCTGTAGGTCAGAAGTCTGGCACAGCATGGCTAGATTCTCCGCTCAGGTTCTCACATAGTCCAAGCTTTAAGGTGTCAGCAGGGCTGGGCTCTTATCTGGAAGATCTAGGGAATGATCCACATTCAAGCTCATACAGGTTGTTGGCTAAATTTAGTTCCTTGAGAGGTGCCTGAGTCCCTCAGTTGGTTAAGGGTCTGCTTTCGGCTCAGGTCATGATCCTAAGGTCCTGGGATCGAGTCCCCCACATCGGGCTCCCTGCTCAGCGGGGAGCCTGCTTCTCACTTCTCTGCTGCTCCCCCTGCTTGTGCTCACTTGCTCTCTCTCTGTCTGTCAAATAAATAAATAAAATCCTCAAAAATAAATAAATAAGTTCAATTCCTTGAGATTGTAGGATTCGGTCCTCCGTTTCCTCACTGACTGTCAGTCAGGGGCCTTTGGCTGCCTGTATTTTTTCTCATGTGGCCAATCCCCATGTTCAATTCAGAAAAAGCACATCATGAGTCCTTCTCATGCTTTGAGTTTTAATGACGATCCTCTCTGCCACAGCTCTCTATGGCTTCCTTTTTTGCCCCCCTCTTCCACCATTAAAGGCGCATGTGATTACCCACCCAGGTGGGAAAAAAAATGATAATTCCCTATTTTAAGATCAACTGGTTAGTATACTTAGTTACATCTGCCAAGTCCCTTTGCCATGTAACATAAATTACAACCATGGGGATAACATGCTGGAAGCCAAAATTCTGTGTACCACAGTTACTGTCTGAGGAGATTTGTACATTTAATACAAGATGTTCTTTTATTTTCAAATGCTTTCTTTACCCAATAACAAACATCTGTAGAGTAATTTCAGGGCATAAGCAAATATAATTGAATATGAATGTACATTTTATTTATTGCAGATTTTAATATTGTATATCATAAATTGATTTTTTTCAAAAGAGTCTTTTAAATTGGTATCACAATATGTTCTTTGTTCGGAAGCTAGGAAAACACGTTCATTTCAAAGCATACACAGAAATACAAGAAGTATATGCTTCATCTTCAAGTACAGTATTAGAATCTATTACACTGGATTCAAAATACATGTGCCCTAAATTTTTAACTAATTAAGTTCAACAAGAACAACCTGTACATATAACTAAATGAATAATTAGTTAATATCTGTGATGAAAAGTTGTATCTGTGTACTCCCAATTTTAATTTTATATTATAATACAATCAAACCCTGTGGTAAAAAGATGTTTGTGGTAGTTTTTATTGTAGCAGTTATATGAATATGTTTTCTCATGATCAGCAGAAATTCTAAATTTCCAAATTGTATGCTATCATCTCAGGCAGATTAGCATAAAATTTAATTTGTGCTAATTAGCCAGAGGTGAGGGAGGGAAATTAACTTGACACATTAATTTTGCATTTACAGTAGTCTTATCATAATGTGCATGTGCATGGGGAATTTATTAGTTATTCTCTTTGCATCAATATCAGAATTTACTTCTTAGGGTGGTATCTTAACTGGAAGAAAATATTTGTTTACAAAATACATTGCAATGAAAATTGAATTGCAGAAAACCGGCTCTCTAGAAAGTAGTTCCACAAGATAATTGCATAGAACATAGTTTTTGTTAACCACATACGCATTTTGAATTTGATTGTATTAATGATGTATTTACTTTTCAAATGCTTATAACATTGAGGATCTAAGAACGCAAATAATCCAAAATACCAGATAATTTGAATGCTTATGAAATGTGCTTACCTTAAAAAAAAAAAGGTATGAGGTAGGAAATCTAAGTTTGACTATAATTTGAATTTTAGTGCTATATACTATATTTTCTAAATGTAGCCTTTTAAAACTATCTTATTGATTTATATTATTCATGAATTAATATCATCTTTGGTTGTTAAACAAATGTTCTAATTTTCTTGACATTTCAAGATTCAGATATATAATGCTGACTTTCGTTAACTTTTGATAATGTTATTTCTTTGAATCAGTGGACATTCAGCATTTGTGAAACACCAGTGACTAATTAACGGGGTTTTTTTTGGGGGGTGTCTATTCTTTCTTTGACCCAGTTAACCAGTGTTAGACTTTGTTAAGTATAGCTTATTACACACATATTGATGTATAATGATTTATTTCATTTGAAATTATGGTTGAAGATCCAAAGCATTATTCTGGGAGCAATAATGATGTAATAGTGCATGGCATAGGAACGCTGCCCTCTAGGAAAATTACATAATAAAAAGTGCCATCAAACATTTATATACAATTATATACACATTAGAAGAAGAAAAGCCATTAAAGAGTTAAAAATCAATAATTTATTTGAGTTAAATTGCTTCTTTCTCAGGCTTTTAACCGTAACATACTCCAGTTAGCAAATCTATATAAATCTCAGCGTTCTATATGTAGTATGGGGATATATATGTTAATGAACATATCCTAGAATTCTTATGAAAATTAATTGAAGTATCTTTCATATGAAAATTATTTAAAATTTCTAAAAAGCACTGTATAATTTATACAACCAAAGTAAAAAACATGTTTTTCAAAATATCTTCAAATTATTAAAAAACAATCTTTAAAATGTCAAAAGATCAAGCATTCTTAAAGTTAATACTCCTCATTGCTTTGAGGCAATATGATCTCTTAGAACGTGTACTAATTTTTTTTAAGATTTTATTTATTCATTTGACATATATATATAGAGAGAGAGAGAGAGAGAAAGCACACAAGCAGGGGGAGTGGGAGAGGGAGAAACAGGCTCCCCACTGAGCAGGGAGCCCGATGCAGGGCTGGATCCCAGGACGCTGTGATCATGACCTGAGCCGAAGGCAGACACTTAACCAACTGACCTGCTTAGGTGCCCTGAATGTGAACTAATTTTTAATGTTATCTAGTTCAAAGTGAAAGAATCAGTTTTAAGAAAAATGCAGTTCAGTTATCTCAGATGGAAATTAAATAAGATTAATTAGAACATCTATGAGATCCCATAATGATTCAAAGACTTACTATTTTCTATGTGTTTATAATCAGTTATAAACAAAAAACACTGACCTTTTTATTTTTTCCTTACAATTGCATTTAAACAGAACATCAACTTTTTATTGATTATATAATTGAAATAACATTATTACTTCCTCGGCACACCAATTTTCAAAAGAAAATCTATGATTTTCACAGTTAAAGCTTGGCAGGAAATTTAGTTGCTAGAAGCAACAGGAGTCCCTCTGAAGATTTGAAGAATCATGAAATATGCTATTTTGGGTCCTTGAAGAAAGGAAAAATATTGGTTTCAAGAGCTGTTTGGAAAGTTATACCACTCAACTGCAATGATCAAGATTGTATAAAATCAAACAAAGGTCAAATGACCTTCCTGATTGAAGTTGTCTATTATTTAAAATAGAGCAATGCATCTACAAACTCAAAGAGGATATATAATATCAATAGAAATAATAAAAAATATTTTTAAAATTTAATCTATTAACATCCTAATGGCTGTTGCCCTAGAATTGATAGGATTAGACTATGGAATTTGTCATTTAAGCTTCTTTCCTGGTCAGTGGAACATCTAAGGGACACCATCCCCCGTTTGGGGCCAGTTGGCTGAAGAGATATTGTGCATGATACCTGCTTGTACCTACTTTCCTGACCTTTGTGAGGGAGCTCTCCTGGTGTAGCCAAAAACAAAATAACAACTATGTGTCCCCACCCCGCCCTGCCCACTACCCCGGTCTTTCATTGTATGGAAAGGGGATTATGAGACAAAAATAAACTACATAAAACAATTCACGTAGTAATAATCACGGCAGTCTCCAAAGGATAAATAACCATTTCTAAATTCATGCAGATACACTAGGTATAGTTTTGTGTTTTTTTTTTTTTTTTTTTTTATGGAAATGAAGTCACATGAAGTTTCGGTCTTTATTGATTAGATGACATATAAATTACTTCATACAAATGAAATTCTTACACATTGTATAATTGTAGGTGATGGATCTGTCTTTTTTTAAGATTTTATTATTTATTTGAGAGAGAGAGCTCAAGAGGGGGGAGGGTCAGAGGGAGGAGCAGACTCCCCGCTGAGCAGGGAGCCTGATGTGGGACTTGATCCCGGGACTCCAGGATCATGATCTGAGCCGAAGGCAGTCACTTAACCAACTGAGCCACCCAGGTGCCCTTTTTTTTTTCTTTGATTGTGGGGTCTAAAAAGGAAGACATAATTTCAAATCATGCTCTACCTCTTATTAGCTCTAGTTTCTTGGAAAAATTATTGAATTTTCTAAGTTTTAGTTTTCTCTTCTGTGGAATGGAATTAATAATACATTTTTCTTATTAACTTCAGGGGTAGAATTTAGTGATTCATCAGTTGCATATAACACCCAGTGCTCATTACATCAAGTGCCCTCCTTTTTTTTAAAGATTTTTATTTACTTATTTGAGAGAGACAGAGATAGCGAGAGAGCACATGAGCAGGGAGGAGAGGGAGAAGCAGACTCCCCAGTGAGCAGGGATCCCGACACAGGGCTCAATCCCAGGACCCTGGGATCATGACCTGAGCCAAAGGCAGACTCCCAGCTGACTGAGCCACCCAGATGGCCCTCAAGTGCCCTCCTTAATGCTCATCACCCAATTAGCCCATCACCACAACCCGCCTCCCCTCCAGCAACCATCAGTTTGTATCCTATAGTTAAGAGTCACTTTTGGTTTGCCTCCCTCTCTGTTTTCATCTTATTTTATTTTTCCTTCCCTTCCCCTATGTTATTCTGTTTTGTTTCTTAAATTCCACATGAGTGAATCATATGGTATTTGTCTTTCTCTGACTGACTTATTTTGCTTAGCATAATACCCTCTAGTTCCATCCAATAATACATATTTCTTAAGATAAAACATGTAGGGTATGACAGCTAAAAATAATTCTAATAATTACTAATTTCTTTCTTTCCACTCTTCTTCTATATGAATATCTACTATCAACAATGAAACATTGAAAATGTCACATGAGTAGTCACAAAATAATGAATAGATCAATACACACATGAATAATGGGATGCTTCTCAAACTCTTTTATAATTAAAGATTTTAAAATAATAATAACTGTCTTGAAATCATATGTCAGTGATCCTTCTAGATGATTTAGTTACCAGGTTTAGTTTCAGGTATCAGGGAATTTGTGAATGGAACTGGACATGATTTTTAATGAGCAGAGAGTAAGTACAATAAAATAACTTTGAGTTAAGTGGACAATGCATTCTGTCCCACATTTCCAATAAAAATGGAATTTTCTTAAACAAGTAGAAGATATGGAATAATTTTAAAAGTTATCATCCAGTGCTTATTTTGATGCTAGAAACTGTTCTAAATGCATAAGTTGCCTCATTTAACATTCACAAATATTTTGTGAAGAATATTCTATTATTAATTGGAATCCTATTAGTAAATGACAGAGAAAGCACTCAGCCTTGGCATGCACATGTACACACACACACACACACACAGACATACACACACACAAAGTCAGAATTTAAAAAAAATTTTCTCTAAATTAGTTTCAACTTCTTAAGGAAATAATTTGTTATTTTTATATTTGAGTTCATTACATTTCTATACAAATATGAATAATTTCTAAGCCCAATAATTTTTTTTTTTTGCCTTCTCCTGTTTTCTAAATTGTATCCTTTGTTCATTATCCCAGTGATGGTCTTTGGCTTTTAAACTATCCTACTCTTTGTTCATATTAAAATGTGTTTATTTTCCACTAATTTTTAATGGTAGTTCAGCAGGGTTAGAATTCAAGTTTAACACTTAGTTTTGTACAGCATGATGAAGATTTTAGTGCATAATTTTCTGGCATTTTTTGTATTATATGTGAAGTCTATTGTCAGCCTATTTGATATTCTTTTTAGATAAATATGCCTTTTCTGTCTGATAGTTTTCCTTTTTTCTTTTTATTCCAAATGTTAGGGTGCCTGACTGGCTAAGTTGGTTCAGCTTCTGCCTTCTGCTCAGGTCATGATCTCAGGGTCCTGGGATCGAGAGCCCCACATCAGGCTCCCTGCTCAGCTAATGTGCTTGTTCTCTCTCTCTCTCTCTCAAATAAATAAATAAAATCTTTAAAAAAATTTTTAAAAATAAATAAATGTTATATATTATCAACCCAGTGCATTCAGTTGTTGATTTGTGTTAATTTACCTTCTCAGCACATAGTGCATATCTTACATCAGAGTACTTCTGTCATTTATTTCTGGAGAATCTTAATTTTTTCATCCTAAAAATAGGCTTCTTTATCATTTCCTTTATTTTCTTTTGGAACTTTATGGAGACATATGTTACAGTCTGTCAACTTAACTCTCATATCTTTCAATGGCTCTTTCATGATTTTATTCTTTTATTAAAAAAATATATGTATATATATTGCATTCTGGGTGATATTCTCTATCTTAGTTCTCCAATTCTCTATTTCCCTGTGACTGTTAGATATTATAGCCTTTACTGAGTTTTTTTAAATGACTACATATATTTTTATTTACTACAATTTAACATTTCCAGTTATTAACTCATATCCATTGAATAGAATTCAATATTTTCTTATGCTATACTTTATCTCTTTGAGGACTCTAAATTTACTTATTTTATAGCATTTTATATTGCATTCAAATTTCTTCTAGAGTAAACACATCTTCTATTGCTTGTTTATTGTCTTTCTTTAATTTTTGGATTTTAAAATGTTAGATTCTCTTGAATGCTTCTGTGTGTGTGTGTGTTTCCCTTCACCTCTCCTTCTCAGCTCCCTTCTTCCTTACCTCGTAGATTTGGAGTTACCTTCTTCTGACCCTCTGTGGTCAAACCAGGTTATACTATCTAGCTGGGAATTTTTTCTTGGTATAATAGTAGATATATTATGGATTTGATACCTAATCAATAATCAATTTGTTCAGGCCTTAATTATAAACTTAGAACTGGTTCATCTGCCTCTCTAAAATAATCAGATTCATATAATAAGCCAGGGCCCCAGGAAGTGATGAATCCAGGCTTTTCAGCCATTTTCTTGGGTGGGGGTGTGTCACCTCAGATTTTGTTTTGAGTCAAAAGCCCAGACATTTTTATTCCCCATCCGTGTAGGTATTATGTTTACCCCTCTCTGTCTACCCACATGATGTCCATTATGATCTTACTCAAGGAGACTAACCCATATATAGAGCAAGTAGTCATCCTTGTCCACTGACTACTGACTGACTGACTGGGTTCAGCCATGGGAAGCCCCAGCCAGAGATGAATGGGAAGCAGAAAGTACTATTGGGAAGTGGGAAGCAGAGATATTTATTGCTTTGAATACTTCCATGAGTTTTCACAAGAGACTAGAGAAATTCTAGTTCTGCAGAGAAATTGGCTCTTATCTGAACTGAAATGACCTACTTTTCATTACATGACCCTTCTCTTTCTTGGTCTGGTAACCACTGTTCCCTTCATTACTTGGGGTGTAGAGTGAGATAACAGCTTTCCTCTAGGGTAGAAACCTATTGTTTGCACTGTATCTTGACATTATTTGGCAATCAGTCCCTTTATTAGACCCTCCTGAATCATCTTAATATCAGTCTGCTGCCATCTTCCTGCTGATTGATTAATAAGCCGTCTCTCTGCAGGAGTATTCCAATATCTCTTGCTTGATTCTGGAGTAATAGTCTCATTCATCGGCAGGTTCAGATCCACTTATCTCTTTGTTTTTCTCTTCCATATCTGTCTGATGAAATATTTAATTCAGTTTATGAGATTTGCTATGGTGTGCTATTATTCTTTTTCTAAAATTATTTCTCTATCATTGCTGTGTGCTTTGAGCAGAGGGTAGAGTGAGCCAGTTGTTCATAAAATGAAATTAAAATGTTATATTGACTAATGTCTTGACTTCCTCTACTTATGCAATATTAAAGTTTCCAAGGCAGAGAAAACTTAAGATATTGCAACTGTGATAGATGGAGGAAAATACCTTCAAATTATCCAAGAAGCTATTTATAGGAATTAAAGTTAAATGAGTGTCTCCAAAGGCCAACTGAATGGATAATACTAGAACTCCTGACATGATATGGGAGTAGAGCTATAAAGATAAATGTAGACTACCTTTGCAATATCCTTGTTTGTTGCATGTTTATCGTGCCCTGTGGTCCTAACAGACTAAGAAAAGAAAACCATGTAAGTGTGTGGGGTAGTGGAGATAAATTGAACCTTGGCTCCAGAATCAGACAGAAAAAGACTATAGAGGTCCTACAGAAAGAATGCTCATCAATGAGCAGCTGTTTGACAGTTTCTGTAATATTCTTGCTTGCTGTCATCACCCCATGCCATAAAGTTCCAATAGTTGATCATTAAATTTAGGATAATGTGTATAAACCTGTACCCAGATATGTATATTCCCTGAAAACTTAAATAAAGATTTACTTAAATAACTTATTTTGTGATGTCACAAAACGTACTGTTATTCAAAAAAATCTCTGAGCTCTGGCTGATGACTAGAAATTTAAGCATTAAAATTCATTAAATTCACTTTTAAATTTCAGTTGCATAGTAGGTTATTTTAATAAGGATGATTTGGCGCATCTGGGTAGCTCAGTCGGTTGAACATCCAACTCTTGATTTTGGCCCAGGTCATGATCTCACAGTTGTGGGATTCAGCCCCGCGTGGGGCTCTGTGCTCAGCGTGAGGTCTGCTTTAGATTCTTTCTCTGCCTCCACCCACCTGCATGCTCTCTCTTAAAATAAATAAATAAAATCTATAAAAAAGAAAAAGAATAAGGATGACTTTTTTCTTTTTAATGACATGGAAAATAAGTATGACATTTGGCTAGATGGGCAAAGGGTAAACTTAATTTCTACAGATGTTTATAAATCTCATCATAGGAAAAAGAAGAATATAGGGGTAAGAAAGGAAGGAGAAGTGAGAAAGAAAGGAAGGAAGGAGGCAGGAAGAAAGGAAGGAGGGAGAATAGGAAGCGGGGAGGAACGAAGGAATGAAGGAATGAGGAAGGGAGAAAAATCAGAGCCAACTTAATTCTCATGTTTGTACATTCCTCCCAAATAATAAGAAAGGCATTGTTTGTGTTTAGTATTCAGATGCATTTGAGAACCCATTTTTATGCTTTGTAATTAACCTATATTTGCCCCTTCCCAATGTTTAGAATCTCCATAGCTTCCTATGGCTTTTGTCTTTAATTCCGGTGGGTACTTTTGTCACAGATCAAGTTACATATTTACCATATCCTGATTCTTCAATTGCCAGGAAAGCTCTGCTTTGCTTAAAACACATTCAGCTGTGATGAAACTTATGCAGAAAAAAAAAAAAAACATTGCTTGTGAGAGCAACTAGTTTCCTAAGGCCTATGAGATGTGACAGTATCCTGTTTACTGATAAATTGCAGTAGCAGGAACAGTGCTACAATAAGTGTTGATTTCTTTTGTGCATAGAACTCATTTTGCTCCAGCTTGTGAATTGCCTTCATAAGCTGCCAATCCATTAAGTATTAGTCTGTGTCTCTTCCCTCATTATTGCTTTTTTTGTTGTTGTTTACTGCCTTATGCTTTACTACCTTTAAAATAGATTGCAAAAGAAAAACGAGTAAAGGGAAAATTTAGTGGTAGTATTACAATTTGGAGATAAATGACTTTTTGAGGTGAAACGGAATTTCTGCCACTATCTCCAAGGATGGACTATAAAGCAAATAACTTAAAAGAATTAAAATATCTTGTAGAAAAATAGGTAATAGAATGATTTGAAATCTATTGTAAAATCAGTAGTTTTACTTTGACATTTTATATAACTTACAGCCAACACAAAATATCTTACCTTATTCATTTCTTCATGTCAGATCTGATATTTTATGTGTAAATGCAAAGGAGACACATTTTGAGTTTGACTCCCACTATCCTAAACTGCCAAGTATTACTTTTGTTACAAATTTGAAGACTTAAAACACTTTTTTATTATTACTTTATGTCTTGTTCCCTTAATTTCTTTGTATTGTTGCATCTCAGAGCAACAGTTTAAAGTTAAAAATGTAGTAAAATATTGTTAAAATTTAAGATTTTTATGCCATTATTACTCCTGATTATTTTTATGTTGGCTGGCTTCATCTTCATCAGAAAGTGGTAGAAATACAATAATTCTGAAGCATATAAGAAAAAGCATATCTTTCACATTAGCTTACAAGAACTAGAAGAAAATGCATCGCCATGAAGACATGAAAATGAAGAAACAGAAGCAGAAATCCATAGTACAAAAAGAAAGGAAGTAAATGTTTTTACATAAAACAATGAGGAAAAAGGAAGCAAGAGAATAAAGTTGAAAGAGAAAAATAAAACTGCATTGGAAATTATAATGAAAATTGAGGTTGTGGAAAATAACTTTAGGATGTGGAATAATGAGAAGATTTCACTATGTACAATATAGGATGAAGACTGGGAGCAGACAAGGAGGAGGAGATGGGCCATAGGATGGAGATAATAGAGAAAATATGATAAGTGTGAAGGAAAGAGAATTCTGATTCAATTTAAAACTTAACGTGTTTCCTGATTTAGAGACCAGGATTGGAATACAAATATTAATATAAATAAAATTAGGTAACTAACTAAAATATAAATAAAAATTTGAGAAGAAAAAATAAAGTTATAGAAAACATTCCAAATCTAGGAAAAAATACAAACCCACAAACATCTAAGTAAAAAGATAAAAAGTATTCACTGTTTGAAAAATCATAATGAAAGCCCACATGTTAGCAACTGTTATATTAAGAAAAATATGATTTTTTTATATGATAAATTTTTATCTAACGTTTACTGAGTTAATCATGAACTTAGTGAAATAATATCAGTGGTCCATATCCACCACCCACCCAGTTGATTGCTAAAACCACACAGTAGTCTGTTAAATCATATATATACCTTAACCATATATGTGTGTATGTGGGTCTATATGAGTATATGTGCATATATATGTATGTAAGGGTAAAAAGATGAATAGATGGATGATAGATAGATGGATAGATAGACAGTAGGTAGATAGATAAAAGATAGACACATGCATTTATATGTGTGTGTATGTATGTGTGTGTGTGTGTAGAGAGATTATAGGCATATGCTTATGTGCACACATGAATATGATGCACCTATACCCATATATAATAAAAATATAAATATTACATTAATTAAACATCTATAATTCATCTATAATTATATTATGATAAGTGATCATTTAATCATATTTAATAAGTTCCCATGTAATTGCAATTCAAAAAATGCTATTACATGTTTGTAGCTGCATGAGGGGTTGCCACTAAGTGTAATATATTAATTTCTGCAGATGACATTAAATAACAGTTCAGACTAGATGACTGGCTCTGACATCACAATCCCTGCATCGCAATCTTGGCTACCTGTCTTACTGGTTGTGTAGCTTTGGCACATCATTCAGGTCCCATTGTCTCAATATCCTCATCTTTAATTAGGAATAATAATCTAACAATATAATTATTGTGAGAGCTAAATATAAAAACATATGTAAGATTCTCAGCTTATAGAAAACACTGAATATGTGTTTGTTGACACTGTTGTCATCACCAATCCAGTCTAACTCCTGCCACAATCTGGCATTCTCACTCAAGCACATTGTTGTTGAAGGAATAAGAGTATGTCCGAGGCTAGGAAACTTAAGTCTTAAAAAGAAAAAAACCCAACACACATACAAAATATCATATGACTCAAAATTAATGATGAATCATTAATAGAAAATCAATTAGGTAAAAATGTAGAAAAAATTTACAAATTACTAAGATGTGTTACAGAAATATCAACATAACTTTACCAATTATATAGTTATTTTACCCTTGCTTGGGCAATAATTTGATTTATTTTTGCACATACACACACACAGAAATATACAGCTTCTTTAAAGAAGAAATCACATCTGTAAGAAAACCAACATTATAAAATATTAAAATCATGCATTTTATTCTATCTTGTGGCATATATTTAAAAATCATTATTTAAAAGATGCTAAAACAAACCACTTATTGTAGCAAAAATTGTGATGCCTACATTGTTTTTTATATTATCTACAAATTAAAAAAAATTTTTAACCTTACTATGTGTCAGATACTAGAGGGGTTAATTTTTACTTGTACTAAGTCACTTAATCCTCACAATAATCCTGATAGTTAACTATTTTTAAGCCTTATGAAAGAAAATGAGCACAGAGAGATTCAGAAATATTCTGATGGTTTTATAGCCAGTAAGTAAAAATTCTAGGACCGCAACCCTCTACCTTATTTTCAACATCTGTATTTTGCCTGTTTTTCCTATTATTTCTCTTGTCCTTGCATGAGATTCTTTCCTCACTAAATATGGTAAACAAAAAATAAAAATATAAGTTTCTAATTGGATAAGCAAATGTACATACATTTTAATATATGAAATCACTAATTGTTCATGTTTAGGTTGCAATCATCAAAACTTTAGAACATTTATTAAATAAAAACAATTATACACTAACACTTTCAACAGTACTGGAAAAAGTGACAATATGTATATTAATGGCTTTTACTCACTACTCATACAATTACTTTCATAATAACATGAAAGTAACTGAATCCTGTTGGCTATAGTCTTTATAAAGATTCTTCATAAATCATTTAGTTTGTTAAATTAAACTTGATATAATTCCATCCCCTGAGAATGTTTAGAGGTTTGGTTTTAATGAAAATGTGCTGAGAAAAAGATATCAAGTTTGCTGTTGCATTAAATATTTTATAATACCCATTATATGAATTCTTTATTAAGAATATGTCTTATTTCACTTTTTTTAAACCTTAAAGATCAAACATTAGAAATATTTTTAAAAAGCATTTTAAAAACATGAATGGTAAGTATACATATAACTAATTTTATTAACAAACATATTATTCACTTAAATTTACTCAGTTGGTTTGACAGTATAATTAAGGATGGGATAGATCTATTACACTTGCTATTAAAGATGAGTTAGCTTTTCATAATTTAAACATACTTACTAGATGCATAAATATAAGGTGACAAAAAATGAATGGCTTTTGCCTAACCATTGGTTTTATTAATGCAGTAAAACTAAAAAGAAAAAAAAAATTTCTGTTATCTCCAGATGTATCTTATCCAATGATTTGGGCTATAACCAATAGAAATACAAAATCTGATTCGTTATGCATGATTTATTATCTTGCATAACAGGAATCTCAGAACTTAGAGGGATTCTAGGTATAGTTAAGTAGCTATCACCAATAACATAATTTTCTTCTAGCCTGTCATTCTTGGTGTTGATTTTGGCAATTGCAAACACAGCATTTAAATACAAACTATCTAGACGATGAAGAGGAATCATCGCAGACTCACCCTCTTATCCTCACATCTCATTGCCCTGATTTGGGTCAATGAACAAATCCCTGGGAAGAGAAGTGGGACTATCATGAACAACACAGATGATACACAATCATCTATGTGGAAAGCATGTTGGGAGCTAACTACAAGGCCAGTAACACTAAGCATACAAACAATTAAGCATACAAATAGGAGAAAAATCCAAAAGGGTAAAATTTAGTAAAAATGCACCTTGCAAAATGTACACATTTTATCCACATTATTCTGTTTCATTTCATGATTACTATTGAAAATAATTTAGTTGCCTGAGGGATTTTAAAAATTATTTTTTCAGGCTTTCAATATGCTAGACAAACTATGTCCTATGCAACTTTTCCCTAAAGTTATTAACTAAAACTTCACATCTGGGAATACTCTTTTCCACTGACCTAGTGTATACTTGATGTTGGGGATCAAATGAATGATAAACACCCAAAAGCAGGCATTTTGAACTTACTTCCATGGTAATCCCTTCCCACAGTTTATTGTACTACATTCCCCGAATCTTTGCCCCAAAGACTGCTTTTTCAAAGTATGGCACTACAGCATTTTTCCCTCTTCAATTTCAATGGCTAAAACAGTTTTTAAGCAGAGTTGCTAAGTGGGAAAATAAATACAAATAGGGGTAAGGTGGGGGTGAAAAAAAAACTTATAAAATTATAGAATGCTAGATTTAGGAGCATAGTAGTATATCGAAGAGTATGCAAATATAGATATATATTTTAATAATTATATTAGGTAAAATTCCTATATTTTCTTCCTAAATATAACAAAGACTTTATTTCATTTGTGATATTGCCAGTACCCTTATCATATGTGCCATTTCATGTCTTCAGTAATATCTAATTGGGGCCTCATCGTTGTCCTTCCTCTAGATAACATCCTGTACTCATTGGTTTCTTTTGTGGCATGTGTGATTATTTTTCCCCGGTAACCTTTTATTGACTGCCAGAAATGTCTATTAGCTTGATCTTCTCTTCCTTATTTAGTTAGCTATTCCTTTAAAACATAAGTCTGGCCAGATGTAACGATAAGCAGGCAGATGGCTCTAGAGAGATTCTTTGATAAGGAAGTAGCTTCCTCTGAAGATGTGGCTCTGCAACTGTCCTGGCCCAAGGCGTAATATAATGATTTTTGAGCTTGCACAGGATGCTTTTTAGTCCCACGAAGATAGAAAGAAAGTGAACAGAAACACTGATATTTAAGAATTAAAAACGTGCATTTTCTATGTGAATATTGTATTTCCTGACAATAGGGTATGTAAATACTATATTTATGGATAAAAAATTGAGTTTCTGTGAAAAAATAAATCATTGTTAATAACTATCCAATTAATACAGCTGTAGGAAAATTGAAATTATAGTAAATTTATTCTGTTACAGAGTTAATGAAACCAGATCTGATTTTATCGATGACTTCTACTTCTTGCATATAAAATCTACAGCCACTGTGTGTATGACGTCTATATTTTCTTTTTTTAAAGAATAGTGTGTATTTGCATAATGAAAAATGTTAGTGCAATATTGCTGGAAGTTGTCGAAGGTTAGTACCTAAGTCATATTTGTTTTATTCAACATTTGTTATCATTTTTAAGGATTTATTGAGTCAAGTCAGGACAACAGGTAAGGCAATAGTGAATGTTGAAAGATATCAACTTGTAATCTTTGAGGAAATGAAAATATAAATTGTGATTCATAATTAAAGGACTTAATACAAGAACTAAAATTCATTACCTTGTTTGAAAAGTAAAATTATTGAATTCAGTAGATTAGAGATTACCAGGGGCTGTGAAGAATAGGAAATGGGGAATTACTGCTTAATGGTTGAGAGTTTCTGCTCAGGGGGATGAGAAAGTATTGGAAGTAGATAGTAACGATGATTGTGTAACGTTGTGAATGCAGTTAATGCCACCAAATTGTATACTTAAAAATAGTTAAGACGGTAAATTTTTGTGTTATGTATACTTTACCACAATTAAAGATACTCAGACAAGCATGCCAAAGGTGAAGACAATTTCATGAACATATATTCAATAAGTACTTCTAAGTCACAGCATAAATCCCATATAGAAGAAATATTGTTTAATATAATGGTAGGATGAATAATGTATATTTTTCCATTCTTCTCTGTTGAGGATGGTAGGCAGGGTTTGTAGGCAAAATTGATGTACCAATGAGTAATCCTCTCTCTCTGTCTCTCTGTCTCTATTTCTCTCTCCAAAGTAAATTCAACAATATGTTTTAATATCTGGTGTACATAATTCATTGTACTTTTAATAATAAGCTCAAAAGTTCTGAAAGAATGATTTTCAGGTTACTAAATCCCTTTCTTTTCTTGGCATACTTCCTCCTAACACATCAGCAAAACTCAAACTGAAAGGTGAAGTTTGCCATTCTTGCTTATTTCAGTATTTTAACTGTTTTCAATAATTTGTGTTTTAAATTTTCCTCAATACCAAATGCTTCAGAACTCTTTTGAATGTTACTTGCCTAGGTGTATAAAATTATTTTTGTTTTCTGGAAAAAACTCATTTTAATGGATAAGGCATCATGAACAATTAAATGAAATAATGTTGCATCTTTGTGCTAAAAGGAAGATTTTTAAAGAGCTACAAAGTAAAATTCACTTAATGATACCCTTAAACCAATTTTTTTTAAATCTCAATTTGAAATATGCAACATATCTGCCAATTCTAAGAAAACTCAAAAGAAGAAAAATTAATTAGGACTTCAGTGTTGATCAGATACCATTGAAATACTTCTAATTTTTATGGAGAGAAGATCTAGATCTTTTGCCCTTAATAACTAACACATTTATAAAATCATATGGATATAAATCTATACTCTATGTAGTGTAAGCAAACAATTGCTAACCTTAAATAAACACTTGTATACACCGACATAAGGAATATGGCATCTGGGGCGCCTGGGTGGCTCAGTTGGTTAGGCGACTGCCTTCGGCTCAGGTCATGATCCTGGAGTCCCGGGATCGAGTCCCGCATCGGGCTCCCTGCTTGGCGGGGAGTCTGCTTCTCCCTCTGACTCTCCTCCCTCTCCTGCTCTCTGTCTCTCATTCTCTCTGTCTCAAATAAATAAATAAAATCTTTAAAAAAAAAAAAAAAAGGAATATGGCATCTGTCATGTGGTGTGCCATCCTCTCAAGCTTTGAACTGATTGTGACTTTATAATGTTGCTTATTCTGAAAGTCAAAGCATCTCTCCCTTCAAAATATTCATATATTGAACAATACTCCAAATCTAAGATTTCCCATGCAATTTTTTATAGATGATTTGTTTTTAAATGACATTCACCTAAAATTTCTCACAATATAATAAAAATGATTTTGGGCTTAGCGGTTTGGTGTTCAAGTTTTGGTCATATGCTCTGATGGTGAAGTAACTACATTGACCTCATCTCTTAAATGCGTATGCTAGTAACATAGCTAGAGTTGCAAATGGATTCAATAGGAAAATGCACTTGGAAGCTGGCGGTGAACAGTAACATGTTTTAAGAAGGTACAGTAATTTAAAAAATTTTGTCCTAACACTAGGGCTGTGGTGGAGGACAATATGATAGCATTAAATTCTAGAGATAGGTGTTGTTTTTTTTTTTTAAGATTTTATTTATTTATTCAACAGAGAGAGACACAGCAAGAGAGGGAACACAAGCAAGGGGAGTGGGAGAGGGAGAAGCAGGCTCCCCGCCGAGCAGGGAGCCCGATGCGGGGCTCGACCCCAGGACCCTGGGATCATGACCTGAGCCGAAGGCAGACGCTCAACGACCGAGCCACCCAGGCGCCCCGATAGGTGTTTTGATCTTTGCTATATATGAATATGTGATATAGTTAGATATATTTAATGTGATTTTTATAAATCTTAACTGAGGGTTCTAGAGGGGAGGGCGTGGGGGTTGGGTTAGCCTGGTGATGGGTATTAAGGAGGGCACGTATTGCATGGAGCACTGGGTGTTATACGCAAACAATGAATCATGGAACACTACAT
The DNA here is from genome assembly GCF_054177405.1 of Leptonychotes weddellii. NCBI lineage: Eukaryota > Metazoa > Chordata > Mammalia > Carnivora > Phocidae > Leptonychotes > Leptonychotes weddellii. Next base: position 44,681,818 of record NC_138371.1, on the reverse strand, counting down.
CAAAAACTAATGATGTACTGTATGGTGATTAACATAACATAATAAAATTTAAAAAAAGAAAAAATAAATAAAATCTTTAGCTCTCATCCACCATGTGTAGACTTAAAGCCCTGTCTTTCCACTTGACTTCCATAACAAAAACTGGATATGTACAAATGGCTCCTTAGAATTTTTCTAGATTCTGTTTCTTCTCTCATATTCTGTATAGCCTTATAATACACTCTATGGTATAAAACCCATGGCTGTATGCAAAACAGCATGTAATGTAACAATAAGAGAATTGGGCAGTTAGCTATTAGATGGCATGGTTTTTCCTTTTCTTAGAAATATATAGAGAAGTAAAATATACCATATTTTTACAGAACAATTTTACTAAAAGAACAATTTGTATCAATCTACTTATAAAACCTCTTTTAAAAATCACTAGAAATAAGGAAATATATAGATTTTCTAATTAATAACATGAATTCTAAAGTACAAAATTTCATAAACATAGTCTGTAGGGGGTCCTTGAATAAATATTAATTTGTCCAGCCAATGCTAATGTCTCATTGGGTTAAGAGTATCTCAGCAGAAAAAAAATGTGCTGCCAAAACAGCAAAAAAATTTAAACCTGCCATAAATTTGTGAAGGGTGAATGATGACGAGCCTGTCATGCATTTGGTGTATTTTTGAAGCCAGAATTTGACAATCGTAGCACTGTGTATTTTGTAAAGACTTCAAGGAAAACTTGATTATGTAATGTGATTGCTATTACCTTCCCCATCATCCATTAAATCATGCATGTCCTGTGTTTTTCTCATTCAGTTACAACCCTCATACCATGATATAGGAATAATTTGATAAACTACTTTTTAATGAGTTTTGTGGGTTGGCAACAATCTGTTAAGGTATAAGACTTACAACTGCTTTTTAGTAAAATATTTTAACAGAGGAGAAATTCTAATGATGGACATTTCTTATAATATCACAAGTCTCTGTGTAAAATATTGTAAAATATCAAATCATGCCACAGATTTCACACTTTTAGCACTTCTGGGTGAGCCATTCACTAAATCAACAAATCCTTACCGGATGTCACCTCTGTGTAGTAACTGAAGGAGTCCTCTCTTACCTAATCTTGAGTTAAGATTCATTGATCAGGAGCATGAGCACCCAAAGTGGCCATCTACTGAAAACCGACCTGTCTTTGGAAACATGTCCATTTTTACTGTGGGTAGTTTAGAGAATTATCAGGCTGGTATTTTCTTTTGTTTTTACTACTTTTATAACCATACATGTTAAACTACATTGTGTAAAGCATATAAAAACAGATTCTACAAAATCTTTATTTGAAAATGATTCATGGAAAAGATATGATACTTATTTCATATACTCAAAAAACTCCATAGTAATTTGTTAAGGTGAGATATATTTAGTGAGGATAATTTGTTGAAGTAATATATACTTAGTGAGGTCTGCTGCATCTGTATGGCCCTTTTGTGTCAGCACCATGGTCATGATTTTCCTTAGTGTAATTTTAACAAGGTGATATTTAGGACATTCACCTTGCTCAGCACAAAACCCTCAAAAGCTCCGCCTATCTCTTTTTCCCTGAAGTACCACTGGTTATTCTAAACTAGGAAAAAAACTACCAACATTAGAATAAGCTCATGCACTACAGGATTCACTTTCCTTTTGGGATATATTCTAAATGTCGATATTTAAGATACAGAATTAGATTATATTTTTACATTTTCATTTATGAAATGTCTTCTCCATTTAGACAAGTTTACAAAAGTGAACCTACTTATAAACTCATATGTAGATACATAATATCACAAACTTATACTTCTATATGAAATATCAAATATTTCTAAAAACAAATTCCAGTGGTCTGATTTGGATATACTATTGATATGAACGTTCATTTTTAAGTTGACTATGCTATTTTGAAATACCATCTAGTGTCTCTTGATATAGGTAAAGGGGTATAGCATAATTAAAGAAAAGTCTACATATTTCTATTTCATTAGTTATTATGGTTTGGATTTATATTTTTATTTTTCTGTACATTTTTTCCTATATATCTCTCCAACAACTGTGGGAGTACAGTTACTCCCTATACTCTTGGAAATAACAATTAGAGGAAATAGAACAGAATAGAACACAGAGAAATGATTTACACTTTCTTATGAGAGAAACGATGAGAGATATTTTATAATTTCCTCCTTAGATGACATGCAGGTAAACTGATTTATAAATGAGAGATACCTTCTAAAGCTGTGTATTAGATATTACTTCCTCTAAAAAGGCAATTAAACTGTATACTAAAGCTTGATATTCAATTAAGTATGTTTTTGTCTAAAATAAAACTGGGCATAGAAATATATTTTAAGAGACGAAAGCAGACAACTAACAGTTGTTCAACAGTATGTATCTTCATACACATTAACTGGTGTGTGTGTGTGTGTGTGTTTAAATCCAGGGCACAGCAGTTAATAACAGCAACACTTCACACACACTGATTCAGCACTTAATTTTTATTAGAAAACCCTAACTGTCTTCTCTCGCGGTGTGAATGTGTCTGCCTCTAGGACTAGCACCATGTGTTGAATTCATTACAGTCTTTCATAGGATCCCAGGAGAGTTTATTCACAGATGTAGATTTACTGCCAACCACCCATAACTGTCTGTTTGGCCTTCATTGTGAGCACAAAGACAAGAAATTATCCAGTGGAAATAATTCATTGCAGTGTATTAAAATAATAAGCATTACTCCTAGTCAGTGATGCTGGAGATTTATAGATTCTGACACTTGACTCTGGTTTTGGGGCAGCCCCCAGGATTTATGTGTAATATCATATGTCCTTTCAACGTCTCACGGTAGAGCCTGAGTTTTTACAGCTTCAGAGAAAGCTCAAGGATGCTGGCACCATAGATCTGTCTATTTTATTGATTTTCCCGTAAGTGTATTTAATTATTCAGTGAAGGATCCATTTAACAATCCCATCTATTTTTAACCAATTAAGTTCACACTAAAGATTTACCAATATCATTCTAATAATAGAATGTTTCATGGCATTTACTCGGCACCTACCTGGTGCTGTGATTCCATATCCTGTCATGAACATAAACATCCAAAGTAAGTATGCTTTCACACATATGAAAAAATATACATAGCTATCACCTTATAAAGAATGCTGTTTAATTATTGATGTGTCACAAAACTGTATACCTTTCTGGCATCTATATAAATAGTAATAAATGAAAATATGATTTCTAAAGGAAAAGAAATCTTTAGATGTGCTATTACAAGTCTTAGAAAAAATATGATCCTATAAAATTAAAGAAAGAAGCATAATAATAATTCGCTGTGGAGTCAGAGCACATATATTATTTCTGCTTATCTGCCAAACATGTTTACTAAAATGCAGGTTTCCTATTTCTTTGTATTATTATATTCCTTTTATTGCTAGATGAAAACCCAAGATTAAAAGAATTTATTAGAATAATAAAAGGACTATCTTTTTTAAAGAGTCATAGAATTTATGAATTGGTGGGACTTTAAAAACCATATATTTCATACACTTCATTTTCTAAATAAATGAATGTCTATAATGCCTTGTTAAAGTTAAGCTAATGTTAATAAGGTGACTGTTAGATTTCACATTTTTTTGCCTCTTAGTCTGGGGTTATTGCTACTTATATTATATTTTATAACCCCAAACTCATAATTTGTTCATTAATTTGTATTCACATGCTGTTTTCTCTGAAGCCTAATTTCACAATAGATATTCACATGTGCAGGATATCTTACAGTGGGCTTCTACTACCTATATTCCCAGGAGGAAAATTCAACTTTAGTTGCCTGATATTGACTTCCAATGTATTTATACTTTAGCTCTGAGCATATATTTAATTTTAAATCTACTTAAAAACAATACTTACCATCTATGCCTATACATGGCTTTTTCTCTCTTTTTTCTTTCTTTTTTCAATGTGTGTGTAGCTAGTGTTTCTCTATTCATAAACTATTTTTCTATACCCTTTAATCTCCCTGGACTCCTTCTTACTTCGCTACCTATGATATCAGCTTGGAGTCCATGGGTATCAACATAAAAAATAAGAAAACAAAATAAGAAAAAGAAAATCTCACTAGTGCTCGACTGCTATAAGGACCAAATCAATGATGCAACTAACTTACTGTTATGTACTAGAATTACCAAAGTACCATTCTGCTGTAAACTGCAAATGATGAGAGAATGTCTGTGTAAAATGGAGACTACCACCAACACTTCTTTCAAAATCTGGTTCTCTTGTCCATGGGTAACTTCTTTTAGCAGCTTGGTGTTCACCATTCCAGAACTAATTTTTTGTATAATACATGTATACTCTATATTCATTACTATTACTACATAACATGCACATATATTTACATAAATTGATCAGAATATATATATATGCATATGTAGTTCTGAAATATATGTTTAATAACCTAACAGTATATAGTTGGCATTATCAAAGATTGGCTTTCCTAGAAGCAGAGCCTGAGACAAGAATTCAAGTGCATCTAATTTACTGAAGAAATGCTCTCAGGAATAAGGTTAGCAAATTTAGCAAATAAAAGTATGGTATGCCTAGTGAAATTTGAATTTCAGATAAACAGTGAATATTTATTTGAAATATTTGGGACATATTTATACTAAAATAATATATATGTATACTTTTTTGTAATTCAGATTTATCTCAGAGTCCTTTATCTGATGACTATACTTAAGGGAAAGAGAGTGAAGAAAGAGGGCGAGCGAAGGAACTAAGCAAAAGTGTGGTATCAGTCGGACTCTTTTAGCCTGATTCTGTGGGGAGCTGTAGTTCTCTGGAAAGTATGAATTACACTATGAAGTTGGTCCCACATTGAGCTGACTTTTGTACCCGCATGACTTAGTCATTAGATGCAGGCTGTGAGGAGTGGGGGTTGGATACTGGGGGAAATAACCTCCTGGAAGGGCAACACCCATTCTGACAAGGTCAATTCTCCATGGAAGGTAGTAACTTTTAGCCATTAGTGAGCAACAATCGCATTAAATACAGACATGTTTATACATTCATGCATACAAACCTACAAGCATACCTCATCTTCCTTGCAATGGAAATACCTTGGTTTACCTGACCAATGGGTTATAGATTATCAATACAACATAAGGAATGCCTTCTTATAGTTGGCACTTAGAACATCTCTTAATCAGAAGGTGGATTGAGGCTTCTTCTTGCTTTCCGTAGTATCAACTCTTTGTCTTTTATAAATTTTTACAGTTTTTATTAATAACTGAGATGGTCACATCCTCTGCTTATTATTCTTACAAAACTTAGATCTCATGATTTATTGCATAGAGTGAGATGGCTATTTTATTATCCCTTCACAACATTTACATTCTTTAGAAGTCAGTTGTAATTTCTATAAACACTCGTAAGAGTTCTAACGGGACTAACAAATTACAATATCTATTGGGTTTTTATATTACTACTGGTGGGGAACTTTCATTTCTGCACTTCTATAATAATGTTAATTTCAAACATATTGTAGCTCTTTCCAGAATATGATACATATATGAGTCTCTTATGCCAAGTGACACCTGCTGGTCAGAGGAAAACAATAAATTAGTTTCTAAGGAACTAAAAGCAGGTCAAAGCATACTCTCCAACAAAGTCAAGATTAGATTAAGAAAACTAAAAGGGGACCAAATGAATTGTGTGTTAGATAAAAAGATTAATTTCAAATGATGGGAAAAACCAGACTAAATTCAAACTAGGATTGAAGCCTCTGGTATATAGGATCAAGTTTGGAATCTAGTGGAGACAATGTACAGATGTAAGGGCAGGCTAGAAATAAATGATAAAGGTTCAGGTTGATTACTGGAGAGTTTAGATGTATCTGGGACTTGCCTGCTTTGGATTTCTGGGGTTTTCTCTAAAGGACCAGGGGTTCAGGGAATGCCACCTCACCTCCCTATAAGTTGTTATAAAATGTTTATTATTTCAAGAAATGCTCTACCATTCAGCATACTTCCCATTGAACTGATATTTTTATATCATACAAATCAATCAATTAATTAATATTTTAAATAGTTTGACAATATAAGTTTATTATAAAATTAACATATGTTTCTTCTTGGGAATTTGGGAAATATAAAAATGTACAGGAAAAAATCCACCTTTAATCACTCCTAAACATAGCACTTCTTTATTCTCTCTTCCTGTTTTTTTTTTTT
>NC_138371.1:44655094-44675067 GCF_054177405.1 Leptonychotes weddellii | reverse complement strand
TTTTTTTTTAAAGATTTTATTTATTTATTTGAGAGAGAGAATGAGATAGAGAGAGAAAGCATGAGAGGGGGAAGGTCAGAGAGAGAAGCAGACTCCCCGCCGAGCAGGGAGCCCGATGCGGGACTCGATCCCGGGACTCCAGGATCATGACCTGAGCCGAAGGCAGTCGCTTAACCAACTGAGCCACCCAGGCGCCCCTCTCTTCCTGTTTTTTTACTAGCATATCATTTTAACATAATGATAATCAGATTGCTTATATAAAATTAAATATGCTGATTAAAATATCTGTTCTCTTTGACCATATATAAATATTTGCTTGTTGTGAGTAATTTAAAAATGTAGAAACAAAAATGAAATGAAGAAGTATCACCCAGAACTCCAAAGCCTAGGAAAACAACTATTGCTATTTTGATATTTTTGGGTTGTTTATTATTATTCAACATTAAAAAAAAATAGTGATTCCATGGGGCACCCGGATGGCTCAGTCAGTTAAGCATCCAACTCTTGATTTTGGCTCAGGTCATGATCTCAGGGTTGTGAGATCGAGCCCTGTATGGGGCTCTGCATTGGACGTGGAGCCTGCTTAAGATTCTCTCTCTCCCTCTCCCTCTGTCCCTCCCCACACCTGTCTCTCCCTCTCTAAAAAAAAAAAAAAAAAAAAGTGATTCCAATAATTCAATATAAACATCATCAGTATAAAATATTACTAACTTTTATAATGAAAAATAAATATTATGATGGTCTCTTCACCTGTGAAGGGGAGAACTATATTTTAAATGAATTCTATTAAAATGAATCCTTATTTTAAAAATCTAGTTATTATCATTACAAGATATAGAATTAAATAGGACATAATGTTGATTTAAGAGGTCATTAACAAGTCAAGAGAAGCTGTGATATTTGTGAAGGGGATAAAGAAGCTCAAGAAAGACAGTTTCTATAACATGCAAAGATGAGGAAGAAGAGAAGAAGTTGAATCACTTACTATATGTCCCATCTTTGTTTCTGGTCATGGAAGATGTATTGGATTTCAAAATCCAAATGAATTCCCAAGTTTGATATTTCAGTTGATTAACAACTACCACTTATATTAGAAATGATAGAAAATCAGAATATATGGCTAATTCCATAATTTTATTTAATCTGCTAATGTATGAATCTAAGTGCAGAGTTAGAATCACAGAATAATATATTTAATCATCCACAAGAGATGCTCTCATGGAAAAAGCACCAATCAAGATATAGTAATTCAAAGAATAATCTTATAAAAACTGAGTGTTTAGCTGTTCTTCTAAAATTAAATAATGTGAGAAGTTACCACCAGAAAAATGACACAAGTGCACATAGAAAGTCAGCAACATGCATTTCATTCTTTTTTTTTTTTAAGATTTTATTTATTTATTTGAGAGAAAGTGACAGAGAACGAGCAGGGGAGGGGCAGAGGGAGAGGCAACTCCTCTATGAGCAGGGAGCCTGATGCGGGGCTCAATCCCAGGACCCTGGGATCATGACCCGAGCCAAAGGCAGATGCTTAACCTACTAAGCCACCCAGGCACCCTATGCATTGCATTCTGTAATATTTTAAAAGTTAGGTTTCCATTTGATTGAGCCTTATAATTTAAGAACTGCAAGAGAGTTTAGAAATCATTTATCTATTTCAGTGGCTTTTAAACTACCCACAGTAGAGCACAAAGATTTCACAAAGGAGACATCAGAATATGATATTGATATTCATTGGGTGCCTCTAGGTCCTCTGCATATCTACTTTATATCCCACATATATTGAACTTTTGTGTGAGATTTTATTTGGAAAAAGAAGAGTTTTAGCTGCTTTAAAAAAACAGTGAAAATTCAGATTTAATTTGGGCCTATTTTATGTCAGGTGTGAGAAATTAACAGTCATTCCAGTCAAGTTCACACACTGGTTAATTCAAACCAAGACTAAGTCTTCTAAAAGTGCTAAGTTCTGGGGCGCCTGGGTGACTCAGTTAAGCATCCGACTCTTGATCTCAGCTCAGGTCTTAATCTCAGGATCATGAGTTCAAGCCCTGTGTTGGGCTCCATGCTGGGTGTGGAGCCTATTTAAAAAAGAAAAAAAAAAAGTGCTAAGTTCTTTCAACTGCATACCTCTGCTCTTTGTGTGGATTTGAAGACCTAAGTCTTCTAAAAGTGCTAAGATAACATTCTTCGCACTACACCATAATAATATATACAGAATATACAATCTAGTTTGTGGTATGAAGAATGTGAACATTTTAACCATTATAAAAGGTTAATATCCTTAAAGTTTGTAAGTTAAGTTTAATCTTAATACCCAAAGTTTATTTCTGTAGGTAGGGAAATTATAACCTTGGTAACTTCTCTTTTAAAGCTAAAAAAAAATGTTTCAATCACATTACTGAAAAAGAAATATACCACCACCATCATAATCACTCAGCAGCCTAAAAATAAAAGGTTCTCGTTGGCTGAGACGACCTGTTCTGCCTAAATCTTTGTACCTTCATCTGTTTTGGGAGGGAAAGATTAAATGATATTAAATAAATGATCCTTTTCAGTCTATATCATTTAGGATGCTTTATACTGCAAATGATAGGAAATGTTCATTTAAATTGGCCTCATGAGTGAAGAAATTTATTACTCCACATAATAGAAAATGCAGATATATGGTAGACTCTGAGGTTTGAGGACTCAGCAGCTCAAGTATGTCATGTGGATACATGTTTCATTCTCTCAGTTTGGTATTCTCAGCGCTGGAGATATTCTTGGCAGGAAAATAGATCTCTGAAGAAGATCTGCTTGCCATATCTAGACCCGATAATGTCCACAGGTAGAGGGAAAAATACATTTTTTTATGATTTTCTCATAGAAGATAATGTTTTTGTAGAAGCAACCCAGCTGACTTGCTGTCATGACTGATAGATTAGGGTTGGCTCATGTGAATATTCTTGTACCAGTCATTGGCAAAGAAAATGAACTGAGCCAACCATGCCCACCCTTCGGACTAGATATAAGTTCACATTACCACAAAACACATAATTATGTGCATGGTGCATGGAGGTGGACACCTGAATAAAATTGGGAATCTGTGACTACAGAGAGGGCAGGACTGGATGATCATTAGGGAAATATCCATGTCCACTACACAATGCTCACAACATATGGCTGTATTTATAATCCGTAATTATCAATGGTAATGAGATCAGACAAAGTAAAACTAATCTGAATTTGAATAGAGTCCTCAAATATCATTCTAGGAATTCTTACCCAAGCCTTCTATAACCATTTAAACCTTTGTTAGAATCAGTTTAAAAATAACAGAACAGATTTGCATTGATAATACTAATCTGAATGCTTTCAATGAGTTAAATATTTAGGCATCATGATGCTTAATGATGCATTGATTACAGAGAAAATGAAATGCTGAATCTTAGTAACCAAATGACCTCAGGAAATTGGCACTGAAAATGACCAGAGCCATCGCCAAACTGCAAACCTCACTGTTTGTTTGGACTTGAAGCCTTGAGCCAGCTCTTAGAGCAGCACGACTTAAATAGTTCCATTAAGGAACCCAGTGTAACACTAAGTGGCATGTCAGGATGTCCAAAAATGTAGTCCTGAGAATCAGTCTAATGTTGCCATGATCATCACACAAAATAATGCTACTGAGCAGATCAGATGAGGACTGCTAAGATATAAAATAGAAAGTTACAAACAATGATAAACAACATTTATTGAATGCTTATTTTGTGGTGCCAGCTCTAAGTGAACTAAAAATCTGCAACCAATATATTCTATAGAAGTCGGTTGCTTCTATTAATGTTGTCATCCTCATTTTATAGACAAGAAAATGAGTCAGGGAAAGGGTAAGAAAGCCACGTGGTTAGTAAGTAGCAGAGTTTGTAATCCCATTCCAAAAACATGGCACCAGAGCCCACACACTCTTTTTTTTTTTTAAGATTTTATTTATTCATAAGAGACACAGAGAGAGGCAGAGGGAGAAGCAGGCTCCCCACTGAGCAGGGAGCGGGATGCAGGACTCGATCCCAACACCCTGGGATCATGACCTGAGCCAAAGGCAGACGCTTAACCATCTGAGCCACCCGGGTGCCTGAGCCCACACGCTCTTAAACACTATGCTATCGTGCCTGTGATGGAGGTGCAAGAAAGAAACACGTAATTTTAATACAGGAACTGGCTTCACGTCTGCAAAGAGAAAGGGACTAACACACCTACTTAAGAAAGAATCTGGGAAGTTGGATTATTTTTTATTCTAGAAGATAAAAAATTAATTTATATAAAATATTTTAGTATATTATTTAAATAGTGACTTTTTTCTGTTTGCAGTATAAGTATGTGCTTATTTATACTGCTCAGTGAAATCTTTTGAAACCGTGTTGCTTCAGTTCATTTCCAGACTACATAGTTCATAGAGAATATGGAAATAAACTTGGTGTAATTCTATAAGAATAACATTAGTATTCCAAAATCAAATTTATAAACTTAATTTAAATCTGGGTCATTTTTTTCCTAAAAATAATGTCCAGCATTTTTATTAGATGTATAGTTGGCCTAATGAATGCATAAGTGTTCTTGTTAAATGCATAAGTGACTGAATAATTAATAAATTTCACTTAGATTGGTAGAATATACTTGTCAGTCCTGCAGTTTTCCATTATATCTATTGAAAAATATTTTCTTTATAGAAACTAGTATTCAGGACACTTGAGGTTCATATAAATCCATAACCATTCCAAGGCTCTGGACAGCCTGCAATCAAAATGGAACACTGAGAATTATATGAAGTACATTTGAAAGTGAAATAAATGATTGACAGTAGGTAATAAAGAACATATATATCTGATTTATGCTTAAATCAAGAAGGGAAAACTTAAGAAATGACATCAGGGCAGCCACAAATTTCACCCTGTAAATCCATTGAAAAGCAGCCTTCAATAACAAAGACCAGCTGAAGACAGCAGTTTCTGAAAACAAAATCAACAGAAAGTTTAAACTGGTAGAAACTGCCATTGGAAAATCCGTGTGAGAGGAGGACAGTTTTCACTTGACATGTGGCATTGTCTAAACCGAGTCAGAACTGCATTAACAGCAAACCTGTAAAAATTCTTTTTTTTTTTTTTTTTTTTTTTATTTATTTGAGAGAGAGAATGAGATAGAGCACATGAGAGGAGGGAGGGTCAGAGGGAGAAGCAGACTCCCTGCTGAGCAGCGAGCCCGATGCGGGACTCGATCCTGGGACTCCAGGATCATGACCTGAGCCGAAGGCAGTCGCTTAACCAACTGAGCCACCCAGGCGCCCAAACCTGTAAAAATTCTAAACAGTGGGTGAATGTGTGTATACAATTTGGAAAGTACCGTTGGTCGCATGTTAACCTAGAAGAGATAAAGAAGGGGATGATGTGCAGTGTTTGCCTTTTTATGATGGTATATAAATTAATGTAAATCAGTGATCAAATCCTCCCCAAATCAATAGTGTCACAGTAAATAGAATACCAAGAGCACAAAAATGGTATCACAGTAGAATAGAGCCAAAGACATTTCAGCGTTTCTAGGGTAAATTTTTAGGGAATAACTAGAAAGATACATTATAAGACAGTATAGAAAAGCAAGAATCCTTTGCATCCTGCTAAACTATATGTTTTATTTCTCTCAATCATTAATTTTTCCAAAATAATTTGTAACTATTCCTTTTTTTCCCCTTCAGATTGTATTTTAGTTATTTTATACTGTTGCTTGAAGTCATTGGTAAGAGGGCAAATTAATGTCAAGCTTTGATTCGAATTAGGCTAGCTGTTTTGCCTGCCAGTCCTTACAGTCTTACTATGCCTTAGAAACATTTCATCAAAAGGGGAAAAAAAAGGAGGGGGGGTTTAGTCCCCCTGGATTTCTAGATAATCAAGTGGGCATTAACAAATTGATTTTTTCAGAAATCAGGTTCTTTTTTTTCTCCCACTTACTAAAAATCTGAAGGCAAATGAAATATAATAAATTCATAGGACAGTCTCCCTGGGAAAATGCTATTAGTGCAGAATTGCTGACCACGAACAAATTACTGCAATTAGAGTTACCGGAGTGGCATCGTAAGGCCAATCTACCTCACTGAAGATATGTAATTCCAGAATTTGTGTTCCTTACATTAATATTAAGACTCACTGAATGAATAAAGGGAGATATTTAATGATTATTCATTTGATAGGGTGACTTGGTGTCAAAAGGTGTTCCTCAGAGTTTAGATTCTTGTAAATCTGGTGTAATTATATGTCCTTTGGGAAATTCAACTACATCTCTATCTTAAAATAAGAGCTACAAGGAAGATCACTCTTTATAAGCTAGTTGTAGAATAAAAACTGCTCTTAAAGAATCTTGAGTTTTTCACTGCTAACATATCTGCCTAAATCCATACGTACTAATATATTTTAATTATAGTCAAGAACTGCATGGACCCTTAATCTGTGATAATCTTCAGTAGTCTTTCTCAAGTTTTGATTTGATGAGATAATTGAAAAACTGAAACTGTTTAAAAACTGTCACATACCATGGAGATATGAATTTACAGGAAAGAAACTGAAAGGATCAAGAACAAATCAGAAGAATTACAGAAATCAGAATACTACTAGGCTCCAATGATGATAACAGGAGAGTGAGAGCTCTCTAAAATTCATATAATGCCCTCTCTCTATTTATCTCTCCCTTTCATTTATCATCTATCTTTCTATCTACCTACCTAATCATCTATCTACAGATATATATAGTATATAACTCATTTTAGCTAAACCTTCAACAATGAAACTTAGACTGAACTGAATTTAATAATGTAGAATTACAAATATCTTAGAGAAAATGTTACAATTTAAAAAAAATACATTATCATTATAAAAATAACTTCTCTTTTAGTACTTGATAGTTTCTCAAATCATCTTTTGAGTTATCTTTTCAAATCTGAATTATTAACTTAGATAAAGATCTAGAATCAATTTTCATCAAACTTTTCAGGAAGAATTATACAATAGATGACAGAATTAGAGTCAAAGAGTATCTCCAAAGACAAAAAATAAGTTCCAAATAATATGGTGAATTTTAACAAGAATAAATACAGGGTCTAGTATTTTGCTTCAATAAATCAGTTTTATGACTTTGGCTACTGTAGATTCAATTTAAAGAGCAGAATGTGTCTGGTAGAATGGCTTTTTCCAATTAAGAAACATACCCCAAATTTATAAAAATTTGTATAAACATGGCGCACTTCTGCCGTTAATCAGCTTCTAGTGTATTGGAGGATACAGAGAGAAAAGGACAACACAGTAGAGTGTGGCCATGTCTGTGAAATGATCAGGGTTATCTGCAGAGAAGGCATACCACACCCTGACTGGCAGGAAGAAGAAATGCCTCCCAGGAGTGATAACACTCAACCTGTTTTAACAGTGCATCTTGGCTATAATAAGCTATATGGAAGAGACAAATGCGAGTTAATATTGGAAAAGTAGAGAGGCTGTTGATCATCAGAGTCCCAGTATGGAATGCAAAAGTGTTGGCCTTTATCCTTTGAGTGATGACAAAGTTATTGTGATTTAAGCTGTACAAGTATACTAAATAAGCATCATGATGAAACTTAGAAGTGCATGCTTATTTCAAAATCACTGAATTTTCAGTACAAACTACTTTGTTTTATTTCAAAGATGTGAAAAGTATGAACTGTGATTCCTCACATTAAGGACCTTAAGGAGAGTTGTAGGGGTAACATCTTCTCAAATTTTAATACATTTAAGATAAGTTGATAGCTGATAAGTGAATCCAGAATAATTATTGGGATATAAAGAAGATTGAGAACACTACCAGACTGAATTTCAGGAAGGCTTCATAAAAGACACAGAAGTGAGTCCTCAAAGGATCGGTACGATGACCAAAGGAGAAATAGAGATATTGGGAAGGTAGTTCAAAATACAGTGTGTTGAAAAGATGCCCAAAGTTTAAGTTCATGTGGAAGAGTACTGTAAAAATAAATCAGAAGGGTAGAGAATGTTTGGATAGTGAAATCCCTTTAATGAAAGAGTTAAAGGGTCTGGACTTTCATTAATAAAGTTTTTTTTTTTTTTAAAGATTTTATTTATTTATTTGAGAGAGAGAGAATGAGAGAGAGCACATGAGAGGGGGGAGGGTCAGAGGGAGAAGCAGACTCCCTGCCGAGCAGGGAGCCTGATGCGGGACTCGATCCAGAGACTCCAGGATCATGACCTGAGCTGAAGGCAGTCGCTTAACCAACTGAGCCACCCAGGCGCCCCTCATTAATAAAGTTTTTTGAAGAGAGAATGAAAAGTCCAAATCAAATGGCTTAACCTGCATTCCTAAGAAAACATAGCCTGAGGCATAAATTTATCTGCTCTTATTTTCTTAGAGAGTGCATCTCAAAAGAACAGAAGTGAGGGGCAAGGGAGGAGAAAGAGCCAGAATTAAGCCAGTCACTTCTAAGTGGGATTGATACTCAATCCTTGAGAGGCACCCTGAGAAGCCATATAACATGCGTCACGACTCTCCTTGTGGAGAGAAAGGAAAACGTAAGAATAACGTAACCACCTCTTTTCAAATTACATTGGTTAAACATTCACCTTGTGAGCTGTTAATATCCCTGCTCTTCCAGATTGTGAATTGGACAAGAAATTGAGGCAAAGTCAGATGTCACCTGTTTGAGTTTGCTCAGAGAGCCCAAACTAGAAGCAAGTGATGCATACATAGATGGTAGGAAATATATAGAAGATTTCTGATTTGATGATGTTTTATAAAAATTGACATGACAACATAATCAAGAAAAATATATTAAAGATGGAAAGATTAACTAGAAAAAAAATTTAGCTTAGGTGGACACAGTAAAGACCTTTATTAGCATAGTAGTATTTGGAGTGGGAAGAAAAAATTACTAGGAGAAGGTGTAGGAAAAAATAACACCAGGGCCTAGCAGGTGACCGGATATAGGATGATAGAAGACAACAAATAAGATACCATATTTTTAAAGCCTGGTTTGAATGGTGATACCATTCTCATAGGAAATGTTTTTTGTTGTTGTTGTTGACTTTGTTTTCTCAGCATATGTTAATGTTAAATACACTTTAGACATACAGAATTCAAAATGTGCTGTTTTCATCAGTAACCATATTCTAACCATGCATATAGAAAGTTCAACTAAACAGATAATGTAGACTTATATTCTCATTTCTACATTTAGTAAATATATTTTCTGCTTCCTATCTCAGAGTGCAACTACAGCAACCTTAGTCGTTTGTGTAGTAACCTAGGGAGTCAGGGGATGACTTTTCTCCAAAAGAGTAATGACATCTATTATTTCTGTTTTCCAGAAGTGTAGGATTATGCTGCATGATCAAAAGTTCATTTCAGAGAGTTTCTATGATAATTTTTAATACAAAATAACTTCCCACCCTCCACACAAACAATATCTATGCATTTTGACATATGAATATTTCACATTCAACCCAGAAAATTGGTTCAGAGCTTTAAAACAGAAAAGAATGGGGCGCCTGGGTGGCTCAGTTGGTTAAGCGACTGCCTTCAGCTCAGATCATGGTCCTGGAGTCCCGGGATCGAGTCCCGCATCGGGCTCCCTGCTCGGCAGGGAGTCTGCTTCTCCCTCTGACCCTCCTCCCTCTCGTGCTCTCTGTCTCTCATTCCCTCTGTCTCAAATAAATAAAATCTTTAAAAAAAAAAAAAAAACAGAAAAGAATGGCTGTCATTGCATAATGTTAACTGAGCAACAAACTGATAACTGATATAACCTCTCTCCCTGACTACCTGACCACTTTGTTCATGAGCCTATTGGGCAAAGACAGGGGTGGCTGGGGAAAGAGACAGACTGGCATCCACAGAACAGGTCATCCTAGTCACTTGATAATTAAAATCCTCCTCTGCTGAAATGATTCTTTGATGGGCATTCATGTGGAACACAAATGTCATCACATTTTTTGCCCATTCACAGAGAGCTATTCACATTCCTCTTCCCCAGATTTCCTTGTCACCAATTTTCTAGTCCCATCCCTTCCAAGTCCCTGACCATCCTGCCAAATCATCGGCCACAATTCATAAATCGGGTATGTAACCTCATGTCTGGCCATTTCGCTAGCCAAGCAAAATGAACAAGTAGGTGTGCTGCTCGAAGTTCTTCCCATTGGGAAGATTTCCCTTCACCATGTTCTTCAGGGATGCTCTAGAAAGGGGCTGCTGTTCTATAAGCTGTCTACTTTCAGGGCCTTGCATATCATGACAAACCATCTGCAAACCAGGCCCAAGTCTCTTCTTCCTCTGTCAACCAATTGAAGAGAAGTTCCTGGAAGGCCATAGGTTCACACTGAGAGAGAGAAGAGCATAGCAGGAGTATAGACCATGGGCATTTGGGCAGCTTTTTCAGGTAACTTAATTGTGCCTACAGGGCCTGCTTGTGCCTGCTTTCTTGTATAGCGCTTTCACTTAATGATGTAGTGCTGCTGTGCATGCCCAACCTAGGGCTTGGTGGGTCACACAGCTGGGCATCTGGCTTTGATGACATGTAGGTACACCAAGAATGACATTGAAACTTCTTTATTTTAAGTCATTCCAAGACCTGCTTACTACTCCAATCCCCTCTTCAACTTCACACTCTTGATACTCTAGCCTTATTACCGTTGAGACTTCACAGGGCTGGTCCCTTCTTGTCAATCAGTTTTCAGCTCACGTGAACACCATCTTCCCAGACAGAACTTTCCTGAATACCAAATCCAATCTCCTTGTACACCCTGTCTGTTACTTCAACAATTTTGTTTTCTTTTTTTTCTTTTTTCTTTTTTTAAAATTTATTTGAGAGAGAGAGAGCACAAGAGGGGGTAGGGCCAGAGGGAGAAGCAGACTCCCTGCTGAGCAAGGAGCCCGATGCGGGACTTGATCCCTGGACTCTGGGATCACGACCTGAGCCGAAGGCAGTCCTTTAACCAACTGAGCTACCCAGGCGCCCAACAATTTTGTTTTCTTGAGAAATGTATCACCACATGGAATGACCTTGTTAGTGTCTGCGTGATACGGAAAGAGTTGATGAGGAGGCTTTGTGCTGCCATTTGGAGTATTGCCTGATTTCTCTTGGTGTGAAGGCTGGCCTCAGAACTGTCCAAGTCTGTTTTGACTCTCTGAAAGTAGTCTTTTACCTGAAGAAGCAAGTTCTCTTAGGATCTTCTTTTACCTTCACAAATGAATCCAAGTACTATAGATAATGAAGATATATTGGTGTGATGGTTAATTTTATGTGTAAACTTAACTGGGCCAAGGGATGCCCGAATATCTGGTTAAACATTATTCCTGGGTGTGTCTGTGTGGGTGTCTCTGGAAAGCATTAGCATTTGAATTGGTCTGCTGAGTAAAGCAGATGGCTCTCCACAATGTGGGTGGGCACCATCCAATCCCTTGAGGGCCTGAATAGAACAAAAAGACAGAGGAACGTTGAACTCTCTCTCTCTCTCTCTCTGCCTGATTGCTTGAGCTAGACATTAGTCTTCTACCTTCAGCACTCCTGGTTCTCAGTCCTTAAGGCTGGAATCTACACCTTTGGCTCTATGGTATTCAATCCTTCAAACTACACAACTGACTTTCCTGGGGTTCAAGCTTGCAGATGGCAGATTATGGGACTTCTCAGCCTTCATAATCATGTGAGCCAATGCCTTATAATATATCTCTTTATTAGAAAAAATACATATATATATATATATATATATATATATCTCCTCTATGATTTTGTTGATTGTCTTTTTCTGCAAAACCCAACTAACACAATTGGAAATGTATTTAAACTGCATTTATATATTTTAATTGTATTGAATATTAAATCATTTGAAAATATATACATATGTCTGTCTTCTCTGGACATGTTTTTTGTGTTTCTACTGTTACTCTGAGGGCAGTCCTGTAAATGAGTGGAGATTTAATAAGAAGTACTTTTGTGTATTTGATATAATCAAAAATGATACATATTGTATATGAATGTAGAGTTCAGTATACTAAATGATTTTAAAAAGACAACTGATGCTCTTCTTTTGGAGGCCAAAAAGAATATTAAAAAGAATTATTTTAATAAATGAGACATAGTAATAGATGATCTCTAAAGGTGATTTCCAGATAAGTAGAAGTTTACTTGTTGTTGAAATGAACTTTTTTTTAATTCTCTGCTCTAAATATAAGCTTTATGGAATATAGCTTTCCTTTCTTTAATTTTTCCCTTTTTTTGTAGTATTATATATTTTAATGCCAGCCGTTTTCACCATAAAAGCCTACACAATAACATTATATATATGTGCATAATTTATAGGAATTATTTTTTATTCCTTTTATATATACAATTTATATAAATATACAATGTTTATATTTCTTTGTGGGCTTCACACTAGAAGTTCAAATAGCATTTATTAGAAGAAATGAGATATCTGTGTCTAATTTATATTTGTCATCCCATCTTCTTTTTCTTGACACAGTGGAAGAATCCCCATGTTTTTACCCTTCTTGGGCTCTGAGGTGGTGTGATTCTGTGCCAACAGTTGGGATACTGCTTCTTGATTTCTCAGCCTTTTGACTATGACAAAGATTGCTATTTTCTTTACAAGCCAGCTCTGTGTGTTATTCTGGGAGCCATTCCTGGGCAAGTCTATCCTCCATACTCTCAACTCACTTGATATGCATCTAGTTCCCTATATTATAAGCCCTGGTTACCTAACGTAGCTAAATTGGATTTTGTTTTCTGCAATTTAAACTTAGCTGATAAAAGGATCCAACGCTTGCCTCAATTCCCATAATTATGTAGGAATCTCTCTTGATGAAACCTCTCATTTCAGTATTGAAAAAAATGCTGCCTTTCTTCTATGAGTGAGAGATTGTGTATGACACCCTAATGAAACTTACCTTAGTAGTCATAGTTGTATTTTATATTTTTCCCCTTATAGCATAAGCTCCTCAAAACAGTAACTATGCACCATATACTGTTCCATTCTTACAGTGTCTACTTCTCATATTTGGATAATATTTTGAGAGGAAAGAAAATTATAAGTCTGATTTCAGGAATATTACTGATAATCCAAGACAACAAAAATGTTAATGATACATTCATTTCTTAGATATTTCATTATAAAAGGTACATATCTAATACTCAACTATTAAATACTGCCTTTTATACTATTATTGTTCTTTTTCCATGTATAGATAAAAAAAATGCATGTTCAGTGCAAGGCAATGGAAAATTGTCCTTAATGCCAAAAAGGAAATGATGTGCCTTTTGAGATGGAAATGAAATTTTTATTTGGGTTATTTCATATTCAAGTTAATACACATGAGGGATTAAATAAGGTCATTTTGAGACATTGTAGTGATGTGCAGATGCTCACTAAAGAACAGGCTAAGCAGTAAGATTTTGTTTAGGAAATACTTGTATAGAGATTTTATTGGTTATACCTTAACAGTTATAATAAATCATTCCACTGTATTTTAATTTTTTTTTTTACCTCTAAACACCTCTGATTAGCTAGAATTACTTGTATACCATATATAAGGTGGTGTATCGTAAAATCGTGTTGGAACGGCATGACCATTTCTGAATGCTTGCCTTGTCTGACTAAAAACAGAAAAGCCATCCAGAAAGATTCAGATGTCTTCTTCTTACATTACCTACTGTTCATCTCATCTGACAATCTCAAATCAGCAAAAACAAAATCACATTCACTTGCATACACTGTTCCCTTGCTGCCAGCACTTAAATTTTTCCATTTTATTTTCATATTTACAAATTATTAATATGCATTGTTTATACATCTAGAAACTGCATTTCTGAGTCCTATAATTGTTACCATATTTTGTTTCATTTTGTATGTTAAAACATGTTTAGATTTGATCAGATAGATAAAAGCTAGCACTGTTTATTTTCAGAGATGACTTTTGCAATTTGTGAACTATTCCAAAGAGCTAATAAGAGAGTGCATTTAGTAAGAAGCCCACTGTCCCACCCCAAATCAGTAACAATGCCATTCCTAGAAAAGCAAATTTCCTCACATGTCTTCATGTCACATATTTAATCAAACACAAACAAATCACAAGTTCTTCATGGCATCTATTAGACTCATCAGAAAAGGCCAGCATAACCATTAAAACTTTGCTTTTGGAGGACATTGAATAGTTCATATTTTGATCTTTCCGAATTTGAATCTTTTTTTTAATGTGGATTTTTCCATGGCATTCTGGCAAAAGGAGAGCTTACTCTAAAATACAATGATAAAAATGTTACAGTTCTGTAAAGTCTCAATATTTTCACCTTTAAATAGATCTTAATAATAATTGCTTTCAAATTTTTTATATTATAGATGATGACAATGTAGCATAAAATATCTGTAACTGAAAAAATGTGAATGTGAAGAGTGGATTTGGGGTTGCGGTGTTGAAGATGAGCTCTGAAAGAAATGATAAGGCCTATTTCACCTGTATAGTAAGAAAACCCAGGTAAATATTCCTTTATCAGGAGGATAAGCCATAGCTGGATATACTTCTTAGAGAATAGAGATAAAGGAGAGTTAGCATTGCTTGCTTCCCTCTGTGCTATCTTGGTACTACGATCAAGGAAATACCGAAGGATGAGTATTGGAAGAGATCAGGTCACTAAATGCTTCCTTTTTCTCTGGCTATCAGACTGATAGCCAGACCAAGAAACTGTTAAATAAATGATGCCCCAAGGGAGTAGGCTAAAGAAAACTTTGGAAATTTTTTTAGCAAAATTGCCAAAGTCTTCAGAGTAAAAGGTTGTTTTTTGGTCCCTGAGAGTCAAAATAGTTTGAGGCCTCAAATCCCAATGCTTCTGTAAGACTGAGTGTTCTGTATGATGATTGGAAAATAGAGGACATATTGCTATTGGATAATGGGGACTAGGTGACACAGACACCAGCTGGTAAGTAGCCAAGCTATTTACAGTGTAGTGAAAGTGTTTACCTCTATGCAAATATGTCCAAATTTGGACCTGAGCTTTGTCATTCTTTATACTTACTATAAAGGGGAATAAATGATGTAAGTGCAATTCTTTTAAAAAAAAAGAAGGTAATTGGTATATAAAATCGCTGAAATATTTCACTAAGTTTATCAATATTTTAGTTGTTTTGGGGTACCTGGGTGGCTCAGTTGTTAAGCATCTGCCTTCGGCTCAGGTCATGATCCTGTCGTCCTGGGATCGAGCCTCGCATCTGGCTCCCTGCTCACTTCTCCCTCTCCAGCTCCCCCTGCTTGTGTTCCCTCTCTCGCTATCTCTTTCTGTCAAATAAATAAATAAAAATCTTAAAATATATATATATATATTAGTTGTTTTGATAAATTCTTAACTGTATAAGAGAAAAATTGGGTATAGATCGGATTAGACTGATAAACAATCAGAAGATTTTTACATTGGTAGTTCTTCACTGAATCTGCTTTGCCTTGTGCAGATACTGACCTATGATAGATTGAAAGAACATGTGTTTCTGGGCGCCTGGGTGGCTCAGTCGTTAAGCGTCTGCCTTCGGCTCAGGTCATGATCCTAGGGTCCTGGGATCGAGCCCCGCGTCGGGCTCCCTGCTCCGCGGGAAGCCTGCTTCTCCCTCTCCCACTCCCCCTGCTTGTGCTGCCCTCTCTCGCTGTGTCTCTCTCTGTCAAATAAGTAAATAAAATCTTAAAAAAAAAAAAAGAAAGAAAGAACACATGTTTCTTTTTTTTCTTCTTCTTTTTAGAGAGAGAGAACGCACAACATGAGCAGGGGTTGGGGTGGGGGGGGGAAGAAAGGGGCAGAGGGAGAGGGAGAGAATCTTAAGCAGACTGCTCACTGAGCATGGAGCCAGATGCGGGGATCCATCTCATGACCCTGAGATCCTGATCTGAGACGAAATCAAGAGTCAGATGCTTAACTGTCTGAGCCACCCAGGAGCACCAAGAATACATTTTTCAAGGAGATACTCAGATGTTGTTTTATGCCAACAGTGCTAATACATATGAGAGTGATATTTCTGTGAACAAGCTAATCAAAATTCCATGACCCCTATAAGCTTTGTAGCTTATAAGTATAGATTATGTTTAATTTAAATCACTTTACTTTGTTATAAATATAGGAAAGTATTTTTAACTTTTAATTTTAGTAAACAGGGACAGAATTACTTAGAAAGCCAAAGAAAAATATTATGGCTGGGAATCACTAAACATTTAACCAAGGAATATAGCCATAACTTCATATACCTTCCACTGTTCATGATTATTAATATTTGGGGGTACTTCTTTCATACATTTCTGCCAGGCAGCACTTTTACATTGTCGTGATAATTTTTTCAAATATTATTTTATAAGTCTGTTTTGTCCAGATGATATTTTAATGTAAGCATTTTAATCATGTTAACATATTCTTTTAATAATGCTGAATTATAAGCAATAATTCAAATAATATCTGAATAATCAATGTAATAGTAATAGTTACATAATATCTCATGATTTATGGGTCAGAAAAATCATAAAAACTTACAGTCAACATTAGTAAAGGCTCATAACATAAAAACAAAAATTGGCATAAAGATCTCAGTTGTGAGGTAAAAATATGTAGTTTTAAAGCATATTAGTTGTTGGATACATGGTGTGAAGATTGGATTCACTCTCCTTCAGTTGTCTATATTCTGTTACCAGACTTGATAAAATTCACCCCATAGAAGTGGATTTAAGAAAAGTTGTGATTGGGGTGTGTATTTGTGTGTGTGTGTCTGTGTGTGCATGCAGAAATGTTGAGGTGTAACTAGTATCAATGGTGACAGGAAAATAATTGTTAAGCAGCTGTTAAATGGCAGGTGTGGTCCTATGTGTTTTATATATGTTAATAAATATTTTACTCCCCCAACTGTCCTCTTCTGACCACAGTATGGGACACTCTGTAAAAGCCTGTGTGGAAACCCTGTCCTAACTGCTAAAATCATAATACGTAAACTCAAAACACTGCAGGTATCTCATCCTGGCAGGCTGTCAGACATAAAGACAAACCAATTAGACATCACGAAATAATTAGTATAACAATTTACTGTAATTTGTTGAAAAATGGCAAAAGAATCCTATTCATATAATACTACAAAGCTTTTCAAAATGAATTTTTGTGTGTCTCTCTCAAGATCTTTCTTGTCGGGCGCCTGGGTGTCTCAGTTGGTTAAGCGACTGCCTTCGGCTCAGGTCATGATCCTGGAGTCCCAGGATCGAGTCCCGCATCGGGCTACCTGCTCAGCAGGGAGTCTGCTTCTCCCTCTCCTGCTCCCCCCTCTTGTGCTCTTTCTCTCTCTCACTCTCTCTCTCAAATAAATAAATAAAATCTTAAAAAAAAAAAAAAAAGATCTTTCTTGTCCTTCAGCTGCCCTGAAATCTTATTTCCAAATTCCTAAAGTTCCTCCAATTATTTTTCCTCCTGCCCTGCTTATTTTATTTTATGTTTTGTGTGATAAGAGCACTTAAACTAAGATATGCCCTCTGAGCAAATTTTTAAGTGTATGGTATAGTACTATTGAAGCAGGAGAGTGAGGTTCCTGTCTCACGGAGTGGAAGAATGAATCTCGCAGACAAAGGAGAGTGAGTAAAGCAACAGAGTTTTATTAAGCAAGGATACAGAGAAAGCTCTCAACAGTGAGAGGGGTCCCGACCAGCTTGCCAGTGTGGGCCTCCACCAACAGTCTTTTATTTAGAACTGACCAGGGAGCTTGTGGCCTTAACATTCTTGTGACATGTTGGTATGAGTAAGGACTGATGATAACATCTTTAATGGCTTACTTCTTCTTTGGGGTCTGGTTATTCTTTGTTGGTCACAATGTGACTGCCATAAAAAGACCTCACCTCTGATGCCCAGGACAGGGTGGTCTGGTTTGTTCCCTTATCTCTGGTCTTGTTATGCCTCAGCATTTCTGGGATTTCTGTGAGCCTGGACATGTAGTCCCCTACCTGTCTCTCCCTCCCTAGCCCCACCTGTCCCTTACTCACTGTTAACTATACGCACTATGGTGTATAGTAGATCTCTCTTATGCTGAATGTTCTGACCTTTCTCCATATTTACTTCCTTTTAGATCTACCTGTTGTTGATGTTTTCACTAGTAACCCCGTCCTGCCTTTTCAAAATAAGATAGTCAAGATCCTTTCAGGGAATCTCAGTGTTTCACTTCATGCATTTTCCAAATTCTTCACAGTAAATGTCCAGGACCCAATCTGGCAAAGATAGAATTTTTCCTAGAGAATCTATGGGAGAGAAGGGAGAAGTAGTGAATTCATACAAGTAAGATTCTCTTTTTGCTGCCCTACATCCCAGGAACTGGTGAAAAGAAGCTATCACATTCCATATAAGGTGTCAAAAAACCCCACAAAACCCATATTTCTTAGCGTACTCATAATTACATGTATTTTTTAGTAACTTGAGAAACCGGTGGGATAGTGACAAAAAAAGTGATTATTTTCCTAGTAGTAAAAAGTGGCTGCTTAGGTCTATGGCACTTAACTTTATGTTTCTGAGAAAAGTCAACTGACCAAAAATCAATTTGAGATAAAAAATGCAGTATGAAAGTAAATCCAGTCTTACCACTGCTGTCCCATTCATCCTATGCTTAAGTAATCTGTTTGTGTGTCTATCTCTGCAGTAAATAATTTAAACAATGCATTGTAATTAATACTTAGGACAATGTAAATGGACCATCAGAGAAGTTTAAATTTTCTTTTGTATGTATGCTTTGTTTAAAAGAACTGGAAAACAAATGGTGCTCACAGAAATTTTCCATCTGAAAAGTTGATGTTTTAGGAATTTTGCATTAAAATTGCTTATTTAGAAAGTGTCAATGTATGATAAAAGCTGTTGTGAGTGTTCCTGAAAACTGGTTTGATTCAGAAATTTCACATCTATAACTAAACACTGTGTATTTAGTTTACCCATTGTATCTATAATTATTTCAGAATTGCTCAGAATTACTTTCAGAGGAGTTAAAGAAGATGCTTTACTCAATATTGACATATGAAATGGTTAAATATACATATTCTGAAAGTCAAATCACTGAAATACTTCAACGATGGATATAATCATTTTTGGTTTGTGTATGTATAACTTCAGTGTTACAAATAGTTCAACACAAATAAGGTGAAATTCTCTTTTATCTTTCTTAAATGTGATCATCAATTTAACATTGAAATGATATTCTACAAAAGTAATTATCTCCCAAAAAAGTTTCATCAGAGTGCAAAACTTTGGCATGGAAAGAGATTATAAAATAGTTTTGAAACGGCCTCATGTTAATAGTATTTACCCTACAGGAAAGTTTAGGCTTCATTTACAGTGTGCAACCATTCAAAACAGCATAACTTTGCTAGGCTATTAAAGTAATCATCCAATATAAGAACATATTACTGTGAAGACACCATCTGGCATAATATAGAATCTAGAGGGCAGGATTGGTTTTACTGTGGATTTTTAGAGAAAGTATAAAATAACATGGATAATCTGTTAAATAGCCCTGTACAATATTAAAAATTATCACCAGCCCAGAAGGTAAAGTAGGTATATAAGCACATTAAAGAATATTTTTTCTTTTTTATAGGAATTCATCCTAAACCCATGTTTGAAGAAATCATACATTTAAGTGGGAAAATGTCTACATGATAGGAATTTTTAAAAATTACAGTTTTGACATATATCACATGCTTAGCAACATGACCACATATTTCACTGTGGTTGGCCTATGAGTGTATTCTCCAAATGAAAGTGAAGAGAAGCAGAATATACGTCTCCAGAATATGCCTCTTTGACATAAAGATTAACTTGAGCTGGTTATTTTTTAAGAAAAAGGAGACAAAGGAGAAGCTCGGAAAGTAGAGTTACCTTTTCGGGAGAGACATTTACTTTATAAAGGAAGTCTCCATTTGTAAGGTTGTCTCCCTTTCTG
>NC_138371.1:44631111-44654594 GCF_054177405.1 Leptonychotes weddellii | reverse complement strand
AAATAACTCAAGTCAGAAAAGATACTAATATTGATCTTGGTCAATTGAGCAAGGAACAGTCACTGTGTTTTTTGCCAAACTCTTGCTAAATACATACCTGGTACAGGTTCTACAAATATGAATATGAAGTAATTCCACTCCTGTGGGAGCTCACCATCTACTCATAGAGAAGGATATGCAAATAAATGAATTACAACACAATCTGGGCAATATTGGAAATGTGTACCCAGTATAGGGACAGCACAGATAAAGAAGGGCTGGATGGATGGACAAGAGTTTGTCAAGCAGATAGGAAAGTAATTTAGCAAGAATAACAGTATTTGAAAAGGTTTAGTTAGAGAAATATACGGTGTGATGGGTTTGGGGCTCTAGGCTAAAGCCTAAATTATGAGGTAAGAGTAATGTAATGTGAAAGAGTCACATTTCTTTTTAGGCAGAGAATTTTTAAAAATGTGTTGAATACATGCTATAAAGTTATTCTTAGAGGCATTTACAATTTTTTTAAAGAATTAAAACTTTCATCACCAAACAGGAATAACACAGAGAGGTTAGCTGCTAGGACTTTGGAATCAGTAAACTTTGCATTTCAGTCCTACTTTTGCATATTAGAAATAGAATGAACTTTGGAAATTTCTTAGTTTTTCTAAATTCACTTTCAACTTCTATAAAATGAGAATAATAGTACCTACCAGTAAAGTCTCTAATAAGTATACATAAAATGTGCCATTGGAATATATAAGAATTGATAAATGTTTAAGCGTAACTATTATGTTATTATTGTTGTGAAGAAGATATTGAAAAAAAATTCTATGTCCGTAAGAATCAATATTATCTTCTCTCTTCTGTTATGTAATTTAAGTATACTGCGCTTATCATTATGTATTGTAGGATTTTTATTACACTGGGGAGTAAAATGAATATAAATCTAATATGACTCTGACATCAAGTTAAGTATATCCTTACCTCCAGTCATAATCTTCCACTGCCCAACATTTTTAAATTAGAATTTGGAAATTTTTTATTTTTAAATATTTATAGATTCACAAGAAGTTGCAAAACTGGTAAGGAAAGCTCCTGTGTACCCTTCCAGCCTTTTCCCTCATTGGTTACATCTTAACCATAGTACAGTATTAAAACCAGAATGCAACAAATACATCAAGTATAGTTCTATGTTGTTTTACCACATGGGTGAATATGTATAACCACCACTGCAATCAATATATGGCATTTTTCTCTCACCCAAAGATATCCCTCATGCTACTCATTTATAGTCACACCAACCTCCTCTCCATCCACCATCCCTAATCACTGACAACCAATTATGTGTTTTCCATCTCTATAATTTATTTCAAGAATGCTATATAAATGAATTTTTTTTTTATTCGGCATAATGTCTCTGAGATTTATTGAAGTCATTGGTGTTTTTCAGTAGCTGACAGCTTTCTTTTGCTGAGTAGTATTCCACAGGATGGATGTACTGCCATTTGCTTAACCATTCATTTATGGTAGGACATTTTGATTATTTCCAGTTTGGGAGCTATCACAAATGAAACTGCTCGAAACAATCATTTATGTGTTTTTGTGTAGAGATCAGTTTTCATTTCTTTTGAACAAATGCCCAGAAGTGCATTTTGCTAGGTTGTATGAAATGTATATTTTTAGAGTTTAAGAATGTACCAACTATTTCCCAGTTTGTACCATTTTACATTCCCACCAGCAAATATATGATTGTTTTTGCCATATCCTCACTGACATTTAATATTGTCACCATTGTTTTATTTTAGCTGTTCTAATAGATGCTTACTGATACCTTATCATGGTCTTAATATATTTTATAACAAAATGAAATATTCTTTTTCATAAAAACATGCTTCTAAATAGACAAGAAACTCTCTGTCTTTTTTAAATATTTAATTGACATTTGAAAAAAGATAATTTTGCTATAAATTATTAGAGAACTGAAGAAATAGGAATTAAAAGCTCTATTTCAGGTTAGTTGAGACTGAAACCAGACTTTTGGACTAAAGTTTAAAAACATTCCACATTCCATGAGGAAATATATAATTTTATCAATAAATTTCAAGAATAGCAATGACAAAAAAGAACTTATCTCATCTATATGTAGAATCTAAAAAAGTAAAATATATAGAAGTAGGGAGTAAAAGGGTGGTTGCCAGGACAGGGAGGTGGGGGAAATGGGTAGATGCTGGTTAAAGTATAGAGTTGTAGTTATTTAGGGTGAATAAGTTTAGAGATCTAATGCATAGCATGATGGTTATAGTTAATAATGTTGTTGTGGATACTGGAAATTTGCTAAAAGAATAGATTTCAGGTGCTCTCACCAACACAAACAAAAGGTGACTATGTGAAGAGATGAATATGTTAATTAGCTTGAGTGTAATAATCATTTTACTCTGTATATGTATATCAAATCAGCATGTTATATGCCTCAAATATCCAATTGTCATTAAAATATAATAATAAAAATAATTTCTGTTATCCATCTTCCTGCTGCACAATTCCCAGGACTCATGCTCATTATCTCAATATAACTCTGAAAAAACATACTTTTGAAAAAATACAGAGCTGTATCCTTTGGGTATGACTGTTTTAGGTCTTAGGAAAGTATACCCCTAGTAACAGGGGTGAATTCTGAGGATCCCAACTCCATATTCCCTAAGTTTAAAAAAAAAAAGGTCTATGTGCAAAACATGTTAAAATAAGAATTGGTTTTAGTATAAAGTGTGCTAATATAACATAGAAATAGAGTAAAACTCAGAATATAAGTCTCTAGCATTACTAATATTGAGAAATTACATGGAACTGGAAAGTAGTTTCCTTGGTAATTTAACCAAAGTAAATCTTCTAACTGAAATACCGTGTACACACATACACACACACACACACACACGTGCACGTGCGCGCACACACACCCCATAACATTTCCTTTGCATTTTCATAAAAAGAACTTTTTTTTTTCAGAACATATGTTAGCATTTCATTTAGGGTCTTATTAAAAGTGCCCTGGCATTTCTGCTTGTCTGAATAGAATTTCACTACCTCGCACATCTTGAGCATTATAAAATACTGCATTAACCTTTCTAACAGAGCTTGATATGACACAGAAGATATATTTTTCCAGGAGAATGTATTATTCATTAAGTAAATAGTAGAAGCAATATGAAAGAATTGTCTGAGTACTAAAATTTAATCAAAGCAATTAAAGTCAAAGGTGTTAATATATTGCTAGACATAGTAGAGTCATTAAATATTGTTGGACTTTTCCTTCAGAAATGAAATAGACTCCTACTTCAAGTACTCATCTGAACTTTTATTATGTCTCATCATTTTTGTACTAACTCATGATACTGAATTTATTCCAAGTATTTGTGCATGAGATACTATGAATTTTATATTATTTTTCTGTTGTGTCTATAGTTGATAAATCATTTCTAACTCACTATTTATTTCAGTACTGCTTTAGAGATCTATTGTAATAATATACCAGAGAAATGTTTTAATAAATAGAAATTATTTTATATAACCATGACACTAATAATTTCCAGGAAAAAATTATCCCACACAATGCTTTATGATTTAGAGTGAATACTTGAATGCCAAATATTATGTATATAATCACACTAAAGACTTTTACTTATAGTCAAATAGGACAGGAATTACCAGTATGAGCATCTACACTGTGTCATCCTCACACTAGATACTTTATATTCAGAATCTCATTTGTTATTGTTATTATTGGCATTTGCAAATGAAACTCAGAGTAACTTGCCCAAGTTCACCTAACTAGTAAAAGGCAAACATAATACGTGAACTGAGAATATATTAAAACAATCTTGGGTAGTCACTGACTGTGAACAACAAACAAATGCTCTAACAGGAAATAACCAGGCTATGACGGTCAGACTACCCACACCTGAAAGTATGCTGGTTAAATAACGTTTCTGAGTAGAATCCTCAAATAAAACACTAGTTTTTAAAGAGAGAGGAAATTAGGACAATATGTAAATGTGCTGCTTTTATGGAAAGGAAACACATGATACATGAAACCACCAGAAATATAAATAACTTAATCAACAAACTTTTCTGAATACCTAATAGAAACAGGCATCTATGATTAAAATATTAATAAAATGTTATGTGGGAACACACGAAATTTAAAGTTGATCTCCCATTTTAAGCTATGCCATAGTTGGATGCCTTTAATTCCCATGAATGGGAAAACTTGAATTACTAAGTGATAGAGGTCAGTCAATGGATATTATTGCTTCTATGACCTATAAAACTAGTTCCCAGTAATAGGAAATACCTATTCTGCTTCCAGCTTTGTGATTTCAGAGTGGGGAATAAAGTGGAGGGTCTGCTGGTTCCCTGGCTAAGGGCGGCTGTGGCATGGCTCCATGGCTGCTCAGATTTCTGGGTTAGGCTTCATAGTCAGGAGGTTCTGCATTATGTTGTACACATTACCCTTATACTATGTTGCATGTTATTATATCTCAATAAAGCTGGGAGAAGAAAGGTGGAAAGATTTTGCACCTGGACATTCCTTCCAGTCTGACAAACTGCTTTCCAGAGATAGGTGGTGTTCTGATCCTTCAATGCAGAAGTCTGAGCCATGTAGAGAACTATCATAACTCTTATTTCATCTATGACACTCAGAGAAACTTTGTATTCTGCAACAGAAACATGAAAAACAAATATAATTTCCAAAAAAAAATCGAGGAAGAGATTAGGTGGCTGATGCTTCCTTTGTACTTCTAAATTCTTGGAAAGAGGCATAGAGAGATGAGTATTTTTTTTAAGAAAAATAGAAAATAATCACAGTGTGTTAATCTTTATTGCTATTAAAAGATCTCAGACTAAGAAGGGATGTCTTATGATATACCATAAAAGTCATATGAGTATGTGTCAACAATGAAGCCAACTTAAAAAAAGAATCCATTTGAAATAGGATCCATGATTCAAAATCACCCCATTGGTTCGGTTCTCACTCAGCTTATTTTCAAAATTATTTTCAAAGTATTTTAATTGGCTCAGTGTTATTCCTTGTAAGCCAGTTTACGAAGCCCAAGTAATGAAAAATCATGTTGCTGTGCAAATTATTGAATGCAAAACTGAAAACAAAAGATTTACTCATCAAATGCTTAATTGAATGTTGAATGTAGAGTTTAGAAATCACTTTGTTACTGATACATTTTTTTCTTCAACTCCATATATTTATATAGCACTTATTACTATAGTGTCTAGACATCTTGGTAAATGTGTCCTGCCAGTAGAAAACACTATATTCTGTGGCCAAGCCTATGGAAAAACCATATGGCATACTGAATTAATCAAAAGCAAACACAAAAATAAATCATCTTGTGTGATCAGACATTGGATATTATTATTAGATTGTGATGGTGTGACTTTCTCTTCACATGTTCATCTTAAGTACTAATGTAATCAAGATACGTTGTGGAAATTGCCAGCATTGGCTCTGGCTCATACATACTAAAAGATTAATACCTTGTAACTAGTACTGTTAGTGTAACTATCAATATGGTTACCCTTAATTGGTCAAACTCCTGAAAAATCTCATTTTGGGATTCAGCTAAACTTCAGGAATTATTTCCTCACTCTTCAATTTTAAGAAGTTTATAATTTCAGAAGATTAAACTATTTTCTTAGCAATTGACTAAAACACAATTTTCCTTGACCTGGTTCCATTTAAATGTATTTTTAAAAAATCATTCTTTCTTTTTCTTTCTCCAATAGATCCAAACATCAGGCTATAAATACAATTAAAGTTCTGGTGAATAAAAGGAATATTTATAAAACCCACAAAAACAAATTTTATGACTTATACACATATTATTAAATAAATTTTGTAGTTGACAGAACTGAAGGTATAAAACTAAAGGTATTTGAAGATTATTGCTGGAGAAAGTGCTCTTAAGACAGTCTTCAGATTAGTACTGATTCCTATTTCCTTTTCTAAGAATACAAATCAAAATGAGGAAAGTAATGGGACTATGCATACATTTTACTAAGGGCACAACCTGGAATATAGAAGTTTGTAATAAATGCTGAAGCAAAAAGACTTATTTTCTTTTTATGCTTTTAGCCTCCACCATTACCTAGGCACAGACGCAGAGTGGCGTGGATAAATAGTCCTATTCTTTTCTATGTCACTGTAGTTCATTGCAATCTTATATGAAGACATAAATATCCTAGAAGTTGGGGAATGTACCAGAACCTTAGCAGAAGTTTAGCTGACTGATTACATAATACTTTTCATGTCTTTCAGTTCTGATGCTCAGTCTCCCCTCAGATTGATTCCAACACATGCATATGCCCCTCAATTGATTGCTGCAAGAATGAAAAACACAGCCTACAGCAACAGAGATAATTCAGATGTGATCCTGACCTTATCAATTCCTTATTATAGTGACATGGGAGACAATCACGCCAACTGACCTTTCTTGATAATATTTTGTTTGATATTTAATACATGCTACTTTCAAACTTAAAATGACCATTCTTTTTTTTTTTTTAAGATTTTATTTATTTATTTGAAAGAGAGAGAGAGAGAGCTCACACAAGCAAGGGGGAGTGGGAGAGGGAGAAGCAGGCTCCCTGCTGAGCGGGAGTCTGACGTAGGGCTGGATCCCAGGACCCTGGGATCATGACCTGAGCTGAAGGCAGGACGCTTAACTGACTGAGCCACCCAAGCGCCCCAATGACTATTCTTTTATGTAAATATGGAGTTAATAGATTAAGTACACTATCCATAGCTAATAAGTATACTTATAATAGTATATTCATCTGTTATCTCCATTATCTCTATTACCTAGAATATGTTTAGTATTATACATATGTAATATAGGTAATATACTAAGTATACTGAAACTATTATTACTTGTAGTATAAGTAATAATATATAGTGTTCTAGTATTTCTTTGAATTTTTACTCAATATTGACCAGTTTTCTAGTAAGATGGTGTTATCATTTACAAATCATGAATTCTCTTTCTTCCCTTCTAATATTTAGAGCCCTTATTTGTGTTTTTCTATACAGGGATGACCAGGAACCCCAGTATTATATAAAGAGTTATGGTGTCAAGGAACATTTTTGTCTTTTGTTCAGTTTTAAAGAGGATGTATTAAACATTTGTTCATTAAGCCTAAGGTTTATTATAGGTTTTGGTATTATTTATATCAAATTAGGAAATCCCATTTACCACTAATTAGCAATTTTTTAAAATCATGAAATAGTATTAAATTTTATCATATGAAGTTTCTGTAACAATTGGTAAATGGTGCATGTTTTCTCTTTTAATCTATTAATGCAGTAAATCACAATTAGTTATTTCTGATATAGAACCTTATCCTGTGATTTTTAACCACATTTTTATATGATCAATATTAATGACTCTCCAAACTAAAATAAATATATACTTTGATTACCTAAGTATAGACTTGATTTTAGCTAATAAATATGTCCATGGTTTTTTCTAATATCTACTTCAAATTTTATTGATTCATGCCATAGATAAGAACTAAGGTGTACTAAGTATTCACTCCCAAGACTTCAGACTGATAACAATCCATTTGTTTAGGCTACATGAATGAACTCTTTGATCTGAATAAGTAATAACTGGTTAAGAGACTAGAATTGTTTTTGAGGAGAGCAAACATATTTTCTCAAAAACAGGAAAATTCTATCCAAAGAGAAATAGAAGGTAATGAAGTGGATGTTATAATGGGAAAATAAGCAGTAGAGATTAGTAACAAGGAAAGTTGAAAGAAGGATAAAACATGCTTTCAAAAATCAGTGGATGAACATTTCTCAGGATAATGACTCTAAAGTTATAAGCTTGGATTTATCTTCCTAGGCTGCCTGGGTTCAGGAGTAGTTGTAGCAGCTTTTAGGAACTTTGAGGAACTAAAACTTCATGGACTGTGTTGATATCAAATTACCTCTGATGTCCTTCAATGGGTAAATTAGATTATATAAGGATAATGAAATGGTTGCTGTACAAAGGCGCGGTGGCATTGGAGTACATCAGAACATACTGAATTTTGCACCCCTTGACCAACCTAGCATTAAGGTATTCTTTTTAGTCCTTTTATGTTGTGTTTGCTGCATTCACTTTCCCCTGTGCATCTAAAGGACCCCCCCCCTTTGGCAAGTATCCCAAAGAATGATCAAAATAACAAGTGGAGTTTAGGAAGAGATTCAATCTGAGATTTTAATGTAGCTGTAAAATGATTTGTCCATGCAAAATTTGGCAAACACAACGTGGGCAACTGTGTGATCAAAAAAAAAAAAAAAAAGTGAAGCAACACTTTTTAAAAAAAACACTATGGTAAAAGAGGAAACTGGGTCTTATAATTTTATGTACGTTTTGCAGATATAACATAAAGAGACGGATTTACACAAGAAAAAATGTAAATAATTATTAATTGAATTTCAATTAACACATGTTATCAAAGCATTCCATTTATTATCTTTAGTTTGGAGGATCCTTAATAAAAATTCAGAAATAAATGTGTCTGAAATTTTTTCACATGATTCTGCAATTTGATAGTGTATATAGTATAAACAATAAGAATTTTGATGCAGTAAACTTTTTATTGTGCTAACTGGATTTCGACCTTGAGATCATATTTTAGCTAACATGACTAACATGGAAAATAGTTATATGAACAGAAAACTGAAGTTTTATATCAAATTAATTAGGTTAATTTGGTCCTTGATTTTATACACTAGTTACATAATTAATTATACCCTCAGAGAAAAAAAATAGCATTTATTCATTCACCAAATAAGAATAATAGCTTCCTCTATACTGTAGTTACATATGGATTTGAAGGGCTTAACATCTAAGAATATTCACTATTAATTAATTGCCTACGTTGTGTGATTACCAAATAAGATATACTGTTTCATAACTATTCTTTCTACCAGTATTGCTAAATATGGAAATATAATAGT
Organism: Leptonychotes weddellii; assembly: GCF_054177405.1. Taxonomy (NCBI): domain Eukaryota; kingdom Metazoa; phylum Chordata; class Mammalia; order Carnivora; family Phocidae; genus Leptonychotes; species Leptonychotes weddellii. The sequence continues at coordinate 44,645,596 of NC_138371.1, read as the reverse complement.
CACTCCCCCCACGCAATATCTCAAGACATCATTTCCCTTACTTCACAAACTTTGTGTATTTTAGCCTTTTTGCCTCTTCTTGGGTGCCTCAATCCTAAGTGAAACATAATCAAATAATCAAAATCTGAATATCATTAGAGTCAATGAAGACATTCTCCTGTATCCATTGCCATTTTAAAATACAGTTTTCCTTTAAAAAAATTAACTCAGTTGTTGAATTAGTTGAAATAGGAAATGAAAGTTCTCTTCCACTGCGTATTTTTCTGAATTTTAGCCAACAATCTGTAATAATTGTGTTCCTGTCTTGGGAAATCAATTCTGACACTCATTCAACACTTTTTTAATGTCAATTTTTCAAGGGACTCGTAGTCTCAAAATGTGCTATATTAGTGCCATGATTAGTAATCCTCAGTCAAATCATAAGTGAAATTTCATATGTAGTATATATATAGTATATATTCTTAAGACTTTTCTTCCAGAATTGGGCTCATGTGCATTCTGCTAGAGATCTGAAATGTGATTAATACCAAGTGAATGTTTTCTAGGAATACCCAGTGGATTTTCAAGATCATCATAAGCAAGGGAGACAAGGGAGTTATGAGGACGTTAAGAAGCATCATTGTTTGCATCTTCGTGGTGCTTACATAATATTTTGGAACACTGTCCAAACACTGCACTCTGACTTTCTGATGATTCTGGAAAACAGGTGTCAATACACAGAATATTTAAAACCAAGTGTTTGGTTTCCCAAGCCTAACACCAAAGTTCTATTTTTTCCTCAACATTCTATTTCTTTATAATTAAGTGAAACCTCAGGAAACTAAAGATGATATCTCTCAGAAACAGAGTTGAGTTGCATGTTCATTTATTATGGCAAAGGAGAGGACTTTATTAAAGTGTATGTATTTTTGTTTACGAATTTAAAACCTTAATAATACTCTATGTGTTATATTTTACTCATTCCTAACTCAAGAGGTTTTTTTGTTTGTTTGTTTTTTGGGTGTTTTTTTTGTTTGTTTGTGCAAGATTAAATAGCATCATTAAGTTGGTTTGGGGAATTTCAGCCACAAAGACAATATATAAATTACTTGACCATTCCAGTTACTTCATCTATAAGATGGGCTTAATAATAAAACTAAATTCAGCAGTATATTGTAAGGATTAAATGACCAATGGATATGTTTAATAAATATTTGTTATAAGACTATAAATTTGAAGATAAATGTACTTTTAATATTTGTAAAATTAGGGAACAATCGACAATAACTACCCTCACTTCTGACACTAATTGTAAATTCAGGAGTCCTCAAGATCACCACTCCGACACAAAAGTGCAACAATAGGGGTTCCTAAGTCTACCCTCAATTTTGATCATTTGCGAGAAGGACTCACTGAACTCACTGAAAGCTGTTATACTCACAGTTATAATTTATTTCAGTGAAAAGATACAGATTAAAATCAGCCTGAAGAAGAGATGTCTGAGGCAGAGGCCAGGAAAGTGACATGCACGTGGAGCTTCCAGTTGTCCTTTCCTGATAGCCATGGACAATGCTAACTCTCCTGGCAATGATGTTTGACAGCCTCACAGAATATTGCCAACCAGGGCAGCTCTCTGGAGTCTTGCTGTTCCAACCCTTTACTGGATCTCTGTCCTGTAAACATGGTTGGCTACCCACGTGGCTAACTTCAGTCTCCAGACCCTCTGGAGGTAGACCTCATTTTTCAAGACCCAAAGCCTCCATCATAGATCACATTATTAGATTATCTAGCATGGCTCAGGCTTCTAACTAAACAAAGGCACTTTTATCAGGTAAAACATTTCAAGGATTTGGAGGTTACCTCCCAGGAGCTAAAGGCAAAGACCAGACCTCTCTTTGGGCAAGGATAGTACTTTACTATACACTATTGAAATTCTGAACATTAAGGTCAGTATTTCAAACAGCGGTTCAAAAGTTTAGACAAAATACAGCTGCCCATTTTGTAAAATAGTTAATAGTATATTGTTTATCATAGGTTTGGCATTGAGGTAAACACATTTTTTTTTTTAGGAGCAAAATGTTAAGTGTGCATTAAAATAGTTTCTGTTTTGGTGTGCAACTGGCTAAAATTTTATTTGCCCTCTGGATAGCAAGTGACATTTTTCAGTTATAGGTGAGCAATATAATTGCCATTTTGTTTTTATTTATAATAAACATTTTAGCACTTTAATTTACATGTTGGCTAATCTTAATTTTTTTTTAGTCTATGTTGAGTTGTAGTTATTGATTTTTATCAATAAGATGCGAAATGTGCTTTTTAAAAAGTAGCACCGTTGGCATAAATGCAAAGTACTAATTTACATATCATTTTGAAAGAAGTAACCTTTCTTTTTAATCAGTTAGTCTCAGATATGGTGTGTGACTATACAACAAGTATTTTTGTGCATTCATTTCAATCATTATGATAATAAGCTTAAAGAGATAAAAGCTGTTCTATTTCTTATTCTGCATTATTTAAACCTGTGCAAGTGTTTCAATTACCATAATTCTGAAAAATTTTATGGCTTAAAATTCTAAGGTAATATATTCTTTTTCTTGTGTTCAATTTCTTTCTTTCTTCTTTTTTTTTTTTTTTGTATTCAGTCTAAAATACCTGACAGCTGCCTTTGAATATGTTTTGTAGGTATTTGAAAAGAATAAAGTGTGGGGTAGGACTGAAGAAAGACTAGAACAAAGTTGATTCTGACAACCTATCTTGTGATGAGAAAGAATAAGTATTTTTGCGAATTACATGGTACTTTGATAAAAATAGCATGGATCTCCAGTAAAGCTATTTTGTTTTTTTAAAGTTTTGGGGGGTCTTTTTGTTTGTTTTTTTTTTGTTTGTTTGTTTGTTTTTTAATTTCACATTGAGTTTAACTGCCTCTGAACATGCTTGGTAACTACTTGGTCAATAAACATTTGTAAAAATTTATTGATCATAATCTACTAGGTCCTAGAAATCTAGTAGTAAGGACTATAGGTACAGTTCCCGACTTCTAGGACCCAAGAATCTCATAAGGAGCAGATCTCAAGCAACCTGGTGAGACTGAGTCACATATACAAATAAAAAATATTCTATAGCTCCCAGTTGCAGATTCTAGGGATTTTACTCTGCCAATCTGTCTAATATTGAGTCTTTATGTTTGAATATTTTTCTTTCTGGGACACCTGGGTGGCTCATTCAGTTAAGTGTCTGTCTTCTGCTCAGGTCATGATCCCAGGACCCTGGGATAGAGCCCCGCATCGGGCTCTTTGCTCAACAGGGAGCCTGCTTCTCCCTCTGCCTGCCACTACCCCTGTTTGTGCACTCTCTCTCTCTCCCCGACAAATAAATAAAATTAAAAAAAAAAAAAAGAAAATTTTTCTTTCTTAGGCACTAACAATTTTTAGTATATATGTATACCATTTAGTTTGGAGTTATGAGCTATGGTTAGCAGTTGCTTTTTATCTCATTCATTAATCAGGTAGCCTTAAGATTACCTATGTAGAGCTTTATATCTGTTTCTTTCCCCTCTTCAGATGACTAGATTTGAATGTTTTCCAATTTTCCCTGGTTCAGTAAGCAGTACCATTATCCACCCAATTGTTCAAGTCTAAAATCTCTTAATTATCTTAAATTCTTCTCTACTCATTATTCAACATATCCAAAGAATCAACAAGTTTTCCTGAATGCATCTATTTGTCTCTACCAGAAGTGGTGTTCCTGACTCACTTCTCTATATTTTTCATAGGCAATGTCTCATACTATGGTTGCTTAGGCATTAATTTTTATCTCTTGCAAACAACAACAACCTAAATTCTTTCTTGGGCTTTCCAAGTGACAGGCCTAGCCAGGTATATCTACCATTACCTTAATTTTTTTTTTTTTCTGGAAGTGCAATAATATTGAAATAAATGGAAGATGGAGAAAGTTAAGATAAAAGCAAAGAAATAAAAGTTAAAATTCAATATGAAATTGTATCACTGGAAACCAATGTATGGCACCATATTTAATAGGCTCAGTAAGTATAAAATATTTAAAAAGAAATATTGGAATTTATATACATAATTCTAATTATTAAATATTTATATATAAATATAATATATATTAAATAAAATATTAAAATGGGAGAAATGAAAGAGACCCTCACCCCATAAAATATTAATATTTAGTGATGGCATATTATGCATATATCTCTTTTTAGTTTATTCTTAATGAGATTTCTTCTAATTTATGGTAGAATAAAATTGGAAGTGCTGCAAATTGGATAAAAACATTCGAGGAACAATAGTAGTAATGTCAAAAACGGGCCCTAATTATAAAAGTCTAAGGTGAAGGGAATTTAGTAGCGTAAGAATTAATTAGCTGCCTGGGGAATCCTGTAAGTAATATGTTCTCATCATTGTATTGACATCTATATACTAGTTCTAGAATGTGCCAAGAACATAAATGTCCATGATGAAATAGTCCCTACGGAACTCAGCTGCTAATACCTGTATCAAGATTACATAGTAATGTAGGACTATCAATAAATGTTATAGTGACTCTTTTTAATGCTATTTGAAATATCCACTTGTTAATGGGCAAAAATGACAGGAAGTGGATAACTTTTCTATTTTGGCTTTACCACCTCCTAATCATGTGAACCTAAACAAATGTCTTTGTTACCTAAACCTCTCAGGTCTGTGTTTTCTTTATCTACTGATTAGAGCTAGATATTCCTGACCTTTGTAGTTCACAGATTATTATAAAATCCCAAACCAACACATTAAGATTACTTTTATTAAGTACAGAGCAATTGCAAATGTAAAATATAATTATAGAATGTTTTTAAATACAGTGATATGGTTCCTCACAACTCAAGTAAGCATTAGTTTACAAGTATGTGTAAAATTGAATGAGGTAACTACAAATACAAACAAGCATCGCATTCCCAACATTACCTATCCACCAAACAAATGCCTGTATAAATATGCACAGTTATTTTTTGATAAGCAACTTCCATTGTTTTCACTTCTAAAGTAGATTTGCCCTACCTAACCCCAAGCCCAAATAATCATCCGGAGGAAGAAAATTAAAATTGTTAATAGTTTAGGCAATACAGTCAGAAAGCCCTGTATTGTATTACAATCTTGTGTCTGTATTTAATTGGTTTTTGACTGTAGACAAGTTATTTGCAAATATATTCAATGGAGATGAAAAGTATCTTTTTCTTGCGTTGCTGTTTTTACGGGTTAAATGAATTTTTATATAACATTTTATAATACTTCATTATGTCTGCTGCATAAAGTGCTTAGTACATCAGTACATTACAGCTGTTTTTTATATGATTGTAGCACAATAGAGATAACATATAAAATGCCTAGTATTTGCTCAAAAATAATAGCTATTGATATTATATTACTATAGAATATAAAACCACACAATCTGAGATTATGTCCTAGATTAAAAGAAATTGTAATTTCTTTAAAGAAATTAAAAGAAAATGTAATCTTGATCCAAATGATGAGGCTGGGCAATCATATGGATAGATATTCCATAAACACAAGTTTTGCTATACCATTTACCATGTCCACTAGCTAAAGTTCTCAATATAAAGAACAATTTAAAGATTCCATAATTTTTTTCATAACAAGTATTTACTTGTTTTAATACTCTTATTTAAGTCAATGTTCTACTGACATGTTTTTTTTCAGGGATGTAATTATCACTACTCCTCAGGGATCATATTTAAACAAACTTATTTGTGTTGAATATCAAGAACAAAAGCCTAGATGGGAAAAAAAAAAAAAAAAACAACCATCCTCCAACTGAATGTACAAACAAAACATAAACTCATACATATTTAATTTTTCTTCTCTTCTCTAGGCATTAGCAAATATCCCATCTTTAGAATATTTTACTTAGCACAGATATGGGACCAATGTCAGAAACAAAAAGATTACTGGATTATAACTTTCCAGGGGCAAGATAATGTCTTAACCATGTTTTTCCCTTGTCTCCTAGAATAATGCCTGGGACAGAGTAGGTAATGGAATATGTTTTTTGGATAAATAAATTTGACAAGGAATGAAGTTAATTTATATCATAAAATATCAAATGCATGAATTATTGAAAGCATATATGTTAGTATATTTTTGTCACAATATAAGAAACTCTATAATTATTAAAGTTTGGTTCTCATGCTTTTGTGAATCACTTTCTTCCTGGTAAAGATCATGAATCAAAGGGGTGTATTTTTGATGGATCAACCTGAAAACAGGTTTTCATTTCATTTCAGACAATCCCAGGAAACTTACATGTCTACCAAAAGCTTATCTGAATAAACCCAAATCCCTCTTCTATAATCACACAGGAATCTATTTTTTAAAGGTTTCAAGATATTTTCCTCTGTTACTTAGCAATTTTTCTTATTCCATTTATTATTTATTTGTCAGAGAGAGAGAGAGAGAGAGAGCGCGCACAAGTCGGGGGGAGCGCCAGGCAGAGGAAGAAGCAGGCTCCCTGCTGAGCAAGGAGCCTGATGTGGGGCTCAATCCCGGGACCCTGGGATCATGACCTGAGCTGAAGGCAGACGCTTAACTGACTGAGCCACCCAGGCATCCCTAGTTAGCAATTTTTTAAAGCTGGTTCAGTAATAGCATTAGTAAAATTTAGATAGAATTTTCAGAGTGGAAAAATTACACTGTCCAACCTTTTCTGCTTGAGTCCATGAAAAATTAAATATATAGGAAACTAAATAGAAATACAAATATGAAATGTTTGAATAGAGAAACAACTTTTAAATGTGTGTTTTCAAAATAGAATAGTTTTCTCTCACTTTTTGAAGTATATATTAAACAAGCACATTTGTAATATGTATTTAAATTTTATGTTTAGAATAACTTTTTTGTTTGTTTTTAGAATAACTTTTTACATACAAAATTAAGTTGACCAGACCTTTACATATTTAGTGAATAACTTAATGTTCTTTGATCTAAAATAAATAGAAATTGAAAGAATTTATTTTTAAATAGGTTTAAATTTAGTATAATAAGTTTTCATTTATTTTAAGCACAGAATATTTCCACAACAGATATTGAGTACCACTGATTTACTTAGGAACTTACAACTGGATTCTGCTCTTGTTATTAATACCTACATTTAAAAAAATTTTCTCTGTTGTATTTTAACAGGCTAATATGTAAGTATAGCTCACAATTTTAATTATTTTATCATTAACTTTTGGAATAGAGCAGACACTTTTTAGAGGGAAAAAATCAATTTTCTAATTTATGAGTTTATGACATTTCTTGTATTTCATTGGTTTCATAGGTTCCACTGAGTTAAGGAACATTGTATTCAAATAAAACTTACTGATTTTCCCTGTATTTAGCTTTCACTTGAGATTCCCACTCCTTAATTACCTTAATGCTAAGTAACTCTTGCAAAAGATTTTAAGATCCCATAAGAATATTAAAAAGAAAGAAAACAAAATAAAAATAAAAATATTTAAAAAATGTTAATTATCACACTTGTCAAAAGTTTTATTAGTATTTTTAAAAGATAATGAAATTTTACATAATTATTTAGTTCTGAAATTATTTACTATATGACTGCCTCTTAAAAGTTCAAGTTTGGGGATTACTGAAAGTTAGAAACCAGTATGGAATATGTTATTCTTTATTTTTATTGAATTTGTGTGTTTTATACTTGTTTGTATTACTGAGTTTTATGTTTTAAATTTCAGGATGACTGATAACTTAGCCTTATTAGTTTCTTTAAATGATTTTGTAAACCAGTGTGGCTACATGATAATGACAATGAAAATGACCTTATTTACCATTTAGCATGGCATAACTATGTGGCCCGAATCACCTTAGCTGTCATCAAGTAAGCAATGGAAATAATTCAAATCTTAGAGTGGAAAAAAATAAAATGTGTCCAGTAGTACATTCTACTCTGAATTAATCACTACATTTAATGTCTCATTTTGAAAAAGTAATTAGGTTTTATTTATGATGAATTGCCATTGGGGAAATAATAACAAAAGTCAATTTCCAGTGGCCATACTATAAACTATGGTATAAGGTGATGATAGTCTGATCTGGAGTAAAAAAGATAGATGGAGAGGACCACAAGAGGAAGATTCGATGTCTTGTTGATTGTAGAAGTGACGACTCCTTGGTTCTGAAGTCTGGGACAGAAGATTAATTGACAACACAGTGATTTGATTGGAGCTCTGATATTCCCCTTCATCGTTTCATACTTGTCAAATTTTCTTATTTCAAGAAAAATATTGTAAAAGTTGATGCTAATTTCAGGAATTTGAGAAATGAGGCTGGTGAAGGTTGCTTCTGATGGCAATAGTCTGGAGGGTTCCTCCTTCCATGGCCTCCTAGAATGACAGAAGAATTTAAACATAACCATACATATAATCTGGAGAACAATGCTGAATGGCATATCATGAATACATGTATCACACAACTTTCTTAGTTCTCTACAATACCATTCCTTTTATAAACATTAAAATGAAGCTCTGTCATTTTTATTTAAAAAATGTGGCTAAAGCAACTAAATATGATCTAGAGCTAGGACTGCCTTTCTTGGATGGCATGTGATACTCCACCACTGCCACTCTGTATTCTCTACTTGAGATCCAATAGATGACAGATAGGGGTTCTGACATTGTAGTTTTACCTGTGGCAATGAAAAAAACCTATCGTATGTTATTATGTGATAACTCAGCAATGTTAGCAACTTCTCTTTGAATGTTCTCCTACTCTCCAAACTTATTATACAGAAATTCAAAAAGAGGGAAGATGCTTACAGGTAATACTCTATACAGTCTTCATAAAGGAAATAGGTCTTAAATTAAATGAAAATGAAATTTAATTTAGTATTCTATGTTATCCCCAGGATGTGTCCATGGCTTATCTAAGCAAAGTTAGGTGCTCCTTCTCTGCTAAACACTGGAAAAACAGCTTTGATGGATATTGGAAGGCTCAGTTGTAAGTTCCAACTTAGCATATTTATGCTTTGCAATAAATTTTATTCATATATAGGCCAATACCACTGTGGGATTAGAAAATACCAATCTATAAAAATGTTTATGATTGGAAAAATTTCTCTTGTATCTGAACTCACTTATATAACCTTTCATCGCTTTTTCTCCTTCAAGAGGTGTCTGTGATTTCCTCATAACCATTGTCCCTGTTCACAGATCTGTCATGGTCACTTATTCATGGGTCTTTGGAAGAAATAAATTTCAAGGCATTCCCTATTTCTACTACTTATTTGTAATATAGAAATAATGCTGTATTCGTGGAAACACCAATAGCAGCAATTAGGAGAATTATCTTATTGTTAAGGAGGATCCTCAATTTACATTAGGACAAATTCAAAAGATGAGTCAAACTTAGTCTTTGAGACTGCCTTCCTCACACACACAGTATGACTCTTCCTTCTCTGGGGAATATGAACTATGATTTATGATGTATGATCATGTTTCATGGAGGGCTAATACTGGAAAATACTGTTGACCTGCTGGAAAATATCAAAGCTTCTCCTTAGGAATCAGAATTAATTTTGGCCAGTTTTCTATAATGTGAAATCTCCCTATGAATGGAGTGCTTATGTTTGCCTATTCCTCTTGATAGCTCACAAGAGCCTCACCGAACTCCAACAAAGCACCTAACTCTGCCCCTAAAGCAATTGTGTTCATATTTTATATTTCTTAGCACATTTGTTATTTTTATACTATGTTCTCCACATATTTATGAAGCTATAGGATGAACACTTATGCTTCCTATATTAAGCTTTTTTTTTTGCTTTTTGAATTTAAATGGTGGATTTTAGGAGGCAATAAAAATGGGTTCATTACTTTTGTAGTGTTCTTGAAACTATACTGAGAGATAGTGTCCTGTGATTTGCAGATTTATTGATTGATAACTGCAGAATTGTGGATGATGTGAATATTCACACACCTGATTATTAACAATGAATATTTAAAAAGCACATGTTAATGCAAAATAACCAATTCTTGATGTATTCGAAAAAATCTGTGCACTGCCTCTGACTTTATTAACTTCCGATGCGTTCCTGATTAGTTTCTTTGTTCTAGAGTGGCCTCTCATGCTCAACAACCAGATTTTTTTCTGAATTCTAGAATCCCCTTAGATAAGGAGAAATTATATTTGAAATAGCATGCCATTCATTTAAATTTTGTCATCATAAGAATAAAAATATTTAGGGACGCCTGGGTGGCTCAGTCAGTTAAGCATCTGCCTTTGGCTCAGGTTGTGATCCCAGGGTCCTGGGATCGAGTCCCACAGCAGGCACCTTGCTCAACGGAGAGCCTGCTTCTCCCTCTCCCTTTGCCTGCCACTCCCCCTGCTTGTGTACACGCTCCCTCTCTTGACAAGTAATAAAATCTTTAAAAAAAAGAATAAAAATATTTACATTCCCTTCATAGTATACAAATAATTTATTTAATGTTTAGTAAAAGATTAGCTTGTTTTATTGTATTTAACCCTTAAAAATACAAACTGTGTAAACATAAGTGCATTTTGACCACAGACTCAGGGAAATAGTTCCCAGTATATATGAGTATTCATTTCTTACTCCTGCTTTCTAATTCAACAGGTTTTCATACTATAACTTTGACTTTTTGGTTAAAGCTGGGTGTTCATTATATAATGAAATATGTTAGTAAATTTTTTTAAATTTTATATAATGACTATTTTCTGTGATTATAATATTTTAAGTCTTCACTATATCAGATTGATATACTTACAGAATACTTTAACATACGCTCTTGTCCATTAAGATTTTTTTTAATTTTATGTATAAATTTCCCAGATTTATAGAACAATATTACTTAGAGTCAATTTTTTTTGGAAAGACAATATGATTTTTCATATGTAATGTGCATAAAAGAATGCTTAAAGTAGAAAACAAGACTAAAATGACTATGGATTATTTCATGTGTATATTTTGAAATAATATTCCAGAAAATGATTAAATTATTTGTGTGTGTGTGTGTGTTTGTAAAAGGTTTCTCTTTATAGATTTCTAACTTTGTATTTTTGCTGGACATAATCCTCATTTTTTCCTCTGCATTTATAATTGGTATGTTGAATACACTAGAGAAAACTAGAAAATTAGGCAGCTCCGTGCCATAAATTTCATGAATTTAAACCCCATCTTGGTCTTCGGTGTTTTTTTTTTTTTTAAGTTTTTATTTAAATTCCAGTTAGTTAGCATACAGTGTAATATTAGTTTCAGGTGTACAATATAGTGGTTCAACAATCCATACATCACCCAGTGCTCAATCAGCAGAAATGCCCTCCTCAATCCCCATCACCCATTTAGCCCATCCCTCACCGACCTCCCCTCTGGTAACCATCAGTTTCTTCTCTATAGTTAAGACTCTGTGTTTCTTAGTTTGCCTCTCTGTCTCTCTCTCTCTTTTCCCTTTGCTCATTTGTTTTGTTTCTTAAATTCCACATATGAGTGAAATCATATTCAGTCTTTCTTAACATTCATTTCTTGTAGGTTTAACCAACAACCTCTCTGGTTTCCTTCAGAGTCTAGTCTAAATGTTCAACAACCCACAAGGCCCCTTCTAAATTCTTATACCCTTGTCCTGGGCCCACATGTTGCTTCCTCTTTCATTATGAACTCTTTCAGTTTCAAGAAATATATAATCTCATTATATGAACACATGCCTACATTCTCAAATATTGTAAACACAGCTTTTTGCTCTCATAATTCAGTGGAAAATCAGGAGAGTGATGTTCAAAAGATCATTGAAATTCATGGCAGTTATCAGCTGTAGGTTTTGTTCCCTGGATCAAAGGTGAAACCAGATATGAATCTTGGCGGTCTGTATTTTTCTTTTTTCTATACTTTACAAAATCTAGTCACCAAGTCACACCTCTTAAACACATCAAACTTCCTTCATTCCTTTCTGCCTGAATTATTGCAACAGCCTCCACATTGGTCTTTTTGGTTCCTTGAGAGAACAATTTCATATTACCAGTAATTTTTGACTGTGGCCTTTTATTTAAACACCAGATAGTCTTTCATTTTAGGTTTATCATGTTTTTCTCCTTCAATCTTTCTAAATGTCTTATGTATCTACAAGAAGTGGCAATTAAATAATTTGAAAGTTGTTATCCCTAAAGATGTTCCTTACTGTTTGAAGAGTGCTGCATTAAACTCAAAAAATTTAGCCTGTTCTGAAATTATCTTGAATTTGTGTAAGAAAATGTTCTCCAGATGATGTCCTACTTATTCTTTCATCTTTGCCATGAGTTGCGGAGTGATTATTTTTAAAAGTGGGAAAAGAATAAAATAAACTAAAAAAAAAAAACTAACATGAATTTGCTGACCTTTCTAGAGCATGAGTACACACATACATAAGTCTCTTTATGTGTGGGGTTTCTATGATTTTCTAGAAGGCAGTTATACAAACTTAGAAACTTTTTGAAGATCTCCCCTACTGTTTAGCTTTTTAAAATTTTATTGATTGATTCTATTTCAAACACTGAAAAGCCTGAAACATTATACAGGAAAAGCTATTATAATTGAGAATTTTTAAAAAGGCGTTGTAATAAGTCCTTTTAAACACTACAGTGTAGAAGTTTGTAATCTAATTTTGCATATTGCTACATATTTCTGGGTATTATTAAAGAATTGCATGGAGATAAATAATAAGCTTCAGTTAAATAGATCAATTTAATTTATCTTTAGTATTGTGATACAGGAAGGAAAAATAACATAATATTTGAAATAGTAAATAAGATAATGTGAAAGTATGCTGTGGTATAAAAAACTGATCATTAATAGCACATATATATAAAATTGATATATAAAAATAACAGTACTTATTATTTGCATGTCACTATTTTAAATGTTTTATATGAATTTACTACTCTAATCCTTCCAATAATCCTATAAAGTAGATATTATAATTAACTCAATTTTACAGGTAAGAAGATGAAGGCTTAAAGAGATTAACTAATTTTCCCAAGGTTACTTGGAAATGATAATGCTGGGATTCCCAGCAGATTATCTGCCCTCATATCCATGAACTTAACCACAAAGTTACAAGTAATTATTTTTTTAATCTAATCTAATATTTTATGGTGAGCATCTTCAAAGAATGCTTTCATTCATTTAAACTGATTTTGAAAATTAAAAAATGGCTGTACACTCATTCACATGCCTTTATATTACAATGTAAAGAATGATATGATACAGTAAATTATGAAAATAGAATATTATCCCCATTGTATTTTATGGACCACAGACTATATAAGTATTTATATTTATAACTTAAAAAGTAGAATTCAGGTAGAAGGAATTATGAATTTCATCAAGTTAAAAATATTTACCTACTATGTGACTTCTCAGTTTTTATATTTATGTTTATTAATGTTGTATCTCTCCACAAGAAAGTACGATACTATGCAATTTTTTCAAATTTATTTGGCAGGAGATATAAACTCAGACACATATACATGCATTTTTATATATGTATATAAAATATATATACATACTATTTTATATATATAGTAGTGCTATAGTTTTATAGTTTTATAGCATGCAAGATATATATATATATAATATGTAACCTATATATTATGTATCTAAGATTATATGTGTTATATAGGCTGTATATATATATATGTATTAAGATATAGATGGAGGTATTATTCTCATAACCTTTGGGAAATAATGATTAAGAATAGTATTTGTTATTGAAAATAAAGTATGAATAATTTATATTACATTATAAATCTATAAAACAAATGAAAAGTATAGCATGCTAAATGCGGTGTATCGTAGATTGAATCTTTACACAAAGAAAGGGCATTAGTGGAAAAACTGATGAAATCCAGAAAAAGTCTGTAGTTTAGTTCATAGTAATGTACCAGTTTAATTCCTTAGTTTTCTCAGATACACCATAATTATGGAAGTTACTAATATTAAGGAAAACTTGTGAAGAGTACTTGAATATACTCCATACTGCCTTTGCCTCTTTTGTGTAAATATAAATTTATTACAAAACAAAAAAATTTAAGGAAACTTAACATGAATACTAAATAGTGTCTCCTTCTATGGTTGAGGAAAATAAAAAGATAGAAATAACTTGGTACAAAAGGGATATTAAGCAATTATTTTTTACTCATTTCTATGAATAATATCCATGTATCATAAAAAATTGAAATGAAAAAGATCAATAAGGTATGATTTTACGTACTGCCAACAATAAGTCATATATATGTCCAAAACTATATATATATATATATATATGTTTTCATTGAAAAATAAGGAATTTTCTGAAACAAATAATGCAATATATGTTAAGAAAAAAAAAAAAGAAGAAGAAGGTAGCAGGAGGGGAAGAATGAAGCGGGGGAAATCGGAGGGGTAGACGAACCATGAGAGACGATGGACTCTGAAAAACAAACTGAGGGTTCTAGAGGGGAGGGGGGTG
>NC_138371.1:44612952-44630611 GCF_054177405.1 Leptonychotes weddellii | reverse complement strand
ATGGAACACTTCATCTAAAACTAATGATGTAATGTATGGGGATTAACATAAGAATAAAAAAAATTAAATTAAATTAAAAAAAGACTTAATTGAAAGAAAGGGTTTATTCAACTCACTGCCTGGCAAATGGCAAATTTGACAACTGTTGGCTCTTATTGTAAAATTAACTTGCATTGAATTTGCTTTTTGTCATATAAATAAAATGCTGTTTTTATTTGTGTTAATATCAGAGCAGTTAGTGAGCTTGAGAGAGCCAAATGATGTTTTGTTTTTTGAGTTCTTACTGGAAATACTTTTCACAGAAGTTAAATTAGGTTTACTACTTCAGCACGTCTTACGCGAGGTATGTTTGAAAGTCAAGAGATAAAGCTGGTTTGTGATTTCTATAGAAATTTTGCCAAACATAAAAGTGGCATAAAACCATTATGCATACAGATAAGCATAGTTGGGATATTTTCAGTCTGTCAAGTTTGCATTTTTAAAAATGTAGTAAAGCTTTATGGAAAAAAAAATTGCTTTTCCCCAGGTGCGTTATCTCTTTCTTTGAATGTCAGGATACATTTGTAAATCAAATTGTGCTCAGCCAGATAATGCTCAAACCAGAAGCTTAAAGCTTTAAGGACAATTTTTAGGTATTTGCATGGGTTAGTTTGATGTACAGAAAGTGATTAAAATAACATTGCAAGTTTTCAAGGCAATACTGAAAATACAATTTACTACTAATAACAGTCTATTCAGGTACAGATTTTTAAACGTAATGGGAAAATCAATCCAGCAATTGTTTATTGAGTCCTTTACGTGCTACTCACTGTGGAAGAGGCTTGGAAGAGGCAAGTAGGAAATAACAGCATATAACTAAACAAAATGAGAGCAAGTTCTGAACTCTTTGTCACCAGAGATGTGCAAATAAGTTTGAGGTGATATTTCTAAATGCCACAGTCAAAGTGTGTTTAGGCACAGAATGGATACAATAGAAGTATCTGAGATTGCTCAAGGGTGTCATGGTCATGTCCGTTAACCAGGATACGAGATGGACTTCGGGAATTTTATATGGACTGGATAGTGTTCCCAGCTGCTCCTTATCTCAGGCTCCAGTGAGTCTGAGACCGGGATTATGAGACTAATCTGACACACATTTCTCAGGACCACTATATCCTCAGTCCTTGCAACCCAATGAAAGCATATTCTGTAGCTATTACTTCCCCCAAACTGCTCTGATGCTAAGAAGAGGATGAAGGTATTTTTTATCACATTCCATGATGTCCGCTTTCCTTGTTTTTTTTTTTTTTTCCCTCCTACAACTTGTTTCCTTCTCTTTTCTCTCTCTGTGTTCTTACTGTGCCCCAACCCACAGCCTATTTTAGTGCTGATCTCTCTGCCTTGGATAAAAATGCTATAATGGTATTTTTGCCCATGGTCTTCTTCATTCATTCACACATTTTTATTGAGCATCTACTATTCACTGAGCATTGTTCTCAGTGCTAGGAATGCAACAGTGTACAGAACATGCAAAAAATCTTTACACTTCTGGTTCTAAATGAGTACATCTTATAAGGTAATACATGTTACAAAGAGAAAAAGTCAAGGAACAAGATCTGACTTTTTTTTCCTGGCTGATACTCTATTTCACAGTGTACTGTCTACTTTTAACAAGTCTAAAGAGTCTTATTTCCAGGAGCAATTAATTTATTCAATCATTTGTTTTGTATTTATTCACTTTTCAACTAGACATGACTACTTGAAGACATAGCCGTTTAAGACAGGACTAGGCTTTTGTATTGGATGATACAGCTTCTTTTTATGAATTGTTTTGTGAGCCCCATAGAAACTGTCTAAAAATATTAATACTTCACATGGATGACAATAGTTTGTTGAAAGGGACGTATCTTTAAAAACTATTATTAGCCAAGACACAATTAATACCCAAGGAAATGAGAGGGAAGAAAGACTTAGAAATCACTGGAAAGATAGATCCCTCTGTTGAATGTTTCTGGGTGATCCCCTCAAAGTAAGGGATGCCAAAAGATGTGTATAGATCTATTAAAGACAAAAGGCCTACTGATGTGAAAGACCCTAAAATCATAGCTGAAATTTATTTGACTGATACATTGCCTTGTAGCATAGGACCTAAAATCAATTAAACCCCACTGTGAGTAATAATTTTCAGATTACATCTCAAACAGTGTGTTTATTAAAGATCTTTTAGAGATTATCCCTTCATAAAACACCGGGGGTGGGTGACAGAGGAAAAGTGAGATACAATTTTTATCAAAACTTTTGTCATCTACTGGAAAAGAGAAGTTTGTGAAACAAATATTCATACAATATAACTAAATTAGATGTGAATTAAAAATGAGTGTACATGCAAAGGGAAGTCATTTTGGAGTTTTTAGAAAAAAAAAAAACTTTTGAAGAAATAAATTCGTACTTAAATCTAGGCTTAATGAGTAGGATTTCTGTTAGAAAAAAAAATAACTTGAAAATCACATTGTAAAAGTGCAAAAAAAAAACACTCTGAATCTTCACATTGCGAGATAGTAAGAGGGATGATTGAAGGTGTCTAAATGATTGAGGATTAAGCGAGAAGAGAAAACTAAAGGGAGACTGAATAGTTATGTCAAATATTTGAAAGATTCCTATTAGGAGAAGGAAGAGGTTGGTCTTTTAGAGACTAGGAACTGAATGAATATTTAAAGGAAATATCAAGACTCAAATATTGGAATTCTATCTGTACGAATCAGGGTTCTTATTTATAAGCAATAAAACCTGGCTCTACCACAAGTAGGAAAAGGAAATCGATGGGAATATAGGAGGCAGCTGATAGAATTGGAGTGGAGCACAGACTTAGAAAACTGGCAGAAATGAAGGAGGAATGAGCCACATAAAACAGCCAAAGTCAGGTGCCCAAACATCTAGTTACAAGGCTGCACGTGGCAATGCTGCCCAGAAGCTTTTGGACGGTACAGAGGCGGGACACTTGACATCGCTGCTGCTGGGGTTCCCAAAGCCACACTGCCACTTCCGAGAAAATGTGGGAAATGTTTGAGGCCTCACTTACACTTCCTGCAGTGACTTGTAGGTGGTGGTATTTAACTGCCCTAGTTGAGGTCAAACGTGTATTTGCCTTTTAAAAAGAATCCTGTAATGTTTGAGTCTCTTGAAATTACAATCTATGGGATTTTTTTATTTAAAAAAAGTTATTTTGCCCGTTTGAATGGTCCCTATCCTTTGCGAACCAAAGTAGTTTCCATACACTGATGCAAACCAATGACCTCATATAAATGCATGTACGAGATTAGTGAATGATCTAGAAGCTGTCCATCCTAAATTGTATATAAAATCTGGGGAATATGTGTATGTGTTATACATTTTACCAAATGCCAAAGGAGAGTAGTGATACATCAAGTATAACTATTATTTTGTCTGTTTTAATTTCTAATCCATCAGTCATGATCTTTCAGTTCTGCAGTTTCAAACTCCAGTTTTTTCTAACCAAGAAGGAAATGAAATTTCAAAGAAATATTCACAACATAATAATATAACAAATGATTCTAAAGCTCACATTTGAAAGGGGGAATTACAAGTGTATTTCTTCTGTTGTTAAATTGCTATGAAGGGAGTCCAGACATTGTTTGCTTCTTTTAAGTCAGAATTGTTGTTTCTAGTCATTTAATCATTAGAGTGTGTTAAAATTGTATAATATAATTTTAAACATTGCTTTTCCCCCCATGTGTATGAAATCATGTCTTCTACCTAAATATTCCTCAAACCTTTCCATTTATCTCAATTCTTACGGCTACTATCTAGATCTAAATTGTTAGGGATTGAATTGTATTCTCTAAAAAGGATATGTTGAAATCCTAACGTCCAGTACCTCAGATTGTGACCTTATTTGGGCATAAGTACAAGACTGCCACGTACTGTTGTAAAGGTTAGGCCATGCATGACCTGGGGGAAGCATTCGCAAAGTTTGCCATAGTGGCGCTGCCTTGTACCGCGCTGTGCAGAATCCACCCCGGATGCAAATTCCTTGCTCTCCTGGCTTGAATTAGGCAACTTTCTTCTGAATTCCAGCAAGAATCTATGCTTCCTGCATTGATCAGATTTTATTGCAACATTTATTTTATTGCAACTCACATACCACCTTTATTTTCTTGAGCCACTAGTTATCAAACACCCTCTTAGGAAAAATCGTGACTTATCTTTTGAGGTTCAAGCTGGACATAAGAAACTGGTGGGCAGGGCGCCTGGGTGGCTCAGTTGGTTAAGTGACTGCCTTCGGCTCAGGTCATGCATGATCCTGGAGTCCCTGGATCGAGTCCCACATCGGGCTCCCTGCTCGGCAGGGAGTCTGCTTCTCCCTCTGACCCTCCCCCCTCTCATGTGTTCTCTCTCATTCTCTCTCTCTCAAATAAATAAATAAAATCTTTAAAAAAAAAAAAAGAAAGAAACTGGTGGGCAGCTGGTCTTTGCACCTTCCATGACACCTAGTTCAATGCTTCATTAGCTATTTGCTCTACAATCCACAGTCATGATTTCCCAACTTCCTTTTAGAAAAGGTCCATAACCATAATTTCTATAGGTATATATCTATTACCAGTTGGAAGTGGAAAACTGTAAAGAGACTAGTCACAGTATAAAAGCATAAGACAATAAAACTTTTCATAGTACCAAATCATTCCCTTGACTGACATGTATAAATTTCAACTATGACAGTTGAAATTAAAATCAGTGTAATAATTTATGAAAAAACTGTGTGTAATTTATGCAGATTCAAATTTCTGAATTTTATAGTTTATATAATTTATGATTTTTAAAATTATTTATAAGTCATTTAAAAATATAACTGTTCCAGGAAATTTTAAAGCTGCTAGAGTAAATCAGTAACATTTTTATGTAGGAAAAACAAAACTATCAAGAAATATTTTCTTGCCTTAAGAAAGCATCTCTGAATAAGTTTGATGTTTAAAATTCTTACAAGTGCACAAGTATTTTTGAGCCAGGCCTAGAATTCTTTGTTATCACATATTTGTAACAATGTAGTTTTGTTGATGTCATTGCTTTCTGAGAATTTTTGTAGAGAATCATGAAACAATTGTAAATAAGCCGATTTTATCTCATATGTCAGTAGCATATGAATAGCTAAGTTGGTTGAACAAGCAGACAGGAGTAAATTGAAGCATGCTGCTGAGACACACAGCTATGGTTAGAGGCTGAGGCTGAAAGAAAAGTCATCCTTCCACTTCTATTACTTTTTCATACCATAGACAAGACTCTAAAATATTTCCCATAATAAATAGTACTGGTAGGTTTTTGCAAATTTCAAGCAGAGTTCTATATCCATTGTATTTTCTACTGAAACATTACTTAGAAAAATCAGTAGAACACTTGCCTCTATGTTATTTGTTTGAAGCAGCAAAACAAAAGTCTTGTAGGGCGCCTGGGTGGCTCAGTTGGTTAAGCGACTGCCTTCGGCTCGGGTCATAATCCTGGAGTCCCTGGATCGAGTCCCGCATCGGGCTCCCTGCTTGGCGGAGAGTCTGCTTCTCCCTCTGACCCTAACCCCTCTCATATGCTCTCTCTCATTCTCTCTCTCTCAAATAAATAAATAAAATCTTTAAAAACAAAAAAAACAAAAACAAAACAAAACAAAAGTCTTATAGAAATGAAACACCAGCATATTTCTAATGTAAAGAAAACTGGACCATTATTTTTCCTCCAAAATGCATATCAGTGTGGAATATATCACTTAAGAAGGATTTGCACATTTCAATTTGCCTATTAATTTATTGTTAGGTTGGCTTTGCTGGGATTCCTATGTTGGTAAGGAAACCAAAATAATTCATTGGTAAGTCATCATTTTTCTAGTTAAATATCAAATCATCTTTTGATGATTAGAATGGCTATATAGAGGTTTTGAATCTTAGTGGTATTTAGCGTCCTGAAGTCTATATAGAATCATTACATCGCTTAGAT
Organism: Leptonychotes weddellii; assembly: GCF_054177405.1. NCBI lineage: Eukaryota > Metazoa > Chordata > Mammalia > Carnivora > Phocidae > Leptonychotes > Leptonychotes weddellii. The sequence goes on along the minus strand of NC_138371.1, from coordinate 44,624,635 downwards.
GATAATTCCTAGATTCCAGGACTAAACACGGATAAACAACCATAAATATACTCAAAAGGTTCTTAAGAATATTTTTTATGATACAGTTTTTGATTAGGAAACATATAAATATTGATGAATAGGCTAATCGAGGCTTCAGTTTTGAAGTGAGTACTTAACCTTGTCTTTGAGTACAGGGAAACTAATAAGTTTATCCAAATAAATGCATCATATAGTGACTATGAAATACCTGAGCAACCTTGACTTAATTGCTGTGGAAGTGTAATTTTTTTCAGTGAAAACATACTCTGTCTTAATGCCAGCCTTGCAGATATTTCTATGATTTATAGTTAGAGCACTTTTGAATAACTGGTGAAAAAGAAAAAAAAAAAGAAAGAAAAAACTAAGACAAGCTATGACAGCTACTTGGAAATCAGAGAATTTATAAAGAGAAACTAAGCCTCTACAAGAACAGTATTTATGCTCAAGAACTTATGTAACACAATTTAATCAGGCACAGGGTCCTAAACACAGACTGAAAATGAGTTTGGACTCTAACTGCTACACATATCCTGTAATTATAAGCCTTGCTTGTTTTTGGTTAAGTGAAATAAAGTCAATTGTAGTCTCAGCCTACACACGCACACACACAATTAAAAAACACATGATAAGGTATTATGGCAACTTAAAGTGATAAAAATATATGAAATTCACATGCTTTTAGATACCACTCCTTTTATTTCCTTTATAATATGAATCATCTTTGTTACCTAATTAAGTGAAAATAAATATTACTGACTTCTTCTTGTAGGTCAATCCACAATTTCTTTTCCCAAATGAATATTACTGTAATTACATATCATTTTGGGGGGAAAGATAATTCAGGCATATATTAGCTACTTTATAACATGGTTAAATTAGCATAAACACAGTAATTTGATATACATATTTTAAATTATATTGCAGTTAAATTTTCTATGTAAACAAATCACTAAAGGAAGATGTTTTGACAGATTATACAATACATAGTCTTTTAATTATTTATTTAGACTTTTAATTATTAATTTAGAAATTGATCTTTAATCATTAATTTGCAAATATGGCCTAAGAGTGAGACATGGTCTGTTATGTTAACGTACTCATTCTGTTTAGTTGTAACTCAGAATTCTGAGGTTCTACAGAAATCAATATCTATTTAAGATGAGAAGCAGAATACATATAAGGTCCATTTTGAAGTAACTTAATAGTTTTGCTTTCATCTCATTCCAGAGAAAAAAGTCCAGGGGCTGATAAAACTTCTTGGTAATCTAACTAAAAGAAATAAGATATTAATGGCATGGATTCAGAGGAGGTTAGAAGTTTATTGAATGCATTCTTTTAGATACATGTCATGCTCACAGAAAAGTTTATATTGAAGTGAATTGCATAAAATATTCTATTTTAATTCAGAACAATTATCTTTGTGTGCTTTACTTATTTATTTTTTTAAGATTTTCTGTATTTATTTGAGAGCGAGAGAGAGAGGGAGAGAGCATGAGCCAGTGGGAGAGGAAGAGGGAGAGGCAGAGCGAGAGGCAGAAGCAGACTTCATGCTGAGCAGGGAGCCCAAAGTGGGGCTTGATCCAGGAACCCTCTGATCATGACCTGAGCTGAAGTCAGATCACTTAACTGACTGACCCACCCAGGTGCCCCCTCTTCGTGTTTTTTAAACAGTGACATCAATAATTCTTTTTCACCTAATGTTAAGTAAAATATTTAAAAAAATACTTCATTAGGTAAATGTAAATCCAAACCATAATGAGATATCACCTCATACCAATTAGGATAGCTAATATCAAAAAAACTAAAACAAGTTTTGGTGAGGATGTGGAATATTGGAACCGTTGTCTGCTATTGGTGGTAATGTCAAATAGTGAAGCCTCTGTGGAAAACAGTGTGACAGTCCCTCAAAAAATTAAAAATAGAATTACCAGGGTGCCTGGGTGGCTCAGTTGGTTAAGCGACTGCCTTCGGCTCAGGTCATGATCCTGGAGTCCCAGGATCAAGTCCTGCATCAGGCTCCCTGCCCGGCAGGGAGTCTGCTTCTCCCTCTGACCTTCCCCCCTCTCATGTGCTCTCTCTCTCTCATTCTCTCTCTCAAATAAATAAATAAAATCTTTAAAAAAAATAGAATTACCAGGGGACACCTGGGTGGCTCAGTCAGTCAAGGGTCTGACTCTTGATTTCAGCTGAGGTCATGATCTCAGGGTGGTGAGATGGAGCCCTGTGTCGGGCTCCACACTCAGCAGGGAGTCTGCTTGAAATTCTCTCTCTCTCCTCTCCCTCTGCCCCTCCCTCCACTCTCTCTCTCATAAATAAATAAATAAATAAATAAATAAATAAATAAATAAATAGTTTTAAAAAAATAGAATTACCATATGATCCAGCAATTTAACTTCTGAGTATATATCCAAAAGAACTAAAAAATAACTGAAAAATAATTTTTAAAAAATCTAAAAGATATTTTCATACTCATATTCACAGCGGTATTATTCACAATAACCAGAAAGTGGAACTATCCGGTAATGAACTGAATTGCATTCTCCCAAAATTCATAGGCTTCAGCCCTAACCCCCAATGTGATTGTATTTGGAGACAGGACATATAAGAAGATAATTAAGGATAAAAGTGGTTATAAAGATGGGACTCTAATCCAATAGGGCTTATGTCCTTACAAAAAGAGGAAAAGACACCAAAAGTGTATGCATGTAGAAAGGAGGTGATGTGAGGACACAGCAGGAAGGAAGTGCTAGAGATTGATTACACAACCATGTGCATATACTTAACACTACTGAATTATAAAATGGTTGAAGTGGTAAATTTTATGCTATTTATCTTTACCACAATTTAAAATATCAAAGAAAAAAATCCACTCAGTTTATAACAGCGATTATGCGATAAGATAAAGATAAGTCATTAAAATGCTTTTCACTTTTGCCTTTGAAATTTAAAAGTGAATGATAATTTAAATCTTAGGAGTCAAAAACACCTTAAGTGACATAAAAGGAATAATAAGGAGGCCACCTTGTCCAAAAGTTCAAACATTAAAGCAAATCAAAGGGGAAAAAAATGAGAATAGTAGTTAAAAATAATCCAATGATAGCAAATAAATAAGGCACTTGTCAGTGGTTTCAAATCTGTTCACTATTAAAGCACCCTTTCAACTTCTTTTGTCATGCTTTATAAGCTATTGTATGTCAAAACCAAAAATTTTTAAAGAGTAATTTTCTTGTAATCATAGCCATATAAATATTAAACCAAATATAGAACTGGCACAAAGTAGTGTTACTACAGAGAATATTCTAATCATAGCTAATACAAAACCCATGAATTCTATGAAGTACTGAAAATAGATCCTTTGAAGATCTGTAGTTGAAAATTTGGGGCACATGTAAGGGAAGGTGAAGTTTAATTTTAAAGAATAGTGGTTCTTAAACATTAAGATGCATTGGAATCACCTCGAGAGCTTGCAAAGAGCACAGATTACTGGACCAAGCCCCTTAATTTCTGTCTCAGTAGGTCTGGAGGGGGATCTGAAAAAGTGTTTCCAAGAAGTTTTCAAGTGATGCCAGTGCTCCTGGTCTAGGCACCACATTTTGAGAGCCACTGTCAGAAAATGTGGAGGGCTTTTAAGAGGTAAGTTTCCAGTCCTGGAAATTGGAGCTTATCTTATAGAATTAAAATATTATACATTTGGGGCCGTTGTTATCTTTATACATACATATGAATTTAGTAATTATAATGACATTTAGTACATATTAAATGATTCCCAAGTGATAACATGTCTGCATGCAGACTTGTTACCATTATGTAATAAATGTACCCTGTAGTCTATATCATCTTAATTAGTGACCCTTTTTTAATTAGGTGCATATAAACACAAGAATCAAATCATCACCATGATTTACAGAATGAGGAATATGCTCGATGAGGTTTCATGTGTTTGATTTCAGCTACCACACTCTTGTTCTGATCATACTTTTATACGAATATTCATAGTACCTCCCTGTCTTGTGTAGAGGGTAAGGATATTGTGTCTGCCCACATTACCTCTACTCCACAGCCACTGACTGTTCCTTCAGATTGGTAAGTGACTACCAGGGAATGGTCTAAACTGTTTGCACACTTTCTCTTTGCAAGGTTCTTCTCTTCTTCCTTTAAGGAATGAACACACTGCTACCATCCAGTTTGAGGACTATCTAGTTTTATGACTAAGAAATGTGTGACCCAGATGATTCAGGATCTAGAGAAGCTACAATAACAAAGTATGTGGGAATTTTATACTTTCTTTTTCTTTCATATTTAGAGTGCAACTACTTCTCAAACACAAACTACCAAGAGTGCTCTGTAACACATATTTTAGTATAATATGATAAACTATTGCTCTTTTAAATTTCATGAGATACAGTGGGTTATAAGATTTCTATAAATTGGTCAGAAATAATGTCAGCAAGCTTTTGTAATATCATGAGTAGCCATAAACTGTTGTTCATCTCCCTTTAAAAGTACTTTTTTTTTTTTAAAGTACATGAGGAAGGGGAATGACTGATTAACTGTGTGAGTAGTTTACTCATTTAACAAATATTTATGTTGTGTATGAAGCCACTGTATGAGATGCTGGATATATAGGTGTAAAAGAAAAGCAAACTTACTATCTCAAGAAGCAAATACTGTTTTTAGTAGAAAAAGATAAAAAATAAGTTAACATGAAAAATGTCAAAGAGTCAAAGCAGCATAATGTGATACCAAGTTATTTGGTAGGAACTATTGATAACCATTGCCAAATGTCTAAAATTAAGACTATCTAGAAAAATAATGAGAGAGGAGGCAACTCAGAACTTTAGATCCTCCTGTTTAGAACTGTAGAAAACTGTTTGGCAGTGTCTAAAATTCCAAATATATGAATACTCTATATTCTATGACCCCCAAATCCCATTTGTAGGTATAGCCAATAGAAATGTATATGTGTGTGTGCTTGCGCATGCTACATGGAAATACCTGTACATGAATAAAGATGTTTAGAGCATCATAGCTCAAACCCCGAAAATAGGTCTCATTTAAATCAAGAAGGAAACATAAATAAATTGTGGTCTATTCGCATAGTGGAAAAGTATCCAGTAAGGAAGATGAACAAACTAATGCTACCTGCAAGAAAAGGACTCTCACAACCACAATATTAGGCACTGGAAACCAGGCACAAATCTATTTGTATTCTATGATTCCAATGGTATAAATTTAAAATAGGCAATACCATTGCAATAGGTTAGAAACGATGATATTGATTACCTTTGGGAATGAAGCTGGAGTACCTGGGGGCAAGGGAAAGGAATCTTCTCAGATAATTGTATTATTAGTGATGTGTGCTATGTAACAAATCACAAACTTAGTGGCTTAAAAACACCCCCCCCACACACACACACACTAAATATCTCACAGTTTCTGTGGGTCAGGAGTTCAGGCAGGGTTTAGTTGGGTTCTCTGCTTCAGAATGTCCTCAGGCTGTATTCAAGGTGTCAGCGAGACTGAGTTCTCATCTGTAGAATCAACTGGGGAACAGTCTACTCCCAAGATCACTCATCTTGGCAGTATTCAGTGTTTGACTGTTGTTAAGACTGAGCCCCTTAGCTCCTACAGGCCCCCTGCAGCTCCTTAGTATGTAGACCTCTTCATGGAAGCTCACAAGATGGCTGCTTGCTTCCTCAGGGCAAACACAGAAAAATGCTGGAAACGTGGAGTCTTGTATAACATAATCACAAGAGTGACACCTCATCACCTGAGTCAAGAAAAGTAACCAAATTATGAGAGTCACATCCCATCACCTTTGTCACATTCTATGAGTTATAAGCAAGCCAGATGTCTGATCATTCACTTTCCAGAGGAGAGGGATACACAAAAGTGTGATTACAAGGAGTCAAAGATCATTGGGAGACACCCTAGGGTCTGCCTGCCTCAATGGAATGTACTATTTCTTGTGTTTTTTTGTTGTTATTTTACATTATTGTATATAAATGTAAGGGAATACAATTACTTCAAAACAGATAATGTTGTTTTTTTATAACAGCTTTATTGAGATGTAAATCACATATTTACAGAGATGTGCAACCATAACTATAATCGATTTTAAAACATTTTCATCAGTCACTCAAAAAAAATTCCATAACCCACTAGAAGTCACTCTCCTCCCCCAGCTCTAGGCTAATAGACTGCCTGTCTATTTTCTGTCTCTGTAGATTTGCCTTTTCTGGACTTTTCATATAAATGGAATTGTATAATATGTTATCGTTTGTGATTTGCTTCTTTCACTTAGCTGAATGTTTTCAAGGTTCATCCATGATGTAGTATGTATCAGCATATCATTCCTTTTTTTGTAGCCAAATGGTATTACCTTAAATGGATATAAAACATTTGTTTATCTGTTCATCAGTTGATGGACCTTTGGGTTGTTTCCCCTTTTTGGCTACTGTGAATAATGCTGCTGTGACATTTATGTACAAGTTTTTGTGTGGACATATGCTGTCATATCTCTTGGGTATATACCTAGAAGTGGGATTTCTGAGTCATATGGTAAATCTATGTTTAAACTTCTGAGGAACTGTCAGACTGATTCCAAAGGGGCTATATCATTTTGCGTTCCCACCAGCAATGTACAAGCGTTATAATTTCTTCATATCCTTGACAACATTTGTTCTCTGTCTTTTTGATTATAACCATCCTAGTGGGCGTGAAGTAGTATCTCATTGTGACTTTAATTTGCATTACCCTGATGGTTGATTTTTTTTTTTAATGTGGATGTGTTTAGTAGAGGACAATTCATTGAGTTGTACCCTGTGATTTAACATTTTTCTGTATAATTCATTATGTTATTTTAAAAATAGTGTCACTGATACTGCACCACAATGTACAGAGAAATAGTAAACAAGTCCTCAGACTCAGCCCACATGGACATTAAACAATTATTTCAGTTTTTCTTGACTGTGTTGTCAGTTCTTACAACCACCAACCGCATTGGGAATACATTAATACAAATGGAAGTTTTGGCGAATCATTGTCCTGGTCTATATTCAATTGATGCTCCCCACAGAGAGAGAGACAGAGGCAGAGCCAGAGAGGGGGAGGGAGCATACGAGAATACCTACAGTATTACCCATCATCTAGTAATAATCATGAGGGGAAGCCAGGTAACTGATCAAGACTAATTACTACAACAATGTAGCATGAAATAGAAAGAGTAAGGGGCGCCTGGGTGGCTCAGTTGGTTGGGTGACTGCTTTCGGCTCAGGTCATGGTCCTGGAGTCCCGGGATCGAGTCCCGCATCGGGCTCCCTGCTCGGCGGGGAGTCTGCTTCTCCCTCTGACCCTCCTCCCTCTCCTGCTCTCTGTCTCTCATTCTCTCTCTCTCAAATAAATAAATAAATAAATCTTAAAAAAAAATTTAAAAAGAAATAGAAAGAGTAAGCAGAAAACACCATATATTGGAGCTTAGTATTAAATGTTAGCAGAAAGTCAGGAGAAAAGTGGCAGAATTTAGGGAAGAATTGATTGTTCAGTTCATATGCACACACTGAATCTGGATAGAAAGCTGTATCAGTAAAAGTGAAGAAAATACTTACATAGTCTACTGTACTCCACAGATATTTATTCAAAGCTGATATAACAACTTCTCTGAAATCCTGCCTCTTTGAGGCAATTGGGGTATTAGCAAATGTTAAGAAAGTAGTTGTACTTTTTTTTTTTTTAAAGATTTTATTTATTTGAGAGAGAGAATGAGAGAGAGCATGGGGTGGGGGAGGGTCAGCAGGAGAAGCAGACTCCCTGCCGAGCAGGGAGCCCGATGTGGGACTCGATCCTGGGATTCCAGGATCATGACCTGAGCCGAAGGCAGTCGCTTAACCAACTGAGCCACCCAGGCGCCCTGTACTTTTTTTTTTTAAGTAAGTGCTATGAAGAATACACAAAATGCAAATCTATGTGTTAACTGCTTTTTTGCTGATGTATCTTTTTTTTTTTTTAAAGATTTTATTTATTTATTTGACAGAGAGAGACACAGTGAGAGCAGGATCACAAGCAGGGGGAGAGGGAGAGGGAGAAACTGGCTTCCCGCGGAGCAGGGAGCCCGATGCGGGGCTCGATCTCAGGACCCTGGGATCATGACCTGAGCCGAAGGCAGACGCTTAACAACTGAGCAACCCAGGCGCCCCTTTTGCTGATGTATCTTAAAAATAATAAAAGTATACATAATTAACATCTACCACATGGTAACTGGTAAACTATATAATGCAGTGAAAACCACGTGTACAACATAGGGCTTGCTCCTGTGGACATGAAACAAGAACGTATAATGTGACATGATAATTCTTTACTCCAGGAGAATATAGAAATGTGTTTCGAAATATTATTTTTTTTCTTTGTGGATGGTTCTCAGGGGTCAGAGAAAATGAATTCTTGCCAGGAAAGAAGTGGAGAAAGAACTTTTTAAATTTTTGCTTGTTTTATTGGTTTGGTCAGAATTTGTGAAAGGAGAACCATCCTCCTTAACACTGCTTGGACTTCTGTTCTTTTCTCCACCTGGGACAGAATATATTTTCTTACATTAATACCTCTCTCCCAGTTCGTTCCTGTAGTTCATGAAGGTAGTTTGTTTGCATGTTAAGATGAAAACCAGCACATTTTATTTCATCATTTATGGAGTTTTTTGAAGAAGGCTAAGTTCTATTTTTGATTCCTTTATTCAAAATACTTGCTCTAAGGGCGTGCGATCTCAGCAATGCATTTTTGCCTCATCTGAAGTGGTGTTAATGAAAGAGAGAAGGGTCAGTGAGTATAAAAATGTGTGGAGAAAATCAAAACGTGAGAAAGTTAAAGCATTGTGGCATGGGCCGTCTGGATGTCAATTATGTGATTAGCGATCCTTAAGCATGACTTATAATCAGAAAGAAAGTGACTACACACTGTGAAGGAAGAGGTTGATTACACTCTTTTTCTCCCTAATGCCAGATTTTATTTTTTACATTCTATGTGAAATGAAAAAAAAAACAAAATAAAAATCTCCATATTTGTTTTATAACAGAATTGCCTTAATATCTATGAAAGAATGATTTTGAGATAATTATTTTAATCTGCATTTCCTAACATTCTTTTCTGATGTATTGTAAAACTCCATGTAAATATGAGCAAACGTAATATGTATCATTTCCTCAACACTAAGATCATTTTTGAGCTCTTATGAACTTTATGTATTTAGACATTTCTAAAATGTCATTCAAATTTGTAAACAGCTCACTGAGGTCTCTTTCAAAAATCAAGTTGTTTATGATTATCTTAAAAAAAGATTATTTACCCAGTTTGGAAAGCCATAAAATGAAAGCACAATAACCATAAAGAAAGCAGAGACTCCTAATTTTCATAAAAATGGGACCAAGTGTAGTGACAGTCCCTTTCGAAGTGAAGTCAAAGCTTCCTTGGTGAGTAAGTGTCACTCTCCACGATAATCCTAGCAGCCTGCTATGCGGTTGTGCAGTGAAGGTTGACATGTGTGGGTCCTAAAGTCCTTCTCTAGAGAAAACTACGGTTTTCATGAGTGTCCTAGGATCAGCAACGCCTGAGCTGATTTTAGTAAATGCTTATACAAGGAAGTTTTCTTCTTTGGGAGTTAGGAATATTACGAAAAAACAAATGGTTCTTCTTTTCATTTTCTCAGACAACTTCCCTCAGGCTATTCTCTGTGGTCTAATTGTCCACAGAAGCTTGAATATTTAGTATCTATAATGACATGGTGAAAGATTTATACTGCTAAAGCATTCCCTAGCCATGAAGCAAGATAAAATTGCACTAATTCTCATTACCAAAAACGAAGATGGGTAAATGGGGTGGAGCAGTAGATGTCTGGGTATGACAGCAAATCTTTGCTCAGCTAGATATTAGTATTTCATGGATGAGTCACCAAATGCAAAAATTATAAAAATCTAATGACCCTCTGGAAGAATTTTTCTTAGAAATATTATTACATTTCATCATAATTATTGATGGTGTTTACAAAACTGATAGGACTAGGATCATTCATTTTCTACAAATATTTATTAAACGTCTTCTCTGTGCCAGGTACAACACTGAAAATATAGTGGACAAATAAGAAAGAAAATATTTACACTCCAAAGTGATTTACTTTTTTCTTGAATCAGAAAGACAGCTAAATAATAAGTAAATAAACAAATATGCATGCAAATGAGGAAATGTTTGGTACTAGGTGCAATAAACAAAATGAAAACAGGGTTTTAAGATATAAAGTGTTTAGTGGATGTGTGAGTTCAGGAAATGTTTTGTTTTTGAGAGGAATCAGAAACCAGGCTTTATGAGAATGGCAAGAAGAATCACTATAGAAAGACTTAATATTAGCTTGCGGTAGGAACAGTGGAGAGGGAGACAGTCTAAAAATTTTGTTCTTAATTTTTTAATTATTAACAAGCCCTTGTCATTCTGAGTGAATAGATGGCACTTTTTTAGGTCCAGGTTTTGTTGGCTGTTTTATACAAACCTCATTATCTTTCTTGTAAACTTCTATGTAAAAGCTGGTCTTCGGAATGGGTAATTATTCCCTTTATTTGTCAGAAAGATTATTCATACATTTGAAATACGGCAAATTTGGGAGACACACCTTACAATGTCATAAAAGGAGCAAAAGTCTCCTGAGGGTTATCTAGGGAAATGTAATTAGTTCACTCATTATTGCTATTGATTAAAGTCCCAGACTTAGTGAATTTGCATACTAATTTGTATATTGCTCCAAATGGAACTGATAACACCGGATATTAGAGTTTGTGGTTCCACTGGACATTACTCAGTTATCCTAACATTGCCTAGCTTTGTAAATGCTGTTTGGACTGATTTTGACATCTGTTTTCCTCATTCATTAATGAGTAGAAAAATCCTTTGGCACATGTTTATTTTATATTGGAGTTTGCAGTCATGATTTTTAACTTTTTAAAAAATATATTTTGATATCTGAGATACTTATATGAAGCTTGGTTGCTCTAGTCAACAGTATCATCCATAGCTCTCTTCTTTCTTGCTCATTTGCATGTAAGAAAGAACAAAGAAGTTCTCTGATCGAAGGATTATTCCAGCATATTTGTGGAAAATGTTGATACTTGTCTCTGTTTTAATTTTCATTCCATTTGACTGATTTCATGGGACATCCTCATTGCCCAAAAGACACCTCAAGAGTTCTTTCACCCCCTCAAATGTAATGATCTCTACTTCCACATTCTTCTGTCCCCCATTCACACAACCAACGGGACCCACAACCAACTGGACCCACAGATGCACCAACTCAGAAATCTTAGTCATGTGTCCTAATTTCTGGTAACAGGTTCTTACCCTGCAATGTCTCAGTTTATAGTACCACAGTGCCTGTTTCTGAACCTCAGAGAGACTTCCAGGCCTTAATTTTTTCCTTCTAGATTATTGACTCTCTCACTGCGTTGTCTTTGTCCACGTGTTTAAATGACACGATGAAGCCCTGAACTGCTTTCTCCCGTTCCCCTAGGTCCCTTGCACTTTAATCTCTACCCCATTCCAGCCAAACAAGACCCTAACCCAGAAGAGTGACCGTATTCACTTTCTCTTCTGCCATGGAAAGGAGGCTTAGCTCTATTTAAAAAAAAAAAAA
>NC_138371.1:44575644-44612852 GCF_054177405.1 Leptonychotes weddellii | reverse complement strand
TTGGGGAGGGTATGTGCTATGGTGAGTGCTGTGAATTGTGTAAGACTGATGAATCACAGATCTGTACCCCTGAAACAAATAATACATTATATGTTAAAAAAAAAAAAAAAAGATAGTAGGAAGGGTAAAATGAAGGGGGGAAAATCAGAGGGGGAGATGAACCATGAGAGACTATGGATTCTGAGAAACAAACTGAGGGTTCTAGAGGGGAAGGGGGTGGGGGGATGGGTTAGCCTGGTGATGGGTATTAAAGAGGGCATGTATTGAATGGAGCACTGGGTGTTATACGCAAACAATGAATCATGGAACACTACATCAAAAACTAATGATGTAATGTATGGTGATTAACATAACATAATAAAATAAAATTAAAAAACCAACAAACAAAACAAAACAAAATAAAAACAAAACATAAAATTAAAAAAGAAAAACCTCATGTAATTATTAATAACTTATTTGATTACATTAGAATCCAACTAAGGCCAACAAATCCAACACATTTGTTGATGTGTTTCTTTTTTTTTTTTTTTTAGATTTTATTTATTTGACAGAGAGAGAGAGATACAGCGGGAGAGGGAACACAAGCAGCGGGAGTGGGAGAGGGAGAAGCAGGCTTCCCGCGGAGCAGGGACCCGGATGCAGAGCTCGATCCCAGGACCCTGGGATCATGACCTGAGCCAAAGGCAGACGCTTAACGACTGAGCCACCCAGGCGCCCCTGTTGATGTGTTTCTTAAGTCTTTTTAACCTATAGTTTCAGCCTCCATCTTTCCCTTTTCATTGTAGTTTATCTGTTGAATAATCTCATAAAATGCATTTTAATTTGAATTATTTGTCCTGTAGAATTTCCTGCAGTCTTTTCTTTTTTCCCCTTCTTTCTGGATGCATTCTTGTATTTCTGGGATGGTGGTTTTTTTTTTTTTTTTTTTAAAGATTTTATTTATTTATTTGACAGAGAGAGACACAGCGAGAGAGGGAACACAAGCAGGGGGAGTGGGAGAGGGAGAAGCAGGCTTCCCGCTGAGCAGGGAGCCCGATGTGGGGCTCGATCCCAGGACCCCGGGGATCATGACCTGAGCCGAAGGCAGACGCTTAACGACTGAGCCACCCAGGCGCCCCACTGGGATGGTGTTTAATAGGGTCCTCTGTTTTGAGAGTTTGATCTGAAGGCTTGTGATTCAAGATTGCCTTGATGTGTCTTCCATCAGTAGGCACCTGTGTGCTGTCTCTCTTTGTGTGTTGTTTTAGCCATTCATGATGGCTGCCTAAATGTATTATTAATTAGGTGTTTAGAAATAGTAATATTCTATTTCTACCATTACTTTTTTCATATTATTATGTTCAATTAGTCATTACTTTCTCATTTATTATTTGGAATACTTTTTAAAAAAGAAACTTTCTGGGACGCCTTGGTGGCTCAGTTGGTTGGGCGGCTGCCTTCGGCTCAGGTCATGATCCCCAGGTCCTGGGATCAAGTCCCGCATCGGGCTTCTTGCTCAGCAGGGAGTCTGCTTCTCCCTCTGCCTGCCACTCCCCTTGCTTGTACACACTTGCGTGCTCTCTCTCTCTGACAAATAAATAAAATAAAATCTTAAAAAAAGAAAAAGAAAAACTTCCTTTGTCAGCTGTTTTGTTACCTAGAGGCAGTTCATATAGAAAAGGTAGAATATATGCAACATTCTTCTTCTTTCTTTACCAGTTTCTAAAGTAATGATTTGGTTCTCTTGCACCCTACAAAAGGGATAACGGGGCTCTATGTGTGTGTGTGTGTATCATTATGAAATTATGAATTTATACACATTTGATGCGTTTAAATCCATTGAGGTTTTTATGCTCATTTAAAAAAAAATCTTTGGCCAGTGGGAGCCCCTGTAAGGTGGCTGCTGAGTCCTTTGACATAACCCGGGTATTTGAGAGCTTTCCTGCTTTCTGACCTTTTAATATACTGCAGACTCATTTCCAGGTTATTACTTGTGAGAATAATGTTTTGAGACCTCAATCGGAGACTCTGTGGTGCTGATTGCTACTGGATTTTTAAAAATTATTTCTAAACCTATAAATGGACAGATTTAGCAAATATGTTTTATTTGATTTCTTCTTAAAACTTAATATGGTATAAATTCATGCTGATAGCTCTTAATTTAACTTCAGATCTAAAGAATTTTTTATTTAATCTTACCAACTTAAATATTCTACATTAGCTGCAAAACTTCTCTAAGGCTTCGAAAAATAAAAAATGTAAACTCATAATACAATTAATCTGTTCTGATTTGGGGGAGGAGGGTATTTAGTTCTAGTAAAAACTGATACCCATTTCTATCTAAAATTTCCCTTTGAAAACTAAGTATTTCCAAAAACTTAGCCAGTCATTTTCCTGAAAAATTATGTTGATGAGTTGATTAAAATATTAGCTAAATTCTTTGAGTATATTCAGTATTAAAATATAATAGACTGAACAGCATATTGTAGGTTATATGATTAATAATTCATTTATAAAATTGTAATTGAAGTAGTTTGTTTTAAAGGATTATAATAGCTTTTCTGGTGTGACTTTTCCCCTGAAGTTTGGAGAAATCTACATTCAAATAAAAAATATGCACTTTTTTGTTCCAGACTGAGTCTAGCATTATGCTGCCAAGCAACTATGTTAAAACTCCCATGACTCCTGAGAATTTTCTTCCTTTGCCTTCAGATAAAAAGCTTTGACATGCACAAATTAGTGGCAGCTTCATTTTGTTATGATGATTTGTTACTTTCACATTATCTAATTTTCTCATTTGATAAATATTATTGAACACATAATTTCCAGGAGGCACTGTTCTAGACCCTAGGAAAATTGTTAGTAAAGAAGCCTAATATACCCCACCTCTTGTTGGGCTTATATTATAAAGATGAGAGAAAGTCCATCAACAAACTAACACCTATGTGTCAAGTGGTTATAAGATAGAGCAGGATAAGGGAATGAGAGGGACTAGGTTATGAGTGTTACTGTAGATGGGGCTGTCAGGGAACATCTGTTTATACCACCTTTATAATTCAGACACCATTTAAGAAAAATCTTGTGTAATAATGTACTTCTAAATATAGTTATTAAACAAACGTTCTTTGAGTACCTGTAATGTGCTGGGCCCTGTGACTGACACTGAAGGTACAGAAGAAAACAATATAAACCCTAAAGTTGAGAAGCTCAAGGACTAAACAGTTGGACAGAGCTTTACAAACTCGGCATTGTACATCTCAGCATCCCAGGCCTACTGGATCAGCATCTTTGGGAAAGGGGTTAAGTCTTCTATCCTTCCAAAGTCCATGTAGCTATTTTGGTGTGGACTCAGAGTTAAGAATGAATGACCAGCAGAAGAATACAATAGTAAAATTCTATCTCAGCATCTACCAACAAAATTTCACCAGTGTTTCTTATTTGTAGTCATTCAGGCTACCACAAACACCATTCTTCTTTGTCTTGCTCTTCCAAATATATCCTGGTGATTTTCAAGGCATTTGAATGTCATATTTTGAAGCTGCAAATGGAGGTTGGGTAGACAGGTCTCCCAGGTGCGGACGTGCCCACCTGTGTGGCTATGAAGTCAGACTGGCTTTTCACCTGTGATTACCAGCCACAGACTACTTCTACTGCCACAATTAAGGTGGCAGATGGAATTAGGTTGCTAATTAGCTGACGTTAAGATAGGGAGATAAGCCTGCATTATTCAGCTGAGTTTAATGTGGTCACGAGTACTTGAATGCGGAAGAGGGAGAAGAGTCCGTGTCTGAGTGAGGTGAAGTGAGAAATACTTGACTATCACTGGCTTTGAAGGAATGCAGCTCTAGCCAAGGAATGCAGGCGCCCTTGGAAAAACCAAGACACCATGCTCTGCTAGAACCTCCAGAAAGGAGCGCAACCCTGTGGCCACCTTGATTTTAGCTCGGTGAGACCCATTTTGGACTTCTGACCTATAGAACTGTAAGATAATAAATGTGTGTTGTCTTAAGCCACTAAATTTGTGATAATTGGTTTCAGCTAAAAATAGGAAACCAATGCAGTCCCTAAGGTTTCAAGGATCTTAGTTCTGGGAAGCAGTCTTCAGTGTAAATAAATTTTGCAATCGTTTTTCCCATTGGATACAGTAGTTCCCCAAACAAATAAACCTGCAGGGGCTCATGCTTTACAATTCTAGACATTCCCAAATGTGGATTTATGCACAGTATGTGTACAGCTTAGGCTGCGACATCTCCATTCTAAGATCTAGTTTAATTAGGATTAAGAACATGCCCAATAAAGGGGTCCCGCTGTGTTTCAAGTTTTAGAAGAACTGGTCACAGTATGTGGTACACGAGCAAAAATTTCATGCTAAACATGTTAATTCCATCACATATATGAACTAAGTAAAGTTGCTGACAAGGCTAAGACTAAATCACCACTGAAAATATTTAGTAATTTAACAATTTTTACTATATTTTGACTTTGTAATGGGCCAAGGAGGTGCTGCTTTATTTATAGGATGCTATGCCTGTATCATATAATGTCTTGTTTGAGCAATAACGAACAACTATCTATGCTTTTCCTCAGAAAAAAAGAAGAGAATAATTGTTAATATTTAACGCATATTTAATTTGTTTATATTTTCAGATAAAATCACCTCTTAAAACAAGATAAGCTGACATTTCAATAAATTTTAGCTATGAATGATATCTTGATAATACCACACTGGTTTAAATACTCATTCTGCTTTAAGGAAACACTTTAAAATCTTCCATGGACATTTGCATTATCTAAATTCCTGTGGGTACCACACTACACCTTGGCTGCTTGGAGTTATGAGGTTTTTTGTTACTGACTCTACTCGCCCCATCAAACGGCGCTCGCAAGTGCCTAAATTGTGATAATTATACAAAGATCTTTAGCTCACTCTAACTTCAGCTCCCTTGTATCATCTTTGTGCAAGAGAAAACCTCTTTCTGAAATTTTTCTTTTCATAATCAGAGCAGAGAGATGGGAAACATGAAAGAATTTCTATTCGTTTTTTAGGGCTACCATAACAAATGATTACAGGCTGGGTGGCTTAAATGACAAAAATTTATTTTGCCATCGTTCTGGAGGCTAGAAGTCCATGATCAAAGTGTCAGCAGGGTTGTTGTTGTTGTTGTTTTCCTGAGGCCTCTGTCTTGATGTGTAAATGTTCATCCTCTTCCTGTGTCTTCATGCCAGCTTCCTTTTGTGCACACCTGTGTTCTAAATCTCTTTCTCTTGTAAGGACACCAGTTGTGTGGGATTAGGGCCCACCACATCAATTTATTTCACTGTAATGACCTCTTTGAAGGCCCAGTCTCAAAATAGAGTTACATTCTGAGATACAGGGCTGGAGCTTCACCATAGGAATTTGGTGAAGAGGGAGCACCATTTTGTTCATAACCGAGCTCTTCTGCAATAAGCTGTTGACATCTAGTTTTCCAATAGTTTTTGCTTGTTTGGTTCCTGGGTTCTTCTCCTCTCTACTCCTAGTCTCTGAAGTTTAAAATGAGCATAAGAGTTTTGCTTGCATTGTTTACCTTGTAGACAACCTAGCATTCTCCCCACCTACCCCAGTCAATTTTTTGTTCATATTTGTTTTTAATAGTAGTATTTTTCTTTTGTCTCAGTGTGATTTCAAATTTGTGTTCAAATTTTTGAATATATGTATGTATATATAAATATGTATTCCATGTTTAAAAAATACGTGTTCTATAAGAAGAGTGGGTTTTTTGTTGTTGTTGTTGTTGCTTTGTTTTTTTATTTTTTTTTTTAGGTAATACATTTTTAAAGGTAGAAATTCTATAACTTGGCGTAGATAGACGACCACAGTGTGTGATAGTGTAGGGACGGGGCAGAAGGATACAATGCCCTAAAGTTTGAGAAATCTGTATAAAAATAAATGAGGTAAATGATTACCACAATCTTCCAAGTTTTTGATCTAGCACAGGCATCTCTTTATTCTATGTGTTAAATCTTGTTATCTTTTAAGATAAAATAACCATGAAAGTTAAAGATAACACATTTTTAGGAAATATTTTTGGAAGAGTGATAGAAATCTTATGATTCACTGAGTAACCATTATAAAATAAATTGTAAATTTTTTTTTTTTTTTTTTTTTATTTCCCTCCCTTGTAGACCAGAAAATAGGTCTACGGAGCCACAGGTTCATGTTACACAGTAAATACTCTTAACTTTGGTGACCAGGCCCTTTCCTTCTCCTCTTCCTTTCTCTTCTCCATCTTCTGCTATTTCTCCCCTGTGATTTTCTGATACATCTCTGAGTAGGAAACCTCATGAGTCAGCTTCTCTGGTTTTTCTTGTAAGTTGATAATATCCTGCCTTATAATTTTAGCATCTCTTTAACTCTGGAAGAGCCCACTTCTCCCACAGTGTGTTCACCATAGTATGTCTAAGGCTCTGGGAGTCGTAATGTCTCATTTATTTCTCCACGTGGAAACCCTCAGGAGACGACATCGCCATTACACTGTCCTTGTGGAGGCAGGAAGCTGTCCCTGTTGGAATGACAGAAAGTGGTTTGTCAGTTTCTACTATAACTTCCTCTTCAGCAGTACCATATTGCCATAAGAAAGAATTTTAAGACCATTGTCTCATTTAGATGGAATAAAGTATTAAATGCTTTTTCACATTATTGCCAGAACTAGGGCATCATTTTTCTAGTTTTCCTTCAAAGAGTGTTTACTTTTGAAATTCTCATCATGAAAAGGACCAGTTCGGTTATCAGAAAGCTACTATTACGCAGATTTGCAAAGAAACACAAACAAAAAAGTGCTCATTATAAATCACGATGCTTCTTGACTTCCATGTGGCTCAATACAATTCTGGGAAGGCGAGCTACGTTGTCTTCTAAGCACTGAAGACAGTCTTTACCTGAGTGCCCTAAGATGGAATTCCAGGAGAATGCTGGGTTTCAAACTTCTTTTAACAGCAAGCTATTTTTGCTATCTGCAATCTTAGATATTTAGATAATATGCATATTTATATGAATATATATTATATATTTTATATACACATATGAATGTATATTGTATATATTTACATGAATCTAGATTGTATATTTTATATTACACATTATTATATTTATAGCATAAATCTGGAGTATTTTTGGCAACGATCTGCTTGGCACACACTTCGTTCTCTTCATTCTTCTTTGTCATCTCTGAAAAGTCAGATAGGTATGCTGTGGTGAATAGGTTTCACTCTCAGCAACTGAAACTGCTAGAATGGCTTGTAAGAGAATCCATGGTCCCAACGGATTCTGAGTAGCACGCATTTGTGATTCTAAGTTTGGAAGTAGGCAAAACTGTAGAGTAGGAAAAAGTTTCTCAATATTCCAGCTTTCCCTTTCCTGTAAACCTATTGTATTTTGCTCTATTTTGCTCTCCTGAGACACATGTTGTCAGTCTTTTTTTCCCTGAAATGACTGAGTTTCAGTTTCTTAACTCACCACTTGTAACAAACTTCTTAAATTTTTTGCATATTTGAAATATTTGCATTTCAAAAACAACAATGCCATCAGTTATAAGAAAGTGGAATCTGAGAACTCCATCAATGGCAGGTAAACTTGGACTTGGGTGTTAGGTGGAAGCTTTCCCAGTCCTTCCAAAGTCAGATCACTGGAGATGTGGGCTTTACTATCTGTTCATTTTTCTGACCCTGCTTATCTCTCTGCTTTTGCTGCCTTTGTTATACATACATTACATATCTAAAAGTTCGTTCTCACATAAATATTGCTCATAAAAATCCATGTATCATTGGGCTGGTATCCCTACAGAGTTGTCTTCTTAGAGTTTCTGTCCCTGAAAATAAAACATCCTGTCTTGATCAGCTCTGGTGGCCGTAATAAAACGCCATACATAGATTGTGTGGCTCAAACAACAGAAATTTGTTTTTCACAGTTCTAGGAGGCTGGAAATCCAAGATCAAGATGTCAGTATGGTCAGGTTTTAGTGAGGAACCTCTTCCTGGTTTGCAGAAGGCTGCTATTTTGCTATGTCTGCAAAAGGTGAAGGGAGAGATCTTGAGTATCCTCTTTTCATAAAAGCACTAATCCCATCAGAAGGGCCCTACTTTCACGACTCAATCTAACCATAATTACCTCCCAAAGGTCCTGCCTCCAAATACCATTACATTGGGAGTTAGGGCTTCAGCATATGAAGTTGAGGTAGAACACAGCCATTTGGTCCCTATCACTCTCAAATATCTACAGGAGACCCTTCAGGCTCCTTAACCCCTATTTGCCCATTTACTTATCTAAATTTATCAGGAATATAATTCTTGGACAAGTAATATGCCATAAAATATTTGATACATCAATCTGCATAAATTAATAGTAACTTATTTTAAAAAACTCAAAAGAGCTTTCCAAGTCTGAATACTGTTATTTTAAGTGCTCTTAAGTGCAATTAATGTAACTAAGTACTAATGAAATTCAACCACCACATTTGGATAGTGTAATATGCCCATAATAACTCTAACTTTTCATCTTTTTTTTTTAACTTTTCATCTTCTAAAACCACATTTGTCATTCACATTATTGGGTTCTCATGATATTATTGTGGAAGAGAAAAAGTTATTAATATCTTATTAAAACTTCAAATGAAGACAGTCAATTCTTTTACTTTAAGTTCTGTATTAATTTTTGAATGGTCAGACTGCATGGAAGCCGTTCATCATGAATATGAAAATATAATTTAAGCCTGGTTTAACTTGCTAAATAAAAAGGTTGCAAAAGACCTATATAAACATATAGGTAGGCAAATGTAAATGCACTTGTATGTGCATATACACATACATAAACATATGCATACACTCATGTATGAAACGTATACACCATATATAAATATGTGCATGTATGGATGTATACAAACATCCATATAGTCATATATGCATTTATTTGATTGGAATTTTGAGAATAGAAGTCAGGAAAAAGAGCTAAGACAACTTGACTCTTCTCAGTTTAGGATCACTTGGTCATCTGAATGAAATATGCTACTTCAAGTCAGATAGAGCCACCAGAAGTTATGTCTGGTATGTTATGTTAAGATCTAGCTAAGGTCAGAGAGTGTCTTGGATTTAAAATGTATGACTATCAGCAAAAATGTGGGATTATAAATTTTAAAAAATCTTGTAATTCCAAAAAATATCCTAACTGTAAAGATAAAAAGGATCTCCTTAGGGACACCTGGGTGGCTCAGTCGGTTAAGCATCTGCCTTCGGCTCCGGAAACAATTCCAGGGTCCTGGGATCCAGTCCCACATCAGGCTCCTTGCTCAGCTGGGAGCCTGCTTCTCCTTCTGTCTGCCGCTTTCTCTCTAACGATCTCTATCTCTGACAAATAAATAAATAAATAAATCTTAAAAAAAAAGATCTCCTTGGGTGCCTGGGTGGCTCAGTCGGTTAAGCGTCTGCCTTCGGCTCAGGTCATGATCCTGGAGTCCCTGGATCGAGTCCCGCATCGGGCTCCCTGCTCGGCGGGGAGTCTGCTTCGTCCTCTGACCCTATCCCCTCTCATGTGTTCTCTCTCTCTCATTCTCTCTCTCTCAAATAAATAAATAAAATCTTTAAAAAAAAAAAAAAAAGATCTCCTTAAAATGTTTACAGGAGGTAGTACTTTAACCTTAAGTATTTTCTTTCCAGCCTTATTAAGGTATGATTGACAAATAAAAATTGTATATCTTTAGGTTGTACAACATGATTTTTTTAAAGGTGTACAAGGTAATGATATAATATATATATGCATTGTTAAATGACTACCACAATCAGATTAATTAACATCTTCATCACCTCACATAGTTACCTTTGTGTGTGTGTGTATGGTGAAAACACTAAGATATACTCAGTAAATTTCAAGTATGTAATACTTGAATTATTATTAAATGCTGTACTTTAGATCCCCAGAATTTATTTATCTTATAATTGAAAGGTTGTACCCTATGACCAACATCTACTCATTTCTGCCACTACCCAGCCCTTGACAATACTCATTTTACTCTCTGACTATGAATTCAAGTTTTTTAGATTCCACATGTAAGTGAGGTCATACAGTACTTTTCTTTCTGTATATGGTTACTTTCACTTAATATAATGTACTCTAGGTTCATCCATGTTGTCACAAATGGCAAAATTGCCTTCTTTTTATGGCTGAATAATATTCCATTATAGATATATAATATTTTCTTTTTCCATTCATTATCCATCAACAGACACTTAGGTTGCTTTCATATCCTGGCCATTATATGCATTGAATATGGGAATGCAGATATCTCTTCTAGATAGTAATTACATTTCCTTTGGATATATACCTAGAAATGGGATTGCTAGATCATCTGGTAGTCTATTTTTAATCTTTGGAGGAAACTTCATTCTGTTCTCCAAAACAGTACGTCACTGGCCTTAAAACAGACACATAGACTAATAGAACAGAATGGAAAGCCCAGCCCTGGCTAGGACTTCCAGTACAATGTTGAATAGAAGTGCTGAGAGTGGGCACCCTTGTTCCTGATATTAGAAGGAAATCTTTCAACTTTCAATGTTGAGTATGATGCTAGCTGTGGACTTCTCATATATGGCCTTTATTATATTGAGGCACATTCTTTCTGTACCTGACTAGTTGAGAGTTTATCGTGAAAGAATGTTGAATTTGGTCAAATGTTTTCTATTCATCTATTGAAATGAAATGATCCTACGACTTTTTATCCCTCATTTTGTTGATGTAGAGAAACACATTTATTGATTTATATATGTTGAACCATCTTTGCATCCCAGGCACTTCCACATCTGGTCATATTTTTAATAAATTTATTTTAATTACTTTAAGAATAGTTTTTGATTTACAGAATAATTTCGGTGATGGCACAGAGAGTTCTTCTTACAGACACCACAACCAGTTTCAGCTGTTATCTGACATTAGTAAGGTCCATCCGAGCACAATTAATGGACCAATGTTGATACAAAATTACTGAATAAAGTCCACAGTTTCTTCAAAAATTTCCTTGGGCTTTACTTAATGTGCTTCTTTTATCCCATGATCTCTCCCAGGATAATGCATTACATCTCTCCATCCTGTATCCCGAGGCTCCTCTTGGCTATGGCCATCTCTCAGACATTTTTATTATTGTTGTTATTATTATTATTATTATTATTATTATCTTAACAGTTTGAGGAATAGTGTTAAAATATTTTGTAGAATACTCCCTCAATTGGGATTTGTATGATGTCTTCTTCATGATTAGGCTAGAGCTATGGGTTTGGGGAAGAAATGCCACTGAGGTAAAGTGTCATTTTTATCACATCAACGCAAGGCTACATGCTATTTTCATGACTTATCTTTGTTGATTTTGTCTTTGGTCAGTTGGCTGAAGGGATGATTGTCAGGTTTTTCTACTGTATAGTTTTTTACCTCCTATCATTTGACATGTCCTGTTGGAAAAAAGTTATTATGCAAAGTCTGTACATAGTCCATAAAGAGTGGGGAATTATGCTGTAATATAGAGTATCTACATAAAGCATTCTTTGTCTCCTCTCCCACATTTATTTATTTAATCATTTATTTGTATGGGCATAGACTTAGTAATACTTATTTTATAATTTGGGTTATAATCATACTTTTTAATTTATTTTATTGCTCAAGTCATTGTACCTTTACCATTAGGAGCTGTTTCAGTTGACTCCTGAATGTCTCTGACAAACCCCCATGGGTTTCTTTTGCTTGTTTTTTTGAGTATGTCCTTACTTTCTGTCACTACAATATGATCCAAGCTTATCTATTTCCTCTTTCATTGTAGAAACAGTAATTTTTTAAAGGAGCCTCATTCCTTTTATTGGAGAATGGCATTAAAAACCAAGATCTGGGCTCTCTGTGTATGTGTTGCAACTATGTTGTCATTGCTTCTTGGTCTGCTTAGCTGACAGAGGAAGAAAATATATGTGTTTATATTAACTTGCATGTATACACCAATCTCTAAATATTTATATAAGTAGCCATCTATATCTATATGAAGATAAACATGAGTTAATACTGATGTTTCTAATTCTAATCCATTACCATATGATCATCAAGCCCCCTCCTACTCCATCAGTGAAAAGCTTGACTCCCACTATCTGTGATCCACTTACTTAATTGTTCAATTCCAATATACATGTATAGCAGAATCAGAATAATTAAACCATACCCCAGGAGGAAACAATTTTATTAAGTAGAGTGCAATGCATATGAACAATTTCTTTTACCTTTAGTATTAAAGACTGCACTCAATTAAAAAAGTACATGCCACCTTCTTCCTCTACTCCTTTCAGTAAGGTTGTTTCATCCATTCATATTGCAGTTAAGGCTTTTTTTTTTTTTTTAACACTTGACATTCCACACTATGATTATCCCAAACTCCGAGTTAAAAATTTTAATTGCACACATTTAAGTTCACTCTTTGTGCTGTACAGTTATATGGGTTTAGACAAATGCATATTGCTATATATCCACAATTACACTACCATACAGAATAATTATACTGTTCTAAAAATCTCTCTCTGTTTCATCTATTCAACCTTTACCCATACCCTAAACTACTGCAAATCCCTGATCTTTCTATTGCTCCTATAGTCATGCTGTTTCCAGAACGTCATGTAATTGTAATCAAATGGTAAAAGCTTTTATAAGACTCACTTTTTTCACTTAGCAATGTGTACTTAAGGTTTCTCCATGCCTTTTTATGGCTTGATAGCTCATTTACTTTTATTGCTGAATTATATTCCATTGTATAGATGCACCATGATTTATTTATCCATTCACCTATTCAAAGATGACTTTTTGTTGCTTCGGGTTGGAGCTATTATGAATTGAGTTTCTATATACACTCAGGTGCAGAGTTTTAGTGGGCCTAAGTTTTTAAATCAGTTGGGTAAGTATCTAAGAGTATGATTTCTATATTATATTTTAAGATTATGCATAGCTTTGCAAGAGATCATTGTCTGCCAAACTGTTTTCCAAAGTTGCGGTACCATTATATATTTGCACCAATAAAAGTAAGAGTTCCTCTTTCTCTGCATCCTTCTCAGAAATAGGAATTGTCTGTGATTAGGATTTTAATCATTCTAATGGGAGTATAGTGGTATCTCACTGTTGTTTTACTTTATAATTTCCTAATGACACTAATGTTGAGCATCTCTTTATATGCCTATTTCCCATCTGTGTACCTTCTTTGATGATCAGTGTGTACAGATCTTTTGTACATTTTTAGTTCTTTTTATTCAGTTGTAAGAGTTCTTTGTATATTTTGGATACAGGCTTTTTATAAGATATGTGTTTCGTGAATATTTCCCACAATCTGTGGCTTACCCTTTGAGTCTCTAACTTTGTTTCACAGCAGAAGTTTTAATTTTAATAAAGTCCAACTCCCCCTTTTTCCCCATGCTTTTTGCATGGTGTCTAAAAAACACATTGCCATACCCAAAATCACCTCAATTTTCTCTTATATTTTCTTCTAGACTTTTGATAGTTTTGCAATTTACTTTTTGGTGTTTGATTCATTTTGAGTAAATTTTTGTGAAAGATATAATCTCTTTATCTAGGTTCATTTATTGCATATATGTTCATCCAATTGTTCTAGCACCATTTGTTGAAAACTTTATTCTCCATTTTTCAGCTTTATTGAGGTATAATTGACAAATAAAATTGTAACGTATTTTTTATTTTTTAAAGATTTATGTATTTATTGAGAGAGAGAGCATGAGCAATGGGAGGGGCAAAGGGAAAGGGAGAGGGTGAGGGAGAGAATCCAAGCAGACTCCCCGCTGAGCACAGAGCCCAACGTGGGGCTGAGTCTCAGGACCGTGAGATCATGACCTGTGCCAAAACCAAGAATCAGATGCTCAACCAACTGAGCTACCCTGGCACCCCAAAGGTATAATATACTTAAAGTGTATATCATGATGACTTCACAGGTGATCTACCAAACATTTAAAAAAGAGATAATACCTTTTCTTCTCAAACTATCCCACAAAATAGGAAAGGAAGGAAAACTTCCAAACTCATTCTAGGATACCAGCATTACCCAGCTACCAAACCAGATAAAGTCTCCACTAAAAAAGGGAACCACAGGCCAATATAAATCCTGATGAACATGGATGCAAAAATTCTCAACAAATTACTAACAAACTGAATCCAACAATATATTTAAAAAAATCATTCTCCACGATTAAGTGGGATTTATTCCTGAGTTGCAAGAGTGGTCTAATATTTGCAAAACAGTCAATGTGATACACCACATTAATAAAGGAAAGGATAAGAGCTGTATGATCCTTTCATTAGATGCAGAAAGAGTATTTCACAAAGTACCACATCCATTCATGATAAAACCCTCAACAAAGTAGGTTTAGAAGGAACGTACCTCAACATAATAAAGGCCATCTATGAAAAACCCATAACTAATATCATCTTAAATGGGGAATAACAGAGCTTTTCCTCTGCAGTCAGAAATAAGACAGGGAAGTCCACTCTCACCACTGTATTTAACAGTACTGGAAGTCCCAGCCACAGCCATCAGACAACAAAAATAAATAAAGGGCATCTAAATTGGCAAGCAGAAGTAAAACTTTCACTATTTGCAGATGACATGATATTCTATATAGAAAACTTGAAAGACTCCACCAAAATATTGCTAGAACTGATAAACAAATTTAGTAAAGTCCCAGGATACAGTATCAATGTACAGAAATTTGTTGCATTTCTATTCACCAATAATGAAGCAGCAGAAAGAGACATCAAGGAATCAATATCATTTACAATTGCACCAAAAACAATAAGATACCTAGGAATTAACCTAACCAAAGAGGTGAAAGACCTGTACTCTGAAAACTATAAAACACTGATGAAAGATTAAAAATGACACAAAGAAATGGAAAGACATTCTATAGTCATGGATCAGAAAAGCAAATATTGTTAAAATGTCTATACTATAAAAAGCAATCTACATATTTAATGTAATCCCCATTAAAATACCAACAGCATTTTTCACAGAGCTAGAACAAAGAATCTTAAAATTTGTATGGAACCACAAAAGACCCTGAATAGACAAAAAAAAGAAATCTTAAAAAAGAAAAGCAAATCTGGAAGCGTCACAATTCCAGACTTCAAGTTATATTACAAAGTTGCAGTGATGAAAACAGTATGGTACTGGCACAAAAATAGGCATATAGATCAAGGAACAGAATAGAAAATCCAGAAGTGAACCCACGACTACATGGTAAGTTAATCTTCAACAAAGCTGGAAAGAATAGGGGCGCCTAGGTGCTCAGTCGGTTAAGCATCTGCCTTTGGCTCAGGTCATGATCTCAGGGTCCTGGGATCTGAGCCCCATGTCGGGCTCTCTGCTCAGTGGGGAGCCTGCTTCTTCCTCTCCCTCTGTCTGATGCTCCCCCTACTTGTGCTCTCTGTCTGTCAATACATAAATAAAATCTTTTAAAAAAATTCTGCTATAAAAAAAAGCAGGAAAGAATATCCAATGGGGAAATAGACAGTCTCTTCAACAAATGGTGTTGGAAAAACTGGACAGCTAACATGCAAGAGAATGAAATTGGACCACTTTCTTACACCATACACAAAAGTAAATTCAAAATGGATGAAAGACTTAAATGTGAGACTTGAAATCATAAAAATCATAGAGGAGAATACAGTAGTAACCTCTTTGACATTGGCCTTACCTACTTTTTACTAGATATGTCTCCTGGGGCAGGGGAAACAAAAGCAAAACTAAACTATTGGGACTTCATCCAAATAAAAGTCTTCTGCACAGTGAAGGAAACAATTACCAAAACTAAAAGGCAACCTTTGGAATGAGAGAAGATATTTGCACATTTGCGAATTTATTTGCAAATAAAGCATTAGTACCCAAAATATATGAAGAACTTATCAAACTCAACACCCAAAAAACAAATAATCCAGTTAAGAAATGGGCAGAAGAGGGGCAACTGGGTGGCTCATTCAGTGAGCATCCAACTCCTGATTTTAGCTCAGGTAGTGATCTCAGGGTCATGAGACTGAGATCTGTGTCGGGCTCCCCACTCAGCAGGGAGCCTGTTTGCGATTCTCTCTCTCCCTCTCCCCCTACCCCCTTTAAAAAATGGGCAGAAGACATGAATAGACATTTTTCCAAAGAAGATATACCGATGGCCAACAAACACATGAAAAGATGCTCAGCATTACTCATCATCAGGGAAATACAAATCAAAATTACAATAAGCTATCACCTTATACTTGTCAGAATAGCTAAAATCAACAACTCAAAAACAACAGGTGTTGGCGAGGATGTGGAGAAAAGGGTAGCCCTCTTACACTGTTGGAGGAAATGCAAACTGATGCAGCCACCCTGGAAGGCAGTATGGAGGTTCTAAAAAGGTAAAAATAGAACTACCCTACAACCCAACAATTGCACACTACTAGGTATTTACCCAAAGAATACAAAAATACTAATTCAAAGGGATACATATGTCCCAATGTTTATAGCAGTATTATAGCCAAATTATGGAAACAGTCCGTGTCCATTATCTGATGAATGGATAAAGAAGAAGTTATATATATAATGGAATATTACTCAGCCATAAAAAGAATGAAATCTTGCCATTTGTAATGAAATGGATGGAGTTAGAGTGTATTATGCCAAGTGAAATAAGTCAGAGAAAGACAAATACTATATGATTACACCAACATGTGGAATTTAAAAAACAAAACAAATGAGCAAAGGGAAAAAAAAAAGAGGCAAACCAAGAAATAAACCCTTAACTATAGAGAACAAACTGATGGTTACCAAAAGGGAGGTATGTTGTGGTGGAGTGGGTTAAAGAGATGATGGGGATTAAGGAGTGCACTTGTGATGAGCACCGGGTGCTGTATGGATGTGATGAATCACTATATTGTACATCTGAAACTAATATTACACTGTTTGTTAACTAACTGGAATTTAAATAAAAACTTTTACAAAAGTGTACATCATGACGGTTTGATGTACAAATACACTATGAAAGGATTAACCCCATCTGGTTGATTAACATATCCATCACTGTCGTACTCCATTAAATTGCCTTTGCTTCTTTGACAAAAGTGAAATGACTGTATTTTGTTTGCCCTTATTTCTGTGTTTTCTATTATGTTCAATCTCTCTATACATGACATATATATGTGATGTATGTTATATATATGATTTTTATATGGTATCTTTCATGTATGTGTGTGTGTGTATATATATATATATATATATATATATATATGGTAGTTTTCACATATATATATGTGGGCTGGAGTTGGGGAAACGGTATTAGACTCTGCCCATGTCTTTCCCCCTGGAAAGTAGGCCTTCATTATATAAAATGTTCTAAATTACTGAAAAACACTTAAGTATCATTCCTGGCTATTCACGGTGAAAATACTTGAGTTCCTTGAGGTAAAAGCCATGGACGTGTGGGGACTAAGACTGTGGGCTCCAGGAATTTCTCACTTTCATGTTTGTCCACACTTAGCCTCTAGCAGTTCATCAAAATTACTATTTAAGTGTTCATACCAGTCTATGACTCCAACGGTAGGTGCTCCAAGTAACCGGATCTTGGCCTCATCTCTCCAGATTTTGGGGTGGTGGTTTGACATGCAACTTCAGTTCCCTGTTTGGTCCACAGAAAGTAGTTGACTTTGGCTCATTCAGCTTTTTTTCTTCTTGTAAGTTTAGGAATAATATATTCCCAGCTCTTTATATGTCAGAGTTAACGCAGAAATTTCCTTGGTCATACCGTTGTAACTGATGATTCCTAAATATTTACCATCCATCTTCCAAATAAATTACATTTCTTAACTTCAACCATTCATTAGTGTGTCCTGATAAAGAGGACAGATGCTGTAGCCAGACCTTTGATTTAAATCCTGACTCCCACACACCTTCTAGATATCTAGCCTTAAGAAAGGGATTTTACCTCTGAAGCTTTAACCTTCATCTACAAAGTCAGTATAAGTCTCTGCCTCATAGGGTTATGGAAGGATTTTATAAAATAATCCATGTAAATTATCTGGTACATCGTAAACTAATTTTTAAGTAAGTATTAGCTTTGGGCACCTGGGCAGCTCAGTTGGTTAAGTGTCTGCCTTAGGCTCATGTCATAATCTCAGGGTGCTGGGATTGAGTCCCACATTGGACTCTGCTCAGCAGGGAGTCTGCTTCTCCCTCTCCCTCTCCTTCTGTGCTCTCCCTCTCTCTCTCTCAAATAAATAAAAACTTAAAAAAATAAATATTAGTTTTTAATATTTGCTATTATCATTAGCTTCACTATCACTCTCACTTTATTACAACCACATTGGCTCCTTATTGTTTCTAGAACATATCTGGTACTTCCCCTTGGCATTGGCTGTTCATTCTATCTGAAATACTTTCCACACAGATAACTGCACAAATAACTTCCTTATCTCTTTTATATCATATTTAATCTTCTTTAAATGTAATATTCTTTTTGAAGCACATCCTTACTGCCATATTCAAGATAGCAACCATCATCTACCACCCTCTATTACATTCTTGATACCTCTTACCTTGCTTTATTTTCCCATAGTATTTTTTTCTTCTAATGTTCTATATTATGTATTATTTATTTTTTCCATCTTTTTAAAAAATATTTGTTTTTTTTTAAGATTTTATTTATTCATTCGAGACACAGAGATACTGAGAGAGAGAGAGAGCACGAGCAGGGGGAGAGGCAGAGGGAGAAGCAGGCTCCCCGCTGAGCCAGGAGCCGGACGTGGGGCTCGATTCCAGGACCCTGGGATCATGACCTGAGCTGAAGGCAGATGCTTAACCATCTGAGCCACCCAGGTGCCCCTGTTTTATTTTTAGAGAGCGTGAGAGAGAGCATGAGTAGGAGGGAGGGGCAGAGGGAGAGAATCTCAAGCAGACTCTGCACTGAGTGCAGAGCCCAACATGGGCTCAATCTTCCGACCATGAGATCATGACTTTAGGTGAAACTGAGAGTTAGACACTTAACTGAGCCACCCAGGTGCCCCCATCTTTTTTTTTTTTCTTTAAATTCCGTGAGGACAGGGTTCTCTGTATTGTCTAAAATTCTCTAACTATTGTCTAGAACAATATCATATATCATTTGTACTCAGTAACTTCTTGTTGAAAGTTTGATTACTGATGTCTAGTATTTGCATAAGAAAAAAGCATTCCTTTACAGAAAATGGGCATGTGATGGTTATTTGTTTCTTATGGATGCCATAGCAAGTTACTACAAATGTGGTGGCTTAAAACAACAGCAATTTATTCTGTCACAATTGTGGAGGCCAGAAGTCAAAAATCAAGGTGTTGGCAGGACCATGTTCTTCCAAAAGTTTTAGAGGAAAATCCTTTCTTGCTTCTTCAAGCTTTTGGTGGCTTTAAGTTTGGAAATGCATAACTCCAAACTCTGCCTCTGTCTTCTCATAGCTTTATCCTTTGTGTCTACATCTTCTGTTTCATATAAGGACATTTGTTTTTGGATTTAGGGCCCACCTGGGTAATCCCAGATGATCTCAACTTGTGATCTTTAATTTAACTATATCTACAAAGATCCTTTTTCTGAAAGTCACATTCACAGGTTGCTGATGGACATGTCTTTTGGGCGACCATCCTTCAGTCTACCACAGAGAGTATCATTTGGTGTCATTGTTAAACACTTGCTAAATTGTGTCTAGCTGTAGTAGAAATAATTACTAACAAAGTCTGGTCTCTGCATCGGCAGCATGAACATTATTCAGGGACATTTAGAAATGCAGACTCTCAGGTCCCACACTCATGTAATTGAATCAAATCTGCATGTTAACAAGATCTTTACTTATTTCATATGCACATTAAAGTTTGAGAAATCATGATGCAGGAAAGAGTGGAACAGAACATAAATAAACAGAGAAATTAGGGAGCTATATAAATAAAAACCAAAAGAAGACAACTGTTACACATTTTGTGAAAATAGATGGCAGGCAATTTACATAAATTAAAAAGCAAAGGGAGGTGAGTAGTGTAATGAATTCAGAGAACAGAACTCAGGCAATCTATAGAGAAAGGAAAGCTTGAGTTATATAGCAATAGGAATAAGAAAAACACCCTATAAATAAAGCAGTACACTTTGCTGGAATTAGCTACATATTCCTTAGCTCCAGTCAAACCTGGAGTGAATCCGAGTCACCTGGAGGCCTTGGTAAAACACATAATTTGAGTGAAACCTCCAGGTTTCTGGTTTATTAGGTGTGGAGCAGGCCCCAGATGGTTCAGTTCCAACAGGTTCCCAGGTAAAGTTCATGCTGCTGGGCCATGTACCACACTTAAAAAAAACTTTGTCTTAGAGTTATTCATAATGTTTAGATAGATGTGCCAGTAAAGAAAAAAAATGCCTAAGTTTCTTGAGTTCCAAATTTTCTCAAAAAACTCCTTCTCAGATTTCTTTTAAACAAAATATGACATATCAATATTTTTTCCTACTTAGAAACTGATCGTAGTAGAAATGAAAGCAAAGTTTAGAATTGTGAAAGATCTGGGCCTAGAAGTTGTAACTTTCTTGAGTAATCCTAAAATTGTCAATAGTCTGACATTGCTTTCTGTATTTCATTTAATAAATGGTCATAATGCCTTGGTATATGCTTACATGGTATTATAGGATACTTACAGCTAGAGACCTAGCCTTGGAATGTGGCTGTTAAGTGAATGTTACTGAATATAATCCATAGTTTAGTTGGCCATCAGAGATACATTTCTAGATCTTTTCTAAATATTTCAGACCCTCCCTCAAAAATGTCACTAAGTTAAAGAGATCTCAGGGGGGAAAAATGGAGGCACTTCATTTTTTTGGTCAAAATGTTTGTTTTGAAATCAATAAGAAAGTCTGTTTTTCATAAAGGTTTTAGCCTTTATTTCCGTAATGATAGTTCAAGCCCAAAGGTGAGAAGCCATAAGCAATTGACCTAGGGAGAGGTATGCAAGTATTTGATGAGTTTAAAAATTTGACATTTATTCACATTTGGGGTAGAGATTAAAAAAAAAAAATACTGAGACAGTGAATTTTCAAGCCAAGGAATTTTTTCTCTCCAAAGCATCTAGGAAGTAAATAAGTCTCTTATAAGAAATTATGTTTCTGACCAATATATAAAAAAAATATCATTAGGATTTTTAGTATTTGCACATATCATCTATAATTCTATAGAGAATCAAGCTGAGCTAAGACTTTGAAAATATTTAATCATCTCTGAACTAAACAGAGAAGATAAATTTCTATCAAAGGGAATTGGAAAATGTCTACTTGGTTCCCTGGGATATTTCGAGTAAGATTAGTAATTATTTTGTGTATCCATCACTCCTGTCTGTAGAAGACACTTCACAAATGGCACTGAGCAAGAAGTCAGCAATTCCAGAGCAACTCAGAATGGAACAGCAGTAAATTCTCCAATACAAGATAGGAGAGAAAACCCTTGTGAAGCCACTGATGCTGGCCAAGTAGTCCCACTCTCATCCATTCCTAATACCATTTTTCTTAAGTTCATTTCTCTCTCATGGGGGATTATTAATGGGAATGTTGAAATTTAATGTTATTGTCCCTTAGAATACACACAGTTTTAGTGGAATAAATAAACATGAGGGTGTATATTTAATTTGGATGGAAACATTTTATCAACATTTTTAAAGGAACAGATTTTTAAAAAATTATATTCCTCATAGGAATAATTTTAACGATGTTTTGGTAAGTGTTAGTAGTTAATCATCACAATCAGGATGATGAGCATAAATTTTTTTTTATTTTTTTTTATTTATTTATTGAGAGAGAGAGAAAATGATAGAGAGCATGAGAGGGAGGAGGGTCAGACGGAGAAGCAGACTCCCTGCCGAGCAGGGAGCCCGACGTGGGACTCGATCCCGGGACTCCGGGATCATGACCTGAGCCGAAGGCAGTCGCTTAACCAACTGAGCCACCCAGGCGCCCCGATGAGCATAAACTTTTTAAGCAAGATTAAAAAAATAGGACAAATTGCCATGTTGTCTGTGTAATAGTAGATATATTCTTTAATGTATGTTAAAATGTAATCTAGTTTATGAACATTTAGGCCAAAGTGTTATCTTATTTTTTAAAAAAGTATTAATAAATGAACTTATACTAAGCCTGAGTTCTAAAATGCTTAAAGGTATTTTTTTCTCTCATTAAAAAATTAAATTTGCCCATAAGTTTATTAGTGACTAAAAAGGAAAGTAAATGTCAAGTATTTTAAGGCTTTATTTAAATAGAATAAAAATTTCATTGTTTTTTGTTTGTTTGTTTTTTGAGAGAGAGAGAGCGTGATTAGGGACACGGGCAGAGGGAGAAGGAGAAAGAACATTTTAAACCCAACATGGGGCTTGATCTCAGGACCCTGAAATCATGACCTGAGCTGAAATCAAGAGTTGGGCGCTTACCCAACTGAGCCCTGCAGGTGCCCCAACATTGTTATGTTTGAATGAAAGTCTAATAAATTATCAAAAGTCATGAAGGAAATCGTATGTTTTCAATGATGAGAAACAGTAGTGTAAGTAGTCTTATAACAAAATATTACCTGTGTTCTTTCCAGATAGCCCAATTTAATCCATGCTTTATCTTGAAAACCTTACAAAAATGTGCACTACATCCATATATCAGATCTAAATCAGAAGCAAACAAAACTTTGTAACATTCACTCTAATCACTCTAATCATATTCGTGCTGTGTAACAATAGAATGGGAGAAAATAAAATTGCAGGACACAAACCTGAGGTGTCAACTTGTCACCGTGTTACACTTAAAGTAGTTATTAAAATCATTATGCTATCAACTTGTGAAGTTTGGATGCACCAAATATAGCAACCTGCTTTAATTGCTCACCGTTTTATTTTGAGTGAAAGAAAGAAAAGGAGGGGGAAAAGGGAGGTGAATAAAACTGCATGTTTGAAAAATACTTGTATCGGCCCTTCTAGCAAAATGCAATGAAAAAATAATTCTCAGCATGGATATTGGATAAATTAAGACTTGTTTGTTGAACTTAGATTTCTTATTGTCTTCATAATCAGGGGGAAAAAAGTACCTAATTACCTGCACAGCTTGACATAAAGCTCAGAAAATGCTAAATAAAAAGTGTAAGACAGCCAACTTGATGTTAATATTCCTACTTTTAAAAATCTGTGAGTTTTTTTTTTCTTTTCAGTCTGTTTCCGTGATTGATTGATGGGGAGGATTGCCACTGTAGAGTGTAACTTGTGTTGTTTGTAATTAAGTGTCCAATATAGCAATATAGCCTAGGAAAAACACTTATTACATCATTCAGTTTCCCAGCTGTTCCTTTTGGCCTTGCATATTTGTGCAGAGATCAATATTACTTAATGAGAAGGAGCAAGAAATAGACTTGAATTCAATATTAGATTTAGAATGTGAGTATAAATTTGGGATTATTAATGTGGGTTTTTTTTCATTTTATGTTTTTATTTAAAATTTAAGATTTTATTTTATAATTACATTTATATGTGAAAAATGCATTTTCTTTAAATTGCAGAATTATCAATTAAAAATTAACATACCTTATCTTTATGGGAAAAGTCTAAATCAATATTAATATTTACAGAGAATATGGAGAAATCAGGTAGTTCAGTATAGACTTTTTTACTTTTAATTTATTTAAATATTACAGAATTAATAATGTGAATGAATATATGTATATATTATATGCAACCTCTTATTTTTTCTACAATATTTTATTTCATAATTTAGATTATATTTTTATTTTATAATATGCTTTAGAATCTTGTAAATATATATGTTTCCTCTGCTCATTGAAAGCTAAAACCATTTTTTTCTAAAAAATACAAATTATTTTTTGTCTAATTTTTATCGGTTGGGAGAGTGAAATGATTTGTGCACAAATTCTCACTTTTTGGCAGAAATGATGCTAAATAATTACAGTTTGAAGAGCTAAGTTATTTTCAGAGAGAAATGTGAAACCCATAGCAAGATATAAATTTAATTTAATATTCAGGTTCAGGGGCACCTGGGTGGCTCAGTCAGTTAAGCGTCTGCCTTCGGCTCAGGTCATGATCCCAGGGTCCTGGGATCGAGCCCCGCATTGGGCTCCCTGCTCGGTGGGAAGCCTGGCTTCTCCCTCTCCCACTTCCCCTGCTTGTGTTCCCTCTCTCGCTGTGTCTCTCTCTGTCAAATAAATAAATAAAATCTTTAAAAAATATATTCAGGTTCAGAATAATGCAGGTATGAAATTGTGGATTACATATTAGTGCTAAAGCATATATTTGTTTTTCAAATTTAAGAAGATTATGTTTTGAAAGACTTTTAATTTGTGCATTAATATACTTTTATGGCTGAAGAAGCATACTTAACGTTTGAAGAGTTAAATAATAATCAAATCAAAATGTGAAGCCCACAAATTTAGTAAAAACCTGTTTTAGAAGCCAAAAATAAACATTAGAATTTAATAAAATGCTTTACAAGATACAATACAAAAAAATAGAATACAATGCCTTTTAGAATTTAAAACATTATAATAGTTAATTTTTATTTTCCACTTTTGGCACATATAATCATAAGCATATTTCTTAGCACAATTCATTTTAGACATGGATCTTTCTCTGACAAAAAATACCAAAAATCAAAAAAACAAAACCCAACAAAACTCTAAATTCTAAAGTTTGAGTTTAGGGGATTATAAAATATTGTCCTAGCTACTTTCTATGAATCCAATTTCAATGCAATCAGAGCTGTAACAAAAACATTTTGTATACCCAAATTCAGAATTGAAAGACTTCATTACTGAAAGAGCATCTGTTAGACAATATTTGAATACTCTAGTTGGTGAAGGGATATGCCATGCCATGTATAATGGACCTAATTTTATATAGATAAAATATAGGTGTTAATTTTGCTGTAACTATTGTAACAAGTGGTTAAAGAAGTAAATTATTTTTTTCTCTTACAATTTACTTATAAGATAAGGTATCCTTAACTGAAATAATTACAAAGTTTACTCGTAAGTTTTAGAAACCCAACCAAAGGAAGGAGTGGAA
Organism: Leptonychotes weddellii; assembly: GCF_054177405.1. Lineage (NCBI taxonomy): Eukaryota > Metazoa > Chordata > Mammalia > Carnivora > Phocidae > Leptonychotes > Leptonychotes weddellii. The sequence goes on along the minus strand of NC_138371.1, from coordinate 44,587,758 downwards.
GAAAAACAAGGCAGGAAGGAAAACATATACTTAATATTGTTACTGATTTTAAATCAATAGAAGCTCAAAAATAAAGTATTCTGACCTTCCTGATAAGTACAGAGACTAGAAGAAGTATGTAAAATAAAAAAATGGTGTATGTGTTTAGAAGATTCATTTATCCTGGTTACATTCATCTAGAACTTAGAAGACAGGTATTCTACAAGCTCTCAAGAGGTAACCACTTAGTTCTCTGTGATATGTCAATATTTTACTTGTAAATGTTATGCTAGGGCCTTTTAAAAATATATATGTACTTAATACATATGCTACATGTATTCACAGTAATAGTCAATATGAGCATTTAGTTTTTGAGGTGGGGGTTAAAAGTGCTCTAACAAAATTAATCCTGGATGTGTATATATGTGTGTAGGAATGTGTATTTATGTGTATTTATATCTACAGTATATAAATTATTCAAATATTAGTACTTTGATTCTTCAGATAATCTTTCATAACTTTTGCTTTATGAGTGGCAGGAATACTATTTAAGCCCTTAACATTTCAAATCCCTTTGCAAAATATAAATATTTTTATTTTTTTAAAGATTTATTTTATTTTGAGAGAGAGAAAGAGAGAGTGCATGGGGGGAGGGGGGCATAGGGAGAGAGAGAGAAAATCTCAAGCAGACTCGCCATTGAGCAAGGAGCCCAAAGAGCCTGATGTGGGGCTCAATCCCACAGCCCTGAGATCATGACCTGAGCCTAAGTCAAGAGTTGGACGCTTAAACAACTAAGCCACCCAAGGGCCCCAAACATTTTGATTTTTGATAACACTCCCATGAAATTCTTCAGTGAATTAAAATGATAAATGGATTAAGACCATCAATTCTCATAAATATTCAACTTGAGTCATTTGTTAAGTTGAGCACATATTAATTTTTTGTCCATGGATAAAGAATGGGCAAACTATGGCTCATGAGCCAAATTCAAACTGCCAACTGTTTTGGTAACTAAAGCCTTATTAAAGCAAAGCCATACCCTTTTGTCTCTGTATTGCCTATGACTGCTTTTCCCCCAACGATAACAGAGTTGAGGGGTTGTGACAAATACCATATGGTCCATAAAGTCTAAATGCTTACTATTTTTTACAAAGTTTGCTAGCCTCTGCTATAGATGATGATCATACCTGGTTTTAAGATTCATCTGAATTTTAGGTTAATTATTAACAAGTCAATTTTATGTGTTCACAGCTGTTCCTTGCACTCCATGCACACGTTCACATAGGTAGTCACCAGTTACATCAACACAAACACGCACACATACTCTATTTTTTTTCATTTTATACCCAATCTGGGCAGTCAGATAACTATTTCATTATAGTAGTCATTGTCACTATTTCTCCCTAAAATTGGAAATAGTCTTATTCCCATGAAAATGATCAAGTGTGCTGAAAACCACCCAATTATATAAATTTCTACCAGAATAGGAAATGTACAAATTGTTTCCATGCAGAAAGTCTCTAAAAATGTGTCTTCATAGGTAAAGGAAACTTTCATTGAGTGTCAAATGTTACTCATACTTTATTTACAATATAATTCTTTCCTCCCACAATATTATTTTTTACAAGGCTCTTCTGAATTAGAGACGAATAATAAGATACTGGATTTGTAGATGAGTTTTTCAATGACAGACATGAGGTGTTACCAATTTGCAGTAAAAAATCTGCTTTCACATTTGTCAGATGTTCCATTTCAGGGATGGCACGCGATGGAGGTGGCAGATTATGCTTACAATTAAATATCAGGATTCAGCCAAGCCCATCAGGTAGACAACATCAAAACTGTTGACAAGGAAATGACATTAGCATGAACTGTACTGCACACCAATAGCATGACTCTCATTCCTTTGTAGTGTCAGCAGCCTCACATAGTAATTTACTTTCTAAGTTGTTCACCGATAAAATCTGCTATTTAGTTCAATTTATTAGTAAATGAATAAAAAACGATAACCATCGCCTTTCAGTTCTATCCTAAACTGGCCATATATATGTAGTACCGAGCATGTGAGTATCATGATTTTCTAGGTACCTAATCTATAACCAACTTCCTTTCCTTTTTATTTTACTACAATTTTTAGAACATAAAATGCATGGCAGTGTCATAATTATATTAGAAATTAAGTATCAAATTTAGTATAACCAAATCTATGTAGAATTTCAGGCTTTACCTGAATTAGTATTTTAATAATAAAAAATTACAACAAAGCAGACAAAAATACTTTTAGGAATTTGCTTCCTACCTTTGCAGATTAATTCAACAGAGAGTTACAGAAAGCATTATAAATAGGGTGTTATTCTTTTAGAACAGGTGAGAACACTATCTCCCATCACCTGGAATCATTCAAATTTGGGCCAAGTTATCATTTATTGTAGTTTGAGTCATCCATAGCATATTCTGATATCTAAATAAAATGCAAATCAAGACCCCCTGAATTCTAACAGTGCTAGTGGCAAACTATAAAGATACTCAGTTTCCTTAAGTGTGAGTACAGGAAGCTGCTCTATTTTCACTTTCATCTGATTTATCGGCTACCTGGCCCCACCAGGTGCATAATATTTCTGAGAACAACTAATATCCAATAGAAGGGAAAATGACCTTGGGAGTGAACCATAACGATGTTCTAGTTCTGATGACCCTAATTCTCCAACTGCACACTGTCCAGAGTTGAGTTTCTGTGGGCTCTGGTTAGAATCTGAGAGGGAGCATAGAAGGGACCTCTGGGGTCATGAGGAAGAAGTCAAATAAAGCAGAAAGTAATTCTTTACATTTCCTTTCCCTTTCCTCTTAATAGTTCTAGCTAAGATGAAGATTTAAAAAAAAACACAATGGAATGAAGTTTTTATTATTATTTTCCTTTTCTTCTCTGATAGCTCTCTGTGTCAGATTTGACCTTGAAAGATCATGGGGGGGAGGTGTGGAGAAAGGATACTCTTTAAGAAAGTAGGGAGACAGTGGCCAGCAAAAAATTCAGTTAGGAGGAACAAGGGGAATAAAATTTGCAGTAGTATCATTCAAAATAGAGGCAAGCTCTCCCTGCTGGGGGTGGGTGGTCCTTGTCATTCTAAGGTTAATTTTTCTTACTAGGAGAAAGAGCTAAAACATGATTAATAAAATCTAAGAAGGTTATTGTTGATTATGAGGCTGTTGCCCTGACTGTATTTGGAGCTATTTTGTTGATATAGTACGGTTTCTCCCATTCTCCTGATAATGTCGGCAGCATCGATTTATTATGTTTGCTATCATTGATGGGATACTAAAGATAAATAATAACAGGTAAAATGAGGCCCGAGTATTTATATCAAGCAACTCCATCTTGACAATAACACACAAGCAAGCCCCAATATAAATATTCAGTCATGTAAGTCACAGGTTTGTGTTATTGTAAGGTGAATAACATCATGAAACTGGATGAAAGATCCAGAAGTATGAGAGTCAACTGCCAGATCACATCAGATATGACAGTGTTGCTGGGTTTCACTATATTTCATGTTTGTTTTAATCGACAAATTATTTATAGAGAAGTTATTTTTTTTTAATTTTATACATAGGACACCCTGAAAACCTATGAGAATTAAAAAGGGAGAATAAAAAGAATAAAACCCAGTAGAAGATTTTGCCTAAATTGAGTCTTATAATAATGTAGTGAAAAGTACCAGGGGCAGAATTAAGTGGATTATCAAAGAATTTTTTTTTTTTTACTCTGACTGAAATATAAATTATGAAGTAAATGAAAAGATATAGTTTTCCTTTATCCTTTATTCATCAGTTGTCTTTAAACCATCTGTCAAGATTTTTAATTTTTTTTGAAGTAAGCTCTACACCCAGCATGGGGCTTGAACTCATGACCCTGAGATCAAGAGTCACATACTCGGGTACCTGGGTGGCTCAGTTGGTTAAGCGACTGCCTTCGGCTCAGGTCATGATCCTGGAGTCCCTGGATCGAGTCCCGCATCGGGCTCCCTGCTCGGCAGGGAGTCTGCTTCTCCCTCTGACCCTCCCCCCTCTCATGTGTTCTCTCTCTCTCTCAATCTCTCTGTCTCAAATAAATAAATAAAATCTTTAAAAAAAAAAGTCACATACTCTACAAACTGAGCCAGCCAGGTGCCCCTTGTCAGGATTTATTAAAGCAAGGATTAATGTTATACGACAACTGTTTCTCTCTATAGGTCTGTCTCCCATAATCCTCCACTTATTCCTGTGCTAACCACCCAAAATACGTTATCGGTCCCAAACCATACTTTGATCTTCCTCCTGGTTGTGCCTCTGTTTAGGTTATTTTCTTCTTTTAGCCTCCACTCTTGATTCCATCAAGATGAAGCTTGTCTCTGACCCTCTCCCTTCTCAGTTGCTTTCAGAATGTGATTTAGGTTCTTTGCCTCTAGGTACTTAAAATACTTGTGTACACTTAAAATATAGCATGTTTTACACCCCTGTAATTATTGGTTGTGTTCAATAAGAAAGGTAGCCTTTTGGTCTTTGTCCACTGCTTTATGCCCAGCACCTAAAACAGTATGTGACACATAGAAATTTCTCCGAAGTCTATGTATTGACTGAACCCTACGGCCTCCTTGAGGGCAGGGAGCATGTCTTATTAATCTCTTAAAAGCTAGAAATGGCCATGCAGTGCTGTAAATTTCTTTGGGTTTGTTTCATAAACATTAATAAATTGCTATTAAGTCAATGAATGATTGGAAAGACAAATGGCTACTTGAGTCATTTAAAAGAACAAAACTAACATTTTAATAGAGAGCACTAGCCTGAGAATCTAATTGTGAATTCCAGTGTTATTCTGATTCAAAATTGCTGTGTTTGACATTCATCAAGTCAGTGAAGTTATTTGGACGTCAGTTTTCTCATTTGTTAAACTAAGGAGCTGGACATTGTACAACATGTTCACCCAGTACATTCTTCAGCAAAACCTCTGCTTCAAAGGTTGTTTCTTTGCTCCACAAACACGTAATTTAACACCTAATTGTATCCACATTATAGGAAATGAGAAAGTTGTCATGGAAAGGTCATTGAGGAGAATTTATTCAGCACAGCATGGCAGTTTCTGGCTTTCAGCTGCTGCCTGGGATATAATCACTTGTCTAGCAGCTGAGAGGCCCTTCTAAACTTGAGTAGATTTTCCTGACCTATTTAAAGCCCACTTAAATTTCTGGCATCTTTTTAGAAACACAGGAACTTAATTTGACATATGTAGATGAGATCCCCTTCACCTGGGTAGTTGCTCTTGCATATCTGTTGGTTTAATAGGTACGGCTTTAAACATTTCCTTTGTTTAGGTAGAATTTTGAGTATAAGGGATAAGCTCCTCTTTCAAGGACCTGATATTTTTAAAGTCCTGTGAGTCCTGTCTACACCAGATGGTTACTATCAAGATCAGACATTTATTAGTCTCAACTCTGAGCTCTACTTTGGGGTGTATAGGAACTTCTTTTTAGAAAACTGAAATTATGCTTGGTGGGGCACCTGGGTGGCTCAGGTGAAAGGCTCAGGTCATGATCCCAGGGTACTGGGATCAAGCCCCAGGTGAAGATCCCTGCTCAGCAGGGAGTCTTCCACTCCCTCTGCCCCTCCCGCTTTGTGCTTTCTCTTTCTTTCTCTCTAGCTCTCAAATAAATGGATAAAAATCTTTAAAAAATAAAAGAAAAAAGAAAATTAAAATTATGCTTGAGAAAGAAACTACTTGATCCAAAAAATGTAAAATATTTAAGTCTTTTAGCACAAATTTTAGTGTTCTGATTAGTGACCAATTTGTAGAATTTGAAAGTGACACAATGTAGTTACTATAGAGTTTCAGAAATCCAGATTATCCACAGACTAAATAGTTATCTACATTCATCATTTTTAGATGTGTATAGATGTTGTTGAAAATAGCAAATTAACTCTCAATTATTAAATCCATTATAGATTTTGTTATCTAATATTTTCTCAATATATGCTAAAAATAAAATCCTTTTATAGAGTACACAGAACGTTTGATATTCCTAAGTAGTCTACATTTTAAAATATTGAGTTCATGAGGAAAGTAAGTAAATTGTGAGAGTATCTTGCTATGTTTATAATTGTACACTTGACCTTAGCCAAAACGCCGATGGCAGGGCTATGTTTATAATTGTATGTATTTTCTTACATGTTAGAGGAAAACATAAATTATGATATCATGGCAGTAACATGTTATCAAAATAAAAACAATGTAATATATTGCTACTTGATTTTATTTTCACAGTTCGTATTTTGAAAAATATTTCTAAAATAGGGATATGGGGGCGCCTGGGTGGCTCAGTCGGTTAAGCGACTGCCTTTGGCTCAGGTCATGATCCTGGAGTCCCGGGATCGAGTCCCGCATCGGGCTCCCTGCTCGGCGGGGAGCCTGCTTCTCCCTCTGACCCTCCCCCCTCTCATGCTCTCTCTCTCAAATAAATAAATAAAATCTTAAAAAAAATAAAATAGGGATATGTTTAAAATCGGTGTGTATGGTAGTTTATTAATATCTAATTTAAAAGTAATTAATTTACTTATATATTTTAAAGCAGTTACTAATTACTCGTGTATTTTAAATCTGTTAGTGCCCAGAATCTCCACATATGGTGATTCTTTTTCATGGACAGAAACCATAAGAGGCTCTCTCATGTAAAATTAATCTAACAATCTTCCAAGTTATCATACCATATAATACAGAGGGCCATCATCTTACAAGGAAGGACGTGCTGTCACACCGACTTTACCAGGATGAGGAAATGAGATCTGGGTGTTACGTAAAAGAAAGGCAGGGGCGCCTGGGTGGCTCAGTTGTTGAGCTTCTGCCTTCAGCTCGGGTCGTGGTCCTGGGGTCCTGGGATCGAGCCCTGCATCGGGCTCCCTGCTCCGCGGGGAGCCTGCTTCTCCCTCTCCCGCTCCCCCTGCTTGTGTTCCCTCTCTCGCTGTGTTTCTCTCTGTCAAATAAATAAATAAGATCTTGGGCGCCTGGGTGGCTCAGTTGGTTAAGCGACTGCCTTCGGCTCAGGTCATGATCCTGGAGTCCCGGGATCGAGTCCCGCATCGGGCTCCCTGCTCGGCGGGGAGCCTGCTTCTCCCTCTGACCCTCCTCCCTCTCATGCTCTCTGTCTCTCATTCTCTCTCTCTCTCAAATAAATAAATAAAATCTTTAAAAAAAAAAAAAAAGAAAGGCAAAGACTTTGTTGTGTCACTATAGCATGTTAGTTTATGGCCCCTTGTCAATTTTTCTTGTTTTGATACATATAAACACCAAATGCCTTAAATCTCTAAAATGTCATTTTAAAATATACACGTATAGCACATAAACTGTCATTTGACAAATACACTGTGAACCCAGAGCCAGGAACATAACATCTTTCACCATCCCATTTTCCTCACTGCTGATGCGCGGTCCCCTTAGGCAATAAAAGACTCTGGAGATTCCTTAATGGAATACAACTTTAGGCCGCAACTTTATTAGCTTAAACAAAGAACAGGGCAAATTGTTCCCAGATGGATTCAGGAAGTCACTAGGCGGCAATGATACCTAATTCGCCCAAGAGACTGTTTGATATCTCTTTTATCACCAAATTGCCTTTTACAGAGGGAATCAGGCTATCAGCCCTGCCCTGCTCTTAAATTTAGAATATGGTTCTTCCCTTAGAGGAGCCCTGGCTGTTGTTTGGCAATTCCTCCATCAGAGAATTTCAGGACTTAAGAGGAGTGAGTTCTGTACTTGCAAGATCGTGAAAGCATAATAATGTAATGCCCCATCTCTTAAATTAAGTTTGGAAATTTCTCCTTTCCTGGCTATTTACTTTCTAATTATCCAATTTCCAGTGCAACAGTCACTTAACACAGTTGCATATTGGCAAACACGCTCTTGTTTACGTTCTTCATGACTTTTTTAGAATTTGATCTATACATTGATTTATTTATGCCAGATTTAAATGTGCACAAATCTGTCTCCGTTCTCAATCAAGCCCTCCTTAGATCTCCATCCTGCTATCCTTTACTCTTCATCTGTTGAAAATGCTGTCTTCCCATCAGTTGTGTTTTTTGGTTGTAGGTTTTTGTTTTTGTTTTGTTTTTAAAACCATTCCCTCAGTCTTCTACTCAAATGAAGAACAGCACAGGTCCTTGAATCAACTTGCATAGCCACAAATACTTTCTTGTCATTGGATTTTACCTTGTTAGTGTTTGGAAAGGGGAGGTTGAGACCAGAATGGGTGAGATTATAAGGGTGATCTTTATGATAAACTCATAATGATCTTGAAATTTATCTTAAATATTTTGGATAATTAAAAAATTGTAGGGAGCACCTGGATGGCTCAGTTGGTTAAGCGGCTGCTTTCGGCTCAGGTCATGATCCCAGGGTCCTGGGACTGAGTGACGCATCGGGCTCCCTGCTCATCACTCCTCCTCTCCCTCTGCCTGCCTCTCTGCCTACTTGTGCTCTCTATTCTCTCTATCAAATAAATAAATAAAATCTTTAAAAAAAATTGTAGAGAACAGTAAATAAGATTTGCAGTTAAGAAAAGACACTGTCAATACAGTAAATACTGTATTTGGAAGGGAAAGGAGAGGCTAGAAAAAACAATTAATCCCAGAAAGAAGTAGAAAAGTATCCTTGGCAGTAGGGAAGGAGAATAGGACATTTAATGGAGAGATATTAAGTAGGTTGAATATATGAAATCAGATTTAAGAGAAGAGTGAAAGGGAAATAGCTAGGATTACCTCTTTATTGCTGCTCAAACTCTATGGCAGATTTTATGGATTTCTATTTAAAAACCTATTTTAGAAGATGAGATAGAACTTTGGGTGAAGGAAGGTCTATAAATTCTAGCTAGTAGATTTTATATTTAATAATCCTGTAGAATACAGAAGTCTAAATATTTCGCTAGCAACTAGGTATATTTGTACATTTAATCATAAATTTATTGCTGCTTCAAAAAGCATTGTATTTCAGATTATCCAAAAGCCACAGTAATAGCTCAATTCATAAAGATTGTTTGAGATAATTCAACTTGATCCAAAGGAAGTGTGATTGTGATTGTGTGTGGTATGGGGGTGTGTGTGTGTGTTCTATTGTACATATCAGAAGAGTACCTGTATTTCTATTTTTAAATTTTTTAAAAGATTTATTTTTTTGAGAGAGAAAGAGAGCACGGGGTGGGGAGGGGCAGGGGGAGAGGGACAGAGAGAATCTCAAGCAGACTCCCCGCTGAGCGTGGAGCTGATGCAGGGCTCATGACCCCAAGATCATGCATGACCTGAGCCAAAACCAAGAGTCGGACGTTCAACTGACTAAGCCACCCAGGTGCCCCAAAGAGCAAAGTAGTAGAAATAATCATAAAAGTCCTCTGATCAGAGAGCCATGATTCTCAAAGATTAGGAGTTTCTGATCATGTAATACTGATGTTAGTGGTCCTAGGACCTCACCTAGAATTGTTGATATATCCCAGAACTATTTGTAGGATGAAATCAGAAATAGCATTAATCTGTAATGAGATTTATTACTGATATTTATTAAATCATTTTGTCAAAATAAGTATATCACCCATTAAATGGGATATTTGTTGTAGACAAAGTATTTTTGCTTTTCTTATTAGATAAAGAGCTGTAGAATGGGAGAGAGGAAGGAAATATGTTGTGTTTTCCCTCTGGTGCACTAGTTGTTTGATCTTCTGAATGTATCTATTTCCAAATTCACCACTGGTGGCATACTTGAAGGGAAGGAGTCCCTCATAAGCATGTCTCTTATAAGATAAGACATGTTTAAAGTGGACTTGGAAGCATTTCCTACAACATGTTGTTATTTTTATTAATTTCTAAGATTTATATTTAGAAGGTTAAACAAGGTATTAATAAAAATAAGAGTATTAACATGGATCTAACTTGAGACATGTAATTCAACACTAAAATTCTTGATATTAAAATCATGCTAAAGAGTATGTCATTCACAAATAAGCATTTGTTTTTTTATTATGTAAATAAGTGCTTATTAAAGCATGCCTAGAAAAAATATATAGTTGTCTTTTTTTTTAAAAAAGTAGAGAACAGTTATCAAATCCTATACATTGGGGAATATATATGCATATATCTATTCATTATGTTATTAATGAAAAAAATTGGCAAAATCTAAATGCTATCATAAAGAAACAGATTTATTATGAACTACCTATTAGAATATTATGTGCTCAATAAATGCATTTGTGATACTGTTATTATTAATGCTTCATTAACAACTGCCAATGTAATAAAATTTTCCCTGTATTTTAAAAACTATTTTCCACAATAAAGAAAGTAAAGAAAGTTTAAAAACAGAGCAAAAAGTATATTAATTAGGTAGAAGATTATACTTCTGAAATGTATGGTCTTCATTGCATCCTGCTGATAAGAAAAAGTCATATAAACTACCTTTCAAATACATTAAAATATTAAAAATATAACACATTTTATCTTTTTACATGCATATTTAACAAGTAAAATATAAAATAGCTTTCATTTAAATGTGGTAAGTTTCTTTTTTCTCCCATTTCGAGATTTCATTTTTAATGAACTCTTGATGAAAATTGACAGACATGCCTGGAACGTTTGCCCAGTGTGAAAACAATATGTCCCCCACATTGTAGCTGTCTTCTTTTCAAACATGTAGCAGCCTATAACTCAAAAGACAGGCAGAGATGAAACACATCTGGATGTATTCAATACCACAGTGCAAATGAATTCTAAATACAAAATTTTGTCAAATGAGGACAAATTCACATGTTTGCGTTTTGAATGCATCCGTGACAATAGATATTGCACATCACATTCATGTTACAATTTTGACTCTTTAAACATTTAGAGGGTTTATTTTTGAATGATTACTAAAATGTGAATGAGACAATCAAGCTGAATTTAAAAGTATACCTTGATAAAGTTTATTTAATCTTTGTATGTGAGGGAAACATGTTGATATATAAATATTCTTGGTAAAAATACCAGAATAGGCGGTTTGATAAGCCTGTTACGGCAACAGAGAACATTTTACAGATCAGAACGCAACTATGATTGTTTTTCATTCTTTTCTTGTTAGGCACAGGGGATCCATTGGTGAGTAATAACAACAAAAATGTCATGCTTTCTACTTTCTTGTACCTTGTAGTCCACTGAAGAAGACAGACTTACTCATATACAAAAATTAATGTATTTATCAAAAAAATTTGATGCCAGGGCCCTAAGAGATAAAAATGACATATTATTATATCTAAAAATAGTCAAAGGTGTCATAAAAAGGCTTCTTTGAGCAAGGGACTCTTGACCAGCCAAATCAGGCAAAGAAGAGGTTCAGTGGCATTTCAAACTCAGGGAATGTTATATTCAAAATCCATGGTTCTGATAGGAAGAGTAAAAGGTCAGGATGGGGAGCCAACGCAGATTTGTATTTTCAGAATGAATTAATGGATGGGGTATATATTACATATACGGACACATATGTATGCACATGCACGTGTGCCTGTATAGATCCTTGCCTTATTTGTTTCTTTAATAACTGAGAGCTGCCAATTCAGTACTTTCAAACCATACACTTATTTTAACATATTACAGCTTCTTCTTTGAAAACTTACATCATTTGGAAGATAGACATAGCTAAATATTAGAGAATTAAATAAGCATATTTATTGTGTCCTGTTGTCTTATGAGATAGGACTTTCTAAAGCTGGATGTTAAGATATTCCACAATTTTGATTTGTAGTTTTTTCCTTTGTGAGAGAATGCATTTTCTCCTTAAATTATATGGAATTTAGTGAACCAAAATACTAATTTCCTTATATTTGTAGAATCATTAAAAAAATTATTGAATTGTTGTGTTTCCATGACTTCCCTCCCATCTAATTTTTAAAACCACAAACAAAAAAAAGGGGGGATAATTGTGACATTGTTTTTCATTAATTGACTTCATCTAGGGTGGGAGTTTTAGTTTTATTTATAATAGCTCCTTGAAGCTTTATTAATAGGCACTTGGAACTCCAGTTGATTATTTATTTAGAGCTTTTCCTATGAACTGAAGAAGTTCAGAAAAACCTGTAAAAAATTATATTATCAAA
>NC_138371.1:44513651-44575144 GCF_054177405.1 Leptonychotes weddellii | reverse complement strand
TTTCCTAACTTGTTAATTTTAGCCATTCTGACTGGTGTGAGGTGGTATCTCATTGAGGTTTTGATTTGGATTTCCCTGATGCCGAGTGATGTTGAACACTTTTTCATGTGTCCCTTGGCCATTTGGATGTCTTCTTTGGAAAAATGTCTGTTCATGTCTTCTGCCCATTTCTTGATTGGTTCATTTGTTCTTTTGGTGTTGAGTTTAGTAAGTTCTTTATAGATTTTGAATACTAGCCCTTTCTCTGATATGTCATTTGCAAGTATCTTCTTCCATTCTGTCAGTTGTCTTTTGGTTTTGTTGACTATTTCTTTTGCTGTGCAAAAGCTTTTTATCTTGATGAAGTCCCAATAGTTCATTTTGCCCTTGCTTTCCTTGCCTTTGGCGATGTTTCTAGGAAGAAGTTGCTGTGGCTGAGGTCGAAGAGGTTGCTGCCTGTGTTCTCCTTTAGGATTTTGATGGACTCCTGTCTCACATTGAGGTCTTTCAACCATTTGGAGTCTATTTTTGTGTGTGGTGTAAGGAAATGGTCCAGTTTCATTCTTCTGCATGTGGCTGTCCAATTTTCCCCACACCATTTGTTGAAGAGACTGTCTTTTTTCCACTGGACATTCTTTCCTCTTTTGTTGAAGATTAGTTGGCCATATATATACTGCCTTTAAAACAAAATCTAGTGATAGTAATTTTTTCATAGATACTTGAATGCAAAAATAATGAGGAGGATGAAACTTGAACATGTTAATTCTAAATAAATTATGCATAAAATTATACATATAATATATATGCTATAGTTCTATAAAAAGTATGTATTGAATCTACATAACTTCTATATATAACATACTATTTTATTTAGCATTAGATTCTATGTGTGTGTGTCCACAACTTGTGATATAATTTAAGTATCTACCATAAAATTAAAATCCTTTTCATAGTATTTTAAATAATGTGAAAAATATTTGAAATTGAAGCATTTTCAAGGATTTAAGTATCATAAAAATTTCACATTAGTAGACAGAGATATTAAATCACCTTTTGAATCTCCTACTGACATGGTCATTGTCATTATAAAGAAGGAATAAGACCTGTCATATTGGATTCTTCAAGGAACATATTCTGCCTATCAGAAGGCATTTCATGAGACATTTGGGACAGTGCCTTACAAAATGCATACTCTCCTTTCAAACATAGTATTTATTTTTGGTTTGTTTCCAAAAGAATTTCAGTTAGCTACCATTCAATTACCAAGTTAAAAAAATCTAGAATAACAATATATAGACAAGCAACGTGTAGAGGACGTTCATTATTTTACCGAAATTACTCATTTAATTAGGTAATTCATAGATTGTCTTTTAATCTCTGGAGAACCAATTGATTTGAATTTTTCTCATTTTTAACCTTACAAAATAAGTAAAGAAACTTCTTTTAATCCACTGGACAAAAGTTTTGTATTTTGTAAATATTAATTATGTGAAGTATAATTATACATCGTGTGGAACAAATATATGTTTATTTTCAGATTCCACTTACTAATAAAATGTGATAGTTAATGATTTGTGGCTATTTAATAGATAAGTTTTGAAATCTGCCTGATTTATTTACTATGAGAAGTCTATCCTGAAACAAGTTTTAAAATATTCTATACTAACTGTTTACCTGGAGAAATATGGGATCACTTTGCTTAACTCAGAATTCCCAGGCTTACTAATAGATTTTTCTTTAGGGGCAAAGCCTGAGGATTGTTTTCACACAGTTTTGGTTGCAAGTTTTAATTGTTACTGTGATTAAAAATGGAAGTAATTGCATTGATGTTTATCTGAATCGTTTGTCATTTGAGACAGATTCCTTTCCTTGTGAGGTCATTAAAGTAGGGAATTTGTGTCAAGGGTGTGGAAAGCTAAGATAGGACTTGTGTGTCGGTATAGTCGAATAAACTCATCCATTTGGCAGTTCATGCTGAATGGAATTTAAAAAGAAAACTGCTGGGGTGCCTGGATGGCTCAGTCTGTTGAGCCCCTGACTCTTGGTTTCAGCTCAGGTCATGATCTCTAGGTCCTAGGATAGAGTCCCACGTTGGCCTCTGTGCTCAGTGTGGAGGCTGCTTCGGATTCTCTCTCACTCTCCCTTCTGCTCTCACGCTCTCTCTCTCTCTCCCTGTCTCTCTTTCTCTCAAATAAATAAATTTTTAAAAATCTTTAAAAATAAATGAAGAAAGAAAGAAAAGAAAACTGTTAACATACAACTGAGAACACTTTGAAGTATCTAGTCAACAAAACTTTAATATAAAATTTCATGGTGAGGGGCGCCTGGGTGGCTCAGTTGGTTAAGCGACTGCCTTCGGCTCAGGTCATGATCCTGGAGTCCCGGGATCGAGTCCCACATCAGGCTCCCTGCTCAGCAGGGAGTCTGCTTCTCCCTCTGACCCTCCTCCCTCTCATGCTCTCTGTCTCTCATTCTCTCTCTCTCTCAAATAAATAAATAAAATCTTTAAAAAAAAAAAAATTTCATGGTGAGTCACCTTCCATTCTTTCTTAAAGAACTAAATTGGTTCTCTGAAGAACTTCAAAGATATCCATCAGAATAAAGCATTTTACTAGATAGAAACCAGTTTGGGTGGACAAATGGCTATAATTTTTACCAGATACTCCTGAAAAACTTCCATGACACAGTAAAATATAAATTCTCTTTAACTGTAGCCTCAATTTTTAAGAGTAAGTTAGAGGGTAAAGAAGCAAAAATACAGTTACTCTGCTAGAATAAATCTCTGTGACAGAGTATGTTTCATAATCCCCAGAATATCCTGACAGAAAAAAACTGCTATATTTCGTACATTTTTGAAAGCTACTATGAAAAGGGACTATAGGGGATATTTGGTTTTAAAAGTGAGGGGAGAAAATCCAGATTTTCTTTTAAAGCTACAACACGACTCTTTGTACACCTCCTTACTTGTATATGCACAGTATTGACAAGTAAACGTGTTCAGTGTAATGGTTGGTGTTAGTGGTAAATAACCCCTTCTTTTGGATTCTGAGAATTAGTATTAAATGAACTTTTTCATGTTATTTTTTACTGCGCTATACTTTTAAAATTGTAGAATAAATATCACCTGATTATTTGATTTAATTGCTCTTTTTCTGAATGGAGCTGATTATTGGTTATGCTATCAGAGGTTTCAACTGAAGAAGAAATTGATGTTTTTATATTATTTTCAAACCCTTTAAAAAAAACTAAAATATTTGAAGCATTAGATGTTGGAGTGATTCAAATTTTCCCCTCAGAATCTCAGTCTCCAGCCCAGATCTTACTAAATCAGAATGTGCACCTTGACAAATAATTCCAATGCACATTCATTTTTTGAAACACACCGACTTAAGGAGTTCCCAGATGGTTTATTAGCACTTCCATCTGAAGAAGAGAAATGTCCTAAATGTGAAGTTGGCTTCACTAAACACGAAACAACAAAACAACCACTACAACAGCAAGACATTGAGAGGAATAGCAAGAATACAATTTTGGTAACAGTTTTACCTCCCACTGAAAATATCCCATCAGTTTTAGATTTCTGGATAACGCCATGAACATAAGTGAAACCTTGAATTTCTTGTTGTAGAAGTCAATAGTTCTTTCTAAACTTTTAACACCGACAGCTACACTTGACTGTAAAGAAACCTCAGTTTTTCAAATTTAACCATATATAGAAAAATAAGCAGTTTCAAGGATACAAAGTCAATCAAGCATTCATTATGCTCTTAGGGCTTTTATGCAGCCTCTCTAATTTCAATGACCTAAAAATTTATCAAAGTATACTGGGCTTTGCCAATTAATTTTGCAATTTGTCCCTCTCTGTTATCCACATCCTAATCATGCATCCATTCCCCCAGTCTGTAAGAAATTATTGAGAGTCTGTCACAACTTGGTACTCTGGCCAGTGGGTGGTCCTAGATATCCAAAGATCGCCTGTTTTGGCAATTATTGACACAGTAGGACTTTGCTATGTGCTTTAAAAATGCAGGCATATGGCTCCTTTAGGATTCAACCCTATTTTAAGTCTATAAAAGTACAAAAGATCACTAGGAAAACTATAATTAGAACTTAGCTGAGAGACATGTCAAGTTTTTTCCAGAAAGTGTTTTACCATGTTCCTTAAATGCTTATTTTTAATGCACATGTCTCTCAGGAAAACAAATACTTTCTTCTGTGTTTGTTTTTAATATGATCACAAATTACAATAAAATCCATTAATGCAGACAAAAATGTAAGTTGTTTAATCATTAAAACCGCTCTGGCCTAAATATTGGACCTAGTTAGTTTCCTTTTTTAGTTTGAGCTTTAGGTGTCAATAGATGAGTAAATCATACTCCCAGTTCATAGCACATTGTTATCACTCATTTATGTAAGACTTTTCTCTTATTTTGTTCTATTTTTTTATCCTTGATCCTCACTCCAAAAGGCATCTATTCTAGCTCTTTTAAGAAGTGTTTTTAAATATTCATGAGTGTTATACACTATGTAGTTTTGATACCTGTTCTTAAGGTTTTAAGTGTCTATAAATTATATTGTCCAAAATTTCATTGTTTTGTATTTTTTACACATTTCTGTGTATCTAGCTGATTTTTCTTCCTGCTGCACATTATCAATAACATCCATCCATTTTTTACTTATCCATTCCCCCAGGAATGCAGACATTTAGATTGCCTCTAATTCATGCTACCACAAACAATCCAAAAATTGTACTGAAAGTTGTGTGGGACTTTTGCAGGAATTTATCTGAAATATTATCACAGCAGTAAAATTTCTGACTTGTAAGCATATACATACATAATTTTACTAAGTACTCTTGGAATGTTGCTTTCTAGTGTGGGTGGCCCTGTTTATAATCACCTTAGCAGTGTCCAACAGTTTTGTTCTCCCACATTTTCCCCAGCACTGGAATAATCCATTTTTTAAAATAATTTCTCATTCCATGTTCTTGTATTACTTTGCACTTATTGGACTATATTTTAGTCATTGAGGCCTCCCTTTTTTTTTTTGCAGGTTATGTTTTATCCATTGTTTTTTTCCCATTAGGTTCCCTAATATTTTCTTGTGTGGGGGTTCTTTCTGTTTTCTTGAGCCATAAATCACAAGAATTTTTGCCGTGCTGAAAATATTACATATCTGCACTCTCCAATACTGTCATTGCTAGCGACAGGTAGCTTTTGAGCACTTGAAATGTTCACCTCAATATATTTTAATTAATTTAGACTAAAATTTATATAGCCACATGTGGCTATTGGCCTACGACATTTAACATGCTGTTCTTGGTATAAATGCCTTGTTTTTAGTTAATGTTTTTTCTATTTATCATCTGTTAATTTTAAATCGCCTTCTTTTAAGCAGAAATTCCTTATTCTGATAGATTCCTGACTCACAAGAGTTGTCATGGAGGTGATAAATACACCTCCTTCAATGCATCATATCAGGAGGCACATGATGCCAATTTGTTCTATCACTTTTTATGTTAACTTTGATCATATCATAAAAGTGATGTCTGCCAGGCTTCTATACTGTAAACAGTGAGATACAGATAGAGAGATAAAGGGGATGGAGACAGAGAGAGACAGAGATAGAGGGAGAGAGAGATAAAGAGAGAGAACATCTAGCTCTGTTCACTGAGAGGGCTTTAAGCAAGACATTCCAGTAGGAAACAATATACCTAGCTCCCATATTTTGAGACCACATAATATCCTATTTTCCATTAAATTTTCACTGACTCACTTTAGTATCTATTAATGATTCTGGGCTAAATCAATTATTACTGTGATGTTTGTGAAATGGTGATTTTCTTGATTCCAAAAATGTTTGTTCATTTAGCAGTTTACATCATATTATAAAAAAAGGCTTTTTGCTTCACCATTTATTCATTGACCTATTTATATTAACACAAATTTATCATTTCCTACTTTATCCTTTGTATTATATTGTTAAATATCATGGTTTCTTTGATGCTAAAGATGCCCAGTATTTGGTTAGAGAATGACTCTTCAAGCTGGCTTCCATTTATTTCTGACATGTCCCATTTTTCTTCAGACGTTTCCTTACTGGCTGGCACAACATGATATTTTAAGTTCATCTTTTCTTTTTTTTGCTCCTAGCCCTAGAATCAGCCATTCATCCAAGATGCCCTGGTGTTATGTAGGAACAAATATGGGAGCTAGGTATATTGTTTCCTACTGGAATGTCTTTGCCTAAAGCCCTCTCAGTGAACAGAGCTAGATGTTCTCTCTCTTTATCTCTCTCTCCCTCTATCTCTGTCTCTCTCTGTCTCCATCCCCTTTATCTCTCTATCTGTATCTCATTCTGAGTTTATATGAATATATTCTACCCCAATATCCAACAAAAGAAAGTTTAGTCTAGTCTTCCCTATTTTCTTAATTGTTTTTTATGTGAGCTTCTCCATTTCATTTGAAAATAATCTGTAGAATTTATTTGAGTCCCGAGGTGAAGTTAGCTATCGCCAAAGAAAATTTGTTTGCTTTTGTGAGGAGCCTAGAGGTACTGCTAATCTAGGATCTCTGAAAGCAGGTTTGTCTTTAAAATCTCCCTTGGAATTTTTGTTCTGCTCTTTCGTTGGGAAACATTTTCTTATAATTACCCTTGAACTGATTGATGGCAAGCCTGAAATTACCTGTAATTTACTCTGACCCTGATGACAAACTTTTTTCCATTCAGTCTTTGTGGGTGGAGGCTATCTGTGAGTCTTTCAGTTGAACAGGCCCAGAGCTGTCCTTTCTACTTGTATACCTTGTTAAGAGTCAGGAACTAAGACCATGTTCCTGAGATATTGAAGATGCACTCAGGGCAAAAGTAGCTTTTGTACATTTATTTCCTCTCTGGGTTCTACTTCTTATTTTTCTGGAGATCTTACCATCTTCTTACCTCTGCAATGCTTTTGAGAGGAGGTTTTGATATCTTATCCAGGCTTTTATTCATTTCCAGTGGGAGCATTGCCCCCAATAATGTAATAATCTTATTCACAGAAATAAGGGTTCTGATCTTAATTCTCCAGCACTTTTTTTTCTTATTGAGAAATTCTATTTACATAAACTTATTCTATTTATATGAATTCATAAACTACCTCTGAATGAAACTGGATTCATATATAATCCAAGATATTTGTACGTTAATGTTCATTTTATACAATACAGTTTCTATCAGCAGAACCAGAGTAATATTTTAAGCTTTATCATCATTTTTCAATAGCTTCATTGAGATATACATTATATATAACACAATTTATGAATTTATAGTTAACATGACATGGGTTTTAGTATATTAACAGAGTTGTACAACTATCACTTTTAAAACTTTTGATTCACTTCCAAAGAAATATTAACATTCATTTCCACCCACCACTTACCCAGCCCTAGACAACCTCTACCCACTTCTTTCCCTATGACTTTGCCTATTCTGGACTTTTTATATAGATAGATTTATATAATATATTGGGTTTTTGTTGTTGTTGTTTGTTTTTGTGACTGGCTTATTTTGCTTCTCATGATGTTTTCAGGGTTTACCTGTGTTGCATGAATCAGCACTTCATCCATTTTTATTGCTAAATAGTATTCCATTGTTTGGATATACCACATTTTCTTTCTCTATTCATCAGTTAACCAGTATTTGGGTTGTCACCACTTTGGGCTGTTATGAATAATGCTGCTATGAACATCTCTGTTTTTATATGGACGTATGTTTTCATTTCTCTTGAGTGAATATCTGTGTTATTATATGGACGTATGTTTTCGTTTCTCTTGGGTGAAACTGTTGTGTCACGTGATAATTATGTTTAATAATTTAAAGAACAGCCAAATTGTTTTCCAAAGTCATTGCATCATGTCATATTTACATCAGCAATATATGGTCTCCAGTTTCTTTACATCTTTTCCAACAAGTATCATTTGTTTGTTTGGTTAGTTGGTTGATTGTTTTTTTGAATTACAGCCATCAGATTGGATATGAAGTGATATCTCATTTGGGTTTCGATTTGAATAACCTAATTGGCTGATGACTTGGGGTATCTTTTCATATGCTTATTGGTCATTTGTATAACTTCTTTGGAGAAATGACTAGATTTTGTACCCATTTTTAATTGGATTAATTTTTAAATTATTGAGTTGTAAGAGTTCTTCATATATTCCAGATGTAAGTTCCTTATTGGACACATGATTTGCAAATATTTTCTTCCATTCTGTGAGTTCTCTTTCAGATTTTTATTTATGGTGTCATTTGTGTAATAAAAGTTTTTTTTTTAAGTTTTGATGATATACAGCCTATTTTTTAATTATTATTACTTGGGGTTTTGGTGTTCTATCTAAGAAGACTGTGCCTAATCAAGGTCACAGAGATTTATTCCTATGTTTTCTTCTAAGACTTTTATAATTTTAGCTCTTACATTTTTGCCTATGATCCATTTTGAGTCATTATTGTGTATGATGTAAGAAAAGAGTACTACTTCACTCATTTATATATGAATATATGCTAGTTCCATATCTTGAAAGGAGTTTTTTTCTCCACTGAATTGTCTTTACACCCTTGTAGAAAATAATCATAAATGTAAGGTTTTATTTTTGGACTATCCACATTACATAGATATGTATGTCTGTTCTCATGGTAGTACTACATCTCCATTACTGTAGCTTTGTAGGAAATTTTGAAATAGGGACATGTTGTTCTTCCAATTTTATTCTTCTTTTCCAAGATTATTTTGGCTCTTTATGGTTGCTTGCCTTTCCATGTGAATTTTAGGATTAGCTCATCAATTTCTGCAAAATAAATAGGTAAAATTCGGAAAGAGATTATGCTGAATCTGTAGATCAATTTGGGGACTTTTCCCATTTTAACAAATCATGTATTTCAATCCATAAAAATGTGATGTATTTTCAACTATTAGCATCTTCTTTATTTCAGTAATTTTTATAATTATTCATGTAAGCATCTTCTACTTTTGCTACATTTATTTCTAAGTATTCTATGATTTTTAATGCTATCATGGATGTAATTGCTTTTTAAATTCATTTCTGAAGCACTTCTGAATAGTGTTTAACAAGACACCTGATTTTTGTATTTAGATCTTATATATTACAAACTTACTGACTTGTGCATTAGTTCTAATAGCTTTTCTTTTTTAGTAGATTTGTTTGGATGTTCTTTATACAAGATCATGTTATCTGAAAAATAGAGATGGTTTTACTTATTCTTTTCCAATATGTGTGCATTTTATTTTTGTTATTATCTAATTGCCTTGGCTAAAACTTCCAGTACTCGGGGCGCCTGGGTGGCTCAGTTGGTTAAGCGACTGCCTTCGGCTCAGGTCATGATCCTGGAGTCCCGGGATCGAGTCCCGCATCGGGCTCCCTGCTCGGCAGGGAGTCTGCTTCTCCCCCTGACCCTCCTCCCTCTCATGCTCTCTCTCTCTCATTCTCTCTGTCTCAAATAAATAAATAAAATCTTTAAAAAAAAAATAAAACTTCCAGTACAATATTGAATGGAAGAGGCAAATCAGTAATCCTTCTTTGTTTGTTATCTTGAGAAAGCATTCAGCATTTCACCAATCAGTAAAAAGTTGGCAGTGAAATTTGTGTAAATGTATTTTGTCAAGTTGAAGAAGTTTTTTTCTATTCTAAGCTTGTGGAGTGTACTTATGCTGAAAAAGTATTGAATTTTTTCAAATGTTCTTTCTGTATTTATTGAAATAATCTTGTGGTTTTTGTTATTTATTCTATTAATATGTTGTATAACATTGGTTTAGGATATTAAACCAATCTTGCATTTCTGAGATATATCCCACTTGTTCATGGTGTCTAATACATTTTAAATGTTACTTGATCCTGTTTGCTTATAGTTTGTTGGGGAGTTTTGTGTCTTTATTCCTAAGTAATATTGGTTTACCTCTCTTGGATATCTTTGTCTGGTATGAGATCAGAGCAGTATTAGCCTCGTGGAATAAGTTGGGAAGTTTTCACTTATGTTCTGGAAGAATGTATGAATAATTGGTGTTACTTCTTTCAGAGTTTGGTAAAATTCACCAGTGGAACCATCTGAGCCTGGGCTTTCCTTTGTTGGTAGTTTTTAAAGTACTACCTGATCTCTTTATGTGTTTAACATAAACCCAAATTTTCTATTTATTTTCTTGAGTGAGTTGTAGCAGTTTGTGTCTTGACAGGATATGTCCATTTCAGCTAAGTTACCTAATATGTCGGTATATTGTTTTTCATAGTATTACTTTGTAAACCTAACTATTTCTGTAAGACAAGTAGTGATGTCTCTCTTTCATTCCGATTTTAGTAATTTGATTCTCCTCTCCATTTTCTTGGTAAGTCAAGCTAAAAGTTTGCCGAATTTTTTGATTTTTTTTTCAAAGAACCGACATTTTTGTTTTGATTTTGTCTATTTTTTGTGTTCACTAAATTCTGCTGTAATCTTTCCTGTTTCCTCTTTTCTGTCTTGCTTATCAATTTTCTCCTTTGCAGCCTTTTTTTTTCTTCAGAAAACATAACTTGATTTGTAATTTTTTCATATCCTTGTAATTATGTGCTTGTTTTCTTCTTTATTGTTCACCCAAACCCACAAGGGTGTAAGCTTCATTAAGACAAGGACCATGTATAACTTTTTCTCCATTGTTCACCCTTGCAGCAAGAGGCAAATTCAAAATACTAAGGAACAGACAAAAAGATTTCATTGTTCTCTTCACAACAAATGTAACACTAAGCAATATTTATTAATACCAGCACTGCTTTCAGACCTCTAATGGTTTGGGGCCTGAAGCTCTCATTGCTGCTTTGTAAGCAAGACCTGGCAAAGAAAACGGTTACCTATGCCTAGCAATTCAGTGTCTGCACTCAGTCAAAATGGGGAGAAGTTCTGATGCTTCCATTACACAGGTCAGAAGTAGTGAGTTTTTGGTTACACAATCATAGCTCTCTTAACTCACTCGGAGCATTCTGGGGCAAGTGTCCTATTTTTCTAAAATGGAAACCTAGCAAATAAGCTAGCAGAATTCTTAAACAAAAAGGTACTTTTATCAGGAAATTTTCAGACATTTCAAATCTTCTTTCTTCTTTATAAGTATTTTTTCTTCCTTATAACTTCCTTATAACTTCTTTATAACTCTTATGTTCTGTAGTATATTGCTTTGAAAAAAGCAGTGTTCTTGTTTACATTTCTTGCAGATTGACAAGAAGCGAAGTTTATTGGTTTTCTCTGCCTCATGTTAAAAGGAAAAATTATTACATGTAATTGTTGGGCCATTTTCAGGGATGCTGTTGAGATAGAGGACATCTCATAAGGTAGACATTTAGTAAATATCTGTTTAATGAATATGTAACTGAGACCTCTTTGTAGACATATGCTCTTAGAAAAATCCTTTAAAATTTTGAGATTTAATGTTTTCCTCTTTAAAATAAAGAGATTGAGTCAGATAATATCACTTACTTAGTTCTTTGTCAAAAAATTCCTTTTAGTATTTTTCCCTTCAAATTTAAAAACATAAAACTGTAAAATCATGTTCTATTGAGGAAGACATATAATGCAATTTTTTAAAAAAATGATGCATTGGTATAAAAATAAAGTGAAACTTAAACATATGAGCTATTCATTTATTCTGCTTGCAAAAATAGTTGGATATCCTTGAACTTAAAGTTGAGGAAGCAGTTTACTCCTTTCTGTTACTTCCTCTCCCTCTGAGCCACAATTAGGACAGATTTTCTGTCCATCGACAACAGAAATGAATTAAATCTAAAACCACCTTCTATAAATGATTTTCACATATATATTGAATTATCTTAAGGTTACATTTTCATTAAAAAGCTGCCTTGTAGGAAGAAGTGTTGAGGGAGTTATAATACCTACCCAGATGAGTCTAATCAATTTTTCTCCAGTTTAAAACTTCTGATGGCTCCCCATTGTCTATAGGACAAAGATCTCATGTGTTATCATGATATACAAGCTTTCCTAACTTCAGGCCAGGATCTCTTCCCAATTTTATGTTCTGAATACTTCTTCACAAACTCTCAGGCAATGCCAGACAACTTGTTCCCCAAATAATCCATGAACCTTCAACTTATGTTTTCATCCTTGCTCTTCCTTCTAAAAAATGTTCTCCACATGGGCTGGAGTCTTTTAATTCTTTAGAGTTCCATTTGAGGCCATCTCCTTTCCGTCTTTCCCTGATTTTCTTTGCCTATTTGGGGTAAGTGAATTATTTGCCTCTCATTTGTGTTCTGAGGATACTTACAACATGGCATTATAGCCACCTCCCTGGATCTTTTCCTATCCTGTTAGTTGGTTGAGGAATACTTTGGATTTCATGTTTGCATTCCCAGCACCTAGTTCTGTGCCTAGCACATTGTAAGTATTCAGTTGTTTTTTGGTGTTAAGTTGGATTGCTTAACTTGAGAAATCTAAATTTTTGGTCATGGCTTCAAAGCTGAGACAAACAGGTTTGAATTTAAATAGTGTCACTTATTACATCTGAAATTTAGAAAAGCTACTTGAGCTCTTTAGGCCGTTTTTCCCCTAACCTATAAATTAGGGTTTATAATACCTATCTTGAGGGTTCTTGTAAGGATTTATCAGAAACACCTAGCTTAGTGCTTAGTACACTGTTGCTGCTCTTTAAAATTACATTGTCTAATAATAGTGAAATGCCTCCTGAGGAGAGAAACCAAGGATGGGCAATGAGTGACAGCGTGTCAGAGTCTGTTCTTCACTGATCCCTGTTACTGAAAACAAGGAGCTTCCTAAGCAGGGGCAGCCACTCAGGCCTGAAATCTATCTGTGTTCACAAACCTAGGGGATTTGGCTTGTGCAGAGTAACAGATACTGGGAATAACTCATGACAGCTAAGATGTAGATCCAGGACCTTAGAGAGAAAAGTAATAAGTGAGTTGAATTATAGTGAGGCTTATATAATTAAATTCAGTGATTATAGACATTAATTCTATGGAATTTTAAAACACAGTCCTCAAAGTAAGATTTGATAAAGGCATTCTTTATAAATTATTTAAGTATAAATATATCATAGAACTGTGTTTTTAAAATCAATGTGACTTTTGATTAGAATTGGAAATTTTTTTTATATATATAGGTTTTATGATACAGACTCTCAACATCTCTTGTTTGAGCCATTTATAAAGTGTTTTAACAAGCCTCTCTACCCCCAATCTCTTTTCTTAATGATAATAAAAACTGCAGACTCCTTGGTGTGGACTATATTTTGTGATTATGCTTTTTTATCTCTCTCCATCCTTACGTCTTACACACTGTACCTAGTACTTTAAACCCTAACAAGACCACACTGCTTCTGTTCTCTGACCCCAAAGTTTTTTTCAAGCCTCTGTAACTATGCACATGGTGTCTCTTCTTGCTAGAAACTTGTTCAGACATTTCTTTTCTTGGATAATTACTACTGATTTTCTATAGCTCAGTTCAGTTGTTACCTTCAGAAGCCTTCCTTGGCCCCTAAGTGCTCCAGAGAATCCTGCGAAATTTTCACCATAGCACTTATGTTATTAGGTTGACAACATCTATTTATGTTACTGTCTATCTCACTTGCTGTTATGTTCCTCCATTCTAGGAACCCTGCTTATGTTTGTAAACCCAGAATCTAGCATAATGCTTGGTAAGCAGTAGGTCAATCACAGAACTGTGTGGTCACCTCTTTGTCCTAAATAATGTAACTCCGTAAGTAAAACGTTACCCAATTTAGTCCCCAAATCATAACATATTCTCTAGCTTTAGTTTGACTTGTACTGTTTGTTATGGTTACATCAGAGCTGCTAGTTTATTTTCTCTTAAAAACAGTATTCACCTCACATTTTTCATATATTTCTCAGACTTTTCTGAATTTTCAGTCTCTTATGTCTTGGTATTTAAAAAGAGGAAGTTAAAAACATTTATGGCATTCAGTTATACAATAAAAGTTATAATCCTAGTAGTGATTGGTTTTTAAAGATGGGGGCATAGGGGAGAATGATAGCAAATTGCTACAGAAAGATTTAGTGTTTTAAAAGGTTGTAAATTAGAAAAATAAAGATGGTTTCAAGAAAAATTTTGTTCTGTGCTTTTCATTCAGTACTTAATTTTCTTTGAATGTCATCTCTGCATTTTTTTAAAGGCTGCATATGAAAGCCACTGATGAAAATCACTGAGCAGATTATATAAGACGTAAAAGTGTTTATACATTGTTGGGGCGCCTGGTACATGTGGTTCTGCTCTCATCCATATCAGCAGAGGCCTCCATAGTGGCTTTGGTCATGACTGGAGTTGTTAGCCTTCGTATGATCACCAGGGCCCATGGAAGCCTGCCCCAGGAGGAAGAGCAGGAAAAAGCTGGTCACACAGCTCAGTGGGCATTCCTGGAGGCAGGACCTGGTAGCTGAGAAAAAGAGCATGTATGAGCACATATGAGATTCTCCATGGTGGGTATTTGCAGGGAGTCGGGGCTACTAAAATAACAGGTAGGCGTTCAAGACAAAGAAATTCTTATTTATTATTGTCCTTATGATCCTATTTTTAGCTCTAGAGAGCAGTAGTTTGGGCAGTCATGAGTGGTGGTGATTTTTGTTATTCTAACTCATTGTCATCAGCTTTCACCATTTTAACACAGCATTGGAACCAGACTGCCTGTGTTCTAATCTAGATGTATGACCTTGGGCTAGTTACTGTATGACCTTGGGCAAGTTTCTCTCTGACATTGGGCAGGTTATTTAAACTCTGTGCCCCGGTGCCCTCATCTATAAATTTTAAATGATAATAGGACCAACCGCATAAAGCTGTTAGGAGAATTACCTAATATTTCATACATGAAGTGCTCTGAACTGAGCCTGGCATGCAGTGTTATATATTCACTGTTATTAGTATTGTTATCATGAATTCTACCAAAATCTTCGGGAATTTTTTCTATTTTGTAAATAGATTTTTTCTTAGAGAAAGTGATATCACAGGATAGAATATCCTAGAATATGTAAGACATTAGAAATTCATATTCTCATTAATGAGAATGTAATGTAATATGTAACATTTGATATTCTTTCTGTGTATGTCTTATTTAAATGGTTTGTCCTGACATTAATATAAACCCTGTAGATATATTTATCAAAATACAGCCATAAACACTAGCAGCCTATATAGTTTATAAAAATATAAAACAGAGGCTTTATCTCCCTTATAGAAAAATTTCAATATTGACTAGGCAGTTTACTACTTGTTCTTAAAATGAATACATATTATATTTCCTAGAAATTGAATATATGGATAAACATTGTTTTCATATGTTTTCCCTATA
The DNA here is from genome assembly GCF_054177405.1 of Leptonychotes weddellii. NCBI lineage: Eukaryota > Metazoa > Chordata > Mammalia > Carnivora > Phocidae > Leptonychotes > Leptonychotes weddellii. Next base: position 44,559,825 of record NC_138371.1, on the reverse strand, counting down.
TTAGAACACTAGAGTATAAAATTTTATGCAGTGGTGTGATGAATCCACTTAGACTAAAGATTACATGTATGTTTCATGGTCATTTCCTTCCCCAGTCCTTATAATATTCAGAGCATCAATCATTGAAGTATCACATTATTCTCATTTTGTTATCCAAACTAGTGTTCTCATATTTGTAAAGTATATATGCTTGCTGAATAATTTAAGTAGTACTTTAAAAGACAAAGAAAATTGTAAATCTAACCTAACTTGCCCCAGCACAAAAGCACAAACACTATAAACAAATCGCCATGGGCACCTATGCATATATGTTTATAATTTCAATAAATGAATTCATGCTACATCTGTACATGCCACTAAATAAACGCACATCATCATTTTAATAGCTGAATAGTAATTTACTAAGTGGATATAATCATCACTTTAAAATGAATTTTTAGTGATTCATATATCATTTAAAATCCAGATCCCTCTGCTAAGTTACATAGTTCCACATTTAAAATATTATTACTGACGTAAAGTGTATTTTCTGACGTAAAATATTAATCTATATCTAAAATTATCATATTTCTTTATCAAAAGGATACTCATAGCTGACTTATAACTGTTTCACAGAACAGAGAAGCTAAAAATAGGTTACTTATGTTTCAAAAGGGACCATATCTATGATAATTTTGGCAGTACCAAAAGAAAGAATATAGTATCTAGAATTGAACATATACTTTAAAAAGCGTACCAGCATCTAATATCCTGGATAATTAACTCATGATATCACTGAGTCATTTGTATTCTAAACTAGGATGTTCAATACATATAAATAATTCTAGAACAAAACATATAAAAAATGAAAACTTTGTGAAAGTTGGAGAATTTTGAGGTTTTTCCATCTTGGAATAATTATCCTTTACCAGTTTTCAACAAAATGTTTAAAATAAATTATCTGACCTGGGTTATTTGTTCAAAGAAAAAAAAATAGTGTGTGAGGAACCCTGACCAACCCCTGCCACAGATTTCAGAATCCCAGGGACTCATAACTGGGTCTGCCTGCACAGCTGTTAAGGCGCTCCGGTACGAATCTTTATAATGTTAGGATGGACTCTATGCATAAATCTATTTAAACCTATTTGTCTAATATATGAATTAAGCTAGGTCATAAGAAATTGGAAAGAGTGAGACTCAAGTTTCAACTATTTTCCTGTTATTCTCTGCATAAATTAGCTTAGAATCAAACGTTGTGTTTCCAAGACTCAGGAAATAACATATTTAAAAATGAATCGAAATTGATATTCTAAATTAGAAACATCATTTCTAATTAAGGTATCAAATTCTGCATGTCCTCTAAGTCCTCCAATGTCACAGAATATTTATTTCTTTTAGTAAAACAACAACAAAACACAAAAACCTTTACTGATCCCTCCTATATTATAGCAGGAAACCTAGCAACCAATTCCCCCCTCAGAATACACACACACACAACACACACCATCTCATAAACCATTGTCTTCTACGGAAATTTATTTCTCCCACTGATATCTTATTTTGCTTCCTGTCTTCTCAATTAACACTCTTAACTTTTTGCCTAACAGCTAACAGCTCTCTTTTCTGACCTTCTGTCTATTCCAACATACATCATTATCTATTCTTTTGTTTTACCCCTGAAATACAATCATTTCTTGACAGTGTCTCTATCTGAATTTTATGAAGGATTAGGGGAAATTGAGAAGAGTTTTGCCATAATGCTGCAAGTGAAGAATTGAAAATGCACTATGAGTTTTTCCCTTTCATATAGATTTTTCTCTCTCCTTATGTTTTCCCTTTTGAACCTGTCACTTAATCATCTTAGTGGAATTCCTGCCCTATCTTTTGTATTGTTTGCTTGTTTTTCCATTTATCTCTATATGTTTCTTTCCAAGAGCCATAGAGATATGAAATATCTCAACTTCCTCAGGTAAACATTTTCTTACTTTTCCTCCCTCTGGCCCATTCTAGGAATGCAAAGGAAGGGAGTGGTGAGAAGATACTGCTGCTTTCACCACAGAGAACCTATCAAAGTATCTTCTCAGTAAATACTATTCTTTTACTGAACAGAATTTCAATACCATATTTTAAAATATTTTCTTACTATACTTTGATTCATGTTTAATTACGGCTAAATTTTATGAATGTTTTTAAATCATCATACTGTTTCCATTATCTAATTAATACCACTACAGTTTATATTCTTTAATAGGTTTTAACAACTTAACAATTGTTAGATAAAAGTACATCATTGATACTATATGTCAACTATACTTCAATTGAAGTTTTTTTAAAAATCACTGATCTACTCCTTAACCTTAGTTTAGTTTTATTGTAACATTTGTTTAGGCTTATATAAACATTAGTATTTAAACTGACACCTACCTTAAATAGACTGGCTGACCAGCAGCCATACATTTAAATTAAAAGACAGGATTCAGTATTTTGTACTTTCTGTGTTCAAATTTTTTTAAATATATATATTTTAACAAAAGATACTTTATTCTTAAACTTTTTTTTTTTTAAAGATTTTATTTATTCATTTGAGACACAGAGATACAGAGAGAGAGAGAGAGAGAAAGCATGAGCAGGGAGAGAGGCAGAAGCAGGCTCCTCACTGAGAGCCAGGAGCCCGATATGGGGGCTCGATCCCAGGACCCTGGGATTATGACCTGAGCCGAAGGCAGACGCTTAACCATCTGAGCCACCCAGGCGCCCCATATTCTTAAACTTTTCATTTCTCTTAATATCTGTGTTTCACATTTACCTTTTTGCTGTACAAATTCTTTTAGGCTACTAGTGATTCCTCCTGATAGAGAACAAAGTCAGGCATAGAAAGAGGGTTAGTGGGTAGCTCAGCAGAAGCAACTAAAATTCAGACTCACCATTGCATGGTACAAGATCTCGGGGCAATTATCCTTACCCTTTAAGTCTTGTTTTCATCATATGTAAAATGGGAATAATAATGTTCGTGTGAGGATTAATATCATCAAGGCTGAGATAATTTAAGTATAGTGCTCATTTGTGACAATAAACAAATGTTAGTCTTTCCCTTCCTCATTATGTCTTCACCCAAATTTTAGTTTGAAGTTTTTCAAGTTAAAATGCCTCTCTTTGCAAAATATCCCTTTTCTTTTGGATACCTGAAACATATGATTATTTCCAAATGGGCTTTCCCTGCTGTGTTAACAATGTATCAAATGCACAGACTATCACTCCCGTTTGGAGTTCAAGACAAAGCAGAATTAGCCACAGGGGCAGATCCTGCTGCCACTAATGGGAGGGACAGCAGGTCTCCATATATTGTTCCTCTTATTATGGAAGCCATGGTTGCATTATGAGTTTTGCAAGGCATCTGGGGAGCTCATATGATGTGACACCTACAATGTCATGCTTGCTTTTTGAGAAAATATTTTCTAAAAATGCATAAAGCTAAAAGTTTTGAGGACTATTATTTTACCTTATTTTGTTCTCAGCAAGACAATTCCATTCTGTAGCCAAGAAATAAAAAAAAGAAAGAAAACAAAAGAAATGTATGACTTTAGGATGTAGTAGAACTAGTCTAAAATTAATTAAGAATCCATCTTTTCCTTTATTTGAAATCTGTATTATTCTCCTCTCTCTTTCAGATTCTCTCATCTCCTCTTTTCCATGTGATCATCTTTTGGGAGTAATATATCTTCTAACAAATATGCAAAATTTCTTAGATAGTCCCAAAATGCAAAATTAGAAAATATACAAATTTCTCATCTAACCTAAAAGAATCCATAATACCGTCTTGGCCTCCAAGTAGTCCTTACTGAATTTAGTCATGGACCATCCCAGCTCAAGTTATTAGAGGGAGCATGGCTAGCTCCTTTTTAGAGAAAATATATTTACTGAATGGGTGTAAAAATCTTCAGGGTACTTTGACTTTTAAAATGTTTGTTATGTCTTTTAAATTTTATTATTATGTAATAAAGTAGTTATGAGCTTTTTAATTTATTGTATTATACTATGTGTAAATATCTAATAATAAAAAAAATAAGAACAGCTATATAGGACATTATAATTGAAATTAAATCTGAGTAACAGTCAGAAAATATTAAGTAACTTATATCAAAGCTCTAGAAAATTTGTCATCTCAAAATGCTCAAGAATACTTCTATAGATTCAACAGAACAGGAATCCTAGAAGTGAGTAGCTAATATCTTTGCCTTTAAAAGGAAGATACACAGAATATGCACTTCCTTACCTCCCAACCACTCACCATTGTGGAAGAAATTGGCCTCCATCACTCAACTGGAACTGCTTTCTTCTGTAGCCTTCATTTTCTTATTCACAATCTCCTGTGGTGCTGTCTCTAATCTTCCACACCTTCCTTTTACCTATACACTGGCTGTTGCTCTTTTTATTAAGGATTTTACTTATTGCCACCTGGAAACCATCATCCTAACTACTCTCTTTGCTTCCAGTCTTAGCTCCATCCCTCTTTCATTTTCTACCCTGTGATCATATCTGTTTTTTAAAGATTTCATTTATTTATTTATTTATTTATTTGAGAGAGAGAGAGAGAGCACGTGTATATGGGCGTGCCTGCCAGCAGGGGAGGGGAGAGGCAGAGGCAGAGGGAGAGAAAGGATCTCAAGCAGACCCCCTGCTGAGTGCAGAGCCCAACACAGGGCTCCATCCCACCACCCTGAGATCATCATGTGAGCCAAAATCAAGAGCCTGACACTCAACCAACTGAGCCACCCAGGCACCGCCTCCCCCCAATATGTTTTTTAAATGCAAATCTGATCAGCTTCCATCCTTGCTTAAAAGTCTTTACTGACTTCCCCATCAGCTTTTATAAATATTCAGACTCTTTAGCATACAGAGAGACATCTTCATAATCCCACCTCAGCCTTGCCTTTCTATAGTCACCACCAATAACAGTCCCTTGACCTACTCCACAGCATATACCACATTCTCAAGCTATACCACGTGGCTCATGATTTTTCAAAAGTGTACTATTTCATAGTTCTATATATAATTAATTTTCCTGGAGTATAAAATCCACTGCTCCCTTCTTTCACCTACTGACACCTATTGCGTTTTCAGTGAATTAAGCATTATTTTGAAAGACTCTACTGATTCCCCCAATTGGAAGAATTTTGCTCACCATTGTGTGTCCATCATAGTGTTCTTTATGGATCTAAATTATTATAACACACATATATATGTCATAATGAACAAAATTTGTCATTCCTTTGCATCTGCAACGTAATGGTGTTAATAGAAAAGAGATAGTTTTATACGTATTAGTGTCTCTGAGGGTACTTAATACCTACAGGAACCCCATAAATGATTATTGGATGAATGGATTTATGGGTTTTTTCATTTTTATTATTTTTAATTTTAATTCTATGAATGGATTTATGTTTTACACTTTATGAACATGGTTTTTGCTGATCATAATGGGCAGATATTTGTACCTCTGAGTGCATCATTTCTTCTCGCCATTGCAAACTAAACCAGTAAATCATAACTTCATGTAGAATTGACAGTGTTGATTTATATTGTAGTATTTAAAATCATTCTTTAGAATATTACTGTATGAAACGCATTAAATTTTGCACAGATACTTAGCAAGGATTATAAGTATTTAGCCTCTAAATCTCAGTAGAAAAAAAAGTGTACATTTTGGGTATTTCAAACATTTTTCCACCCAACTAAATAGTGCATGCCACCAAAAACATGGTTCAAGATTGGAAACAATAAATGGTATGTACAACATCCAAAAATACAGTTATAGTTTATTCATTCATTTATATAACAAATATTTTTTAAACAGTTGTTTGTTCTAGTCACTCTTTTAGACATTAGGGATATGGCAATGAACAAAGCAATTAAAGATCCTGAACTTTATAGAACTTACAGGAGTGAGATTACAACAGTTATATAATGTAATATCAAATAGTGAGAAAGTATATATATATATGTTCTTGGTGCCCCATCCATAACCCATCAACAGGTACCATTTTCATGCACACAGTCCTGGCTTCTGACTGCTAGCGCCTGAACCCTTTTCCTGAGAACTTTCACCAGGCACCAGATACCACTCCATTCTTGAGCATGAAAATCCCCAAAATTCCAAGTGTAAATGCCCTCTGAAAATTGCCATCAACTAATGCTTAAGGGGATTTATTGAATAAATAGCATACTTCCTTGATTCATGGCTATAAAAGCTCTGATGTTTGTATTCTGCACTAGTTTCCAGAGTTTCTAGCATGAGCAAGCTTCATTTGCCTCTGTAGTAACGCTTCGAAATATAATCTTTACTGACTTCCATTCCTTTATTTTTAACCTGAGGCTTTATATTTCAAGTGGGTTTCTTGTAGACAACATGTAGTTAGTCTGGGTTTTTTAAATCTACTTTGACAATCTTTGTCTTTTAATTGCTATAATTCGACCATTCGCATTAAAAGCGATTGTTGATATAGTTGTTGTAATAGCTACCATGTTTGTAATTATTTTCAATTTGTTGAATTTGTTCTTTGTTTCTCTGCCTGTCTTTCCCACTTTCCTTGGTTCTAACTGAGCCATTTATGATTCAGCTTTATCACTTCTCCTAGAGTATAGATTATACTCCTTTTCAATGCTTTTTTTAGTGGTTGATCTAGGGTTTACAGCATACGTATTTACTAATCTGAGTCCACCTTCATGTAACTGTACCATTTCACATACAACGTAGGTATCTTATATGAGAGTATTCTTAATTCTTCTCCCAGTCCTTTCTGACATTGTTGTGATTCATTTTATTTATCCATATGCAATAATCACCCAATTCATTTGTAATATTATTGTTTTAAATAAAATTAACTTTTGGATCCATCAAGAATATGTATGTATGGATAGATAGATAGATAGATAGATGATAGATGATAAAGATATAGATATACCTTGATTGATACACCTTAATTTATTTTTTCTCCAATACTTTTCCTACATAATTTTCTTTCTGAAGAACTTCTTTTAACATTTCTTACAGGTCATATTTGTTGGCAATGAATTCATTTATTTTTGTTTATCCAAGAAAGTCTAGTTCTGCTTCACTTTTGAGGGATAATTTTGCTAGATATAGAGTTCTAGGTTAATGTGGTTTTTGTTTTGTTCTGTTTTTCTTTTCAACACTTTAAAAATTTCCAACTACCATTTCACTCTCCTCTCATTTGTGTGGTTTCTGATGAAAAGTCTGTTGTAATCATTATCCTTGTTTCTCCCTAAGTAAGGCTTTTCCCTGCTGTTTTGAAATCTGAATTCAAGATTTTCACTGTCTGTAGCTTTTTTGCTGTAAATATGATATGTCTAGGTGATTGTTGCTTTTGTATTGTTATTTATATTCTTTTGGTGTTCTCTGAGCTTCCTAAATCTGTGGTTTGGTGTGTGATATTAATTGGAAAAATTTTCAGTCATTATTACTTCAAATTTCTTTCTACTCCATTATCTCTCTTCTCCTGATACTTCAAATACACATATGTTATACTGTCTGATATTATCCTATAGTCCCTGGATGTTCTTCTGTTCTGTTTTCTTCCTTTCTTCATTTCAATTTGAAAGATTACATCTTCAAGTTTACTGATTCTTTTTCTCAGCTGTGTCACATCTACTGATGAGTCCATTGAAGGCATTTTTCATTTTAAACTGTTTTTGATTTCTATCCTTTTCATATGATTCTTTCTTAAAATTTTTATTTCTTTGTTTACATAAGCCATCTATTCCTGCATTTTGCCTACTTTTTCCATTAGAGACTTTAACACATCAGTCGTAGTTGTATTAAAATTCCCTCTCTGATAATACCAACATCTGTGTAATACCTAAATTCTGAGCCTTGTTCTAGTGCTTACTGTTTCTCTTCAGACTGTTTCTTTTACTTACCTTTTGGAATTCTTTTTAATTTTTGGTTGAAAGCTGGACATGTATCAGGTAATAGAAACTAAGGTCCTCTAGTGTCCTTGATTGTGTGTGCCTTTTTAACTTCTTGTTCCCCTATGTACATCTCCTCAGAAAAAGTGTGTAATGTGCAACTCCTTCAGCTCTAAGCCACTATGATACTGGAGCCCTATAGCCGGGTTGGGAAGGTGTGGGGAGAGGGAGCATTTTATAACTTTTCAGTATTAGTCCTCTAATGTATCTCCATCTCAGGGCTATGACTGTCCTATGTGTTTCTCCTGTGATATAGCTCCTTTATCTCTCTGTCTCCCGAGCCCTAACTCCATTTTTTTTTTTTTTTTTTTGGCTATTGAATTCCCACTCTATTTTTTGGAAGCCATGACCCTTGTTGACCATGTCAACCCCACAACTTTAATGAGGCAGGAAGACTATAGAGAAAGTAAATTCCTTTTCCTGGCTAGAATAGCATCTTTGAATTGAGACATGGAAATACCCTATCCCTTGGGAGTGGGTTTTAGTTATAGATAAGGATCTTGGCTTATTTCACAGTAGTTTTTAATTCCTAACCACCTTTCAGGGACACAAGGGACTTTCTCAGACTATCCTCATGAGAACCTGATGGAATTCATCAAAACAAAGCCTACAGAAATGTTTGGTGTCCCTCTAAGATTTCAGCCACCAGGAGTTTCTGTCTCACACACTAGACCATAGTCAGCCCATAGAATTCATTAGTTAACATTTGAGAGTTCCTACCAATTCATGGCTCCAGCAATTTCTGATCCAAGTAAGCAGATATTTGTTACTGAATGTGCTTGTCTGTCCAGATTTTGAAGTGGAGTTTCACCCTATGACCTTTGTTCTCTCACAGTTCTGAGAAAAAGAATTGATTTTCATTTTTCATAGATTGTTCTTGTTGTAAGGACAGGAGCGATGACTTCCAAGGTCTGTACATGTCAGAGCTGAAACCAGAAATCTTTATCTGCTTCCTACTCTCTTCTCACTTTGCCACTCTTCTGCCACTGTTTCCTGAGATCTCAAATAAACCACTTAAACTCCACTCCTTGTCTCACTGTCTATTTCTAGGTGAACTCAAGCTAAGAAAACCAGTGAGACATTTTACTAGAAAAACTGTTCTGTCTTACTGTTCTGGTTACTGTTACAACTGAGACGGTAACAAATATGCATCAAATCATTACACCCCTTTCCAATACCTTTCAGAGAAAATGGCTGCTGCTGATAAAATTAAGAGATTTCTAAAATGAAACAAATACCTTAAATTACTGCCACTCATCTACACTGAGACTCTTTGCAGCATCTATTTATATAGAATTTCCATGTTGGAATTATTAATCTCCATATGATATTTTATAAACATGAACTAGAATTCTACACACTTCAGCTAGCATTCAGCTTCAGAAAACCTGATACACTTTTTTCTGGTTTGCCTTGAAAATGAGATCCCCATAGCCTTACTTTATGCATCGGGAGACTGCAGAGTAATGTTAAATTTCAGCCAACTATTAAAATATGCTGTCCCTCAGATCTTTCCAAACATGAAGGGAAGAGTGTAACCCAATTTTCTGTTACCTTCTCAAGCTGTACTAAATACTGTTTTAAATTAACCAGAGAGTCTAACAAGTCTTAGTCACAGGCTAGGGCTTCCTGTAGGACCCATGGATGAAAACAGAAATGGATGCCTCCAAAGAGGCAAGCCAAGTGAGGTAGGCAAGAATGTATTCTGATAGTTAAAGCTTGGGAATCCATTCTTCTTTTACATGAACAGGTTCTGTGCCAGTTATCCAGTGGTTGTTATCAGCTAAACAACAGAAGAGAAACAGATAAAACCTTATGAATGAATACTCTTGCTTAAAACTAATTCTGAAAGAAGTTACCAATTTTAAGAAACAACTTTGTCCAGTTCTCGTAAATGTGGACATTAAAGTATACTTTGTCCTTGCTGTTGGGTTATACTCAGTTTTGCTCACCAGAGTTGTCTATAGAAATATGATATTCAATACACAGTTTTGTTTTTGGTTTTCCTTTTGTATTCTGTCTCTGCCTTCACCTTTCATGGTGGTATAGCTGCATTTCTGTGGAATCCTTTAAAAAAAACCTCACATTTAAATGCATATATGTTGTTATAATTCCATTCAATAAATCTGTGACTTTTGATTAAATTTTAACTTTTTGACTCAACCCTTACTTGTCCCTTCTATATTCTTCAAAATTATATTGTTATCCATTTTTCAGCCTTTGAAATAATAGAACGTAGACTTTAAGAAGAGAATGACACATATTTTGAGACAATAGCACAGCCTTTGTCACTCAGAAATGGTTACCCTCTTAGCCAATAGAAAAGGGATTTAAATCAGATTTAAATCAGATTCCTGCATGCCTTCTTTTGTACTCAGTCTCTCCTTATTGTTATTATAGCTTTCAGATTCCAACACCCAAAGGTGCTCTCTAACTGTTTTCCTCCTGAATAAACTTTCTCTTCTTCACATTAAAGGGGAAGATAAAAGAAGAAAAGCCATAAATAGAATGAAACCCTACTATTAATGACAACATGGATGGACCTTGAAAGTATTAAGCTAAGTGAAATAAGTCAGATGGAGAAAGACAAATACTCTATGATTTCATTCATATGTGGAATCTAAAACAAATGAACAAACAAAATAAAACAAAAACAAATTCACAGGTACAGGGAACAGACTAATGGTAGCCAGAGGAGAAATGGGTTGGAGTGTACAAAATGAGTAAAGGGGGTCGACTATATGGTGACGGATGGTAGCCAGACTTGTGGTGATCACTTTGTATCCAGATGTTAAATTATAAAGCTGTACACCTGCAACTTATAAGAAAAAGGTAAAGAAGACAGAGAATAAAAAGTTTTTTCTTCTAGAATGATGATAACGGAATTTATCTTTAAGGAAATGGCATTTTAGCAGAGATCTGCTGGAAGTTAACAACAACTTTGTACAAACATTTGGTGTAAAACGTTCCATGCAGAATAAATAACAAGTCTAAGTATGAAAGTGGGTGTATGGTTGAGAAAGGTTCAGAAACATTAAAGAAATAAGGGTGGCTAAGGCAAAGTGAGAGAGAGAATGCTAGAAGATGATGGCAGAGCTGTAGCCAGGAACCAGGTAGAGTAGGAATTGTGTGTAGGTCATTGTAAGGATATTTATTCTAATGACAATAAGGGACTATTGGAGAGTTTTGAACTGAAGAATGATGTCATCTTAAATTATTCTAGGAAATGTAGCTGATAAGCAAGACATTCACAGGAAACACCAAAAAAAAAAAAAAATCAAACAAAAACTTTATAATCTTAGCCCAGTTCTTCTTAAAATTCAAGCCTAGGACAAATGTTTCTATGCATGCAGTTAGTTATTTGGGAAATTATTCCAGGAGGCAGAAATGAAGTTCCAGAAAAATAAAACGGGTAAGTAAGGAAAAGTCATATAAGGGTATACTTAGCCACTATTACAAGCTCAATCTCACTGGGACCCTCTGTGGAATCTTAGAAGTGGATCTCAGAAATGATGGCCTGGGGGCGCCTGGGTGGCTCAGTCGTTGGGTGTCTGCCTTCAGCTCGGGTCCTGGGATCGAGCCCCACATCGGGCTCCCTGCTCCACGGGAAGCCTTCTTCTCCCTCTCCCACTCCCCCTGCTTGTGTTCCCTCTCTCGCTGTGTCTCTGTCAAATGGGTAAAATCTTTAAAAAAAAAAAACAATGACTGCCTTATAGATAAAGGAGGAAAGAATTTATTCTGGAGTTCTTACCCTCCACAGTGGTCAAGAGTGGACCTATATTGCATTCACTCCTCAGCACTTCTGGGTTGTGCATTTTTTAGTGCTGAGTGAGATCTTACAAACCCCCATTTCATGAATCAGAGAAGCCCCTGGACAGGGAAGGAAGATGTCTCAACATAGGCTGGGGCAAAATGCAATCACATGGCACTCATGAAGCTGCTGGACCATCTCAGAGTTAATCACTTAAGTAATGACTAAAACAAAAGACATGGCCTAGAAGATGTGCACTATTTTACAGGGAATGTAGACTGTGGACTATGGACTTCCAAATGAAGTGTCTTCTGTCTAGATATTCTTCTAGAAAATAACAGTTTTGCCATCTCTTTAATTTTTTTTAAAGATTCTATTTATTTATTTGACAGAGAGAGAGAGAGAGCACAAGCAGGGGGAGTGGGAGAGGGAGAAGCAGACTCCCCGCTGAGCAGGGAGCCCGATGCCCGGCCTGATCCCAGGACCCTGGGATCATGACCTGAGCTGAAGACAGATGCTTAATGACTGAGCCACCCATGTGTCCCTCTGTGATTAATTTTTTCATTATAATCAAAATGTATCAAAGACTTGTTTTTGCTTCCTCTTTTTAAAGAACTTATGATAAAATTTATCCTGAATTTACATCATAAGGATGCTTTTATTCTTTTTTTTTTATTATGTTCAGTTAGCCAACATACAGTACATCATTCATTTTTGATGTTGTGTTCAAGGATGCTTTTATTCTTGATGAAGTAATATCAGAGAGACAGAGATGGAGAGACAGAGGGAGAGAGAGAGGGAGATTTTCCTAAGTATTTTAAGTGTTAATTACATACAAATGTTCCTTTTCAGCATTGAAAATAATTATGCATTAAGAGTGCTCCCATCTATTTATATCTTTGTAATTTTAATTTCTTTAAAAGGAGTATTCCTAGCAGAAATATTAGAATGTAATATATGATGTCAACTACTATTTAGCAATAATAATTTATATACAGCATAAGTTGGTATTAGCTCTAAAAGCATTCCCCAAATAACTGGATACTACAAACCCAAGCATGAGCACAACTATTTTAAAAATATTACGTATCTAGTGCTGCTAGTTTCTGTTTTGTTTGCTTGTTATGTATGTGCAAAAGTGTCTACATATATGTTGATTGTCTGCCAATGCTTGGCTCTGTTAAAAGCATTGGAGATAGAGAAGTAAACGAAACAGCTACAAATCCCTGCCCTCATGGAGCTCACATTCCGCAGGGAAGACTACTCGAGTGCACCAAGTTATGGCTGCCTTTCAGGAGAGGCTGAATATTATCTGACACCAAATGTTATGCTGAAGCCACCATGAGATGTGTCCTTTTGGAAAATAACTTTTCTCCCTTCACAGTCCTACATTGGCCCTCTTCATTTTTCAATAAATGGTGGGTGGAATAGCCCTGGGCCTGTGGATAAACCATTGACTTCTATGTTTCAATTTGCATCTGCAAAAACTATTACACTGTGCAATTGCTAAGGTTGCATATTAAAACATTCTTGACTTTCTAACTTTGGAATTATATGCTACTTTCCTGAAAGTAAGGATTCAACCTTTATTCTTTTTAGAAATCTCTAAAATGCGATGGATTTGGATGACCTGACTAGCTACAAGAAGCCTGTCCCTTCTTCACTTTCTACCATCACATTCAGTGGGACATTACAGAAGTTGTGTACATTCTTGAATAGAGTGGGTTTGCCAGATAGAAGGGGGAAATTTGAGGTTGAGTTTACATGAACCACTGTGCTCCTTTTTCATCTCACTCAAATATATTTCTTACCTTCTTCAGTGGAATGGTTGTGTTGAATATGTCATTGTGCTTTATAATCTCAGTTAGTGCCTCTTTCAGTATCATCCACAATGAAGGAGAGTGTAAAAATGTTCCTTACTGTGCAATTTACAACCTTAGCTTCAACTAAGCTATATTTTTTTCATATCTTAGAGGAGGATGAGAGATAGATAGATAGATAGATAGATAGATAGATAGATAGATAATAGAGAGATGATAGAATAAACATACGTCAAAATATTAGCAATAATTTTAATTAAGTGAAGGTTATATAAGAGTTTATTATTGGGGCGCCTGGGTGAGTCAGTCAGTTAAGTGTCTGACTCTTGATTTCGGATCAGGTCATGATCTCAGGGTTGTGGGATTGAGCCCAGCTTGGGGCTCAGCTCGAAGTCTGCTATCCCTCTCCCTCCCCTCGCTCTCTCTCTCTAAAAATGAATAAATATTTTTTTTAAAAAAAGAGTTTATTATCCTATCCTTATAACATTTCTATATTTTTATTTCTCAATATTTTGTTTCTCAGTATTTTTTTCAAAATGTGAAGTATAATTTAAAATTTTTTCTGAGAAATAAATTGTAATGAGTAATAAAACAAAAAGAGGGAAGACATAATAAAAGAGACTGAGAAGCATATCAGATCATGGGAATGTATGAGCCTTATTTGAAATCTGTTTTTTTAATGAAAGAAAAAAGCCTTAGAATTTTAAAAGAAAATAAATCTGTTTTGGACAAACTAGTTTAAACTATTAGATGATTGTAGTTATTTGAACACACTGGATATTTGATGATAGTAAGGAATGATTTTGGTTTCTTCATTGTTGTATATTTGGGTCTGATACTGGTTATGTGATGATACTTGTAAAAAGTCGTATTTTAGATACATTCTGAAAGATTTACAGGTAACATTACATGAACTTGGGAATTTCCTTAAGAATTATCTGAAGTAGAGGAAAGGGTATGAGATAGGATAGATAAGTTGAAATAAGTTGACCCTGAGTTGATAAATTAATGAATCCAGTTGATGGTTATGTGCGGGTTATTATACTATTTCTACTTTTTTTATGTGCTTAAAAGCGTGAACATAGCAAAATGCTGTGAGCCAGATTATTTTGGTTCAAATATGGGCTGCACATTTTTTCATTATACATCCTTGAGCTAATTATTTAACTTTCTTGTACTTTGGTACCTTCACCTGTAAAATGAGAAAATGTTTAAACTACACATCTCTATAATTTTAATCAGGATTAAGTGAGTTAACACATGCACACTCTTAATTAGTGACTGATCCTAAACAAGCACCGAGTAAATGCTCGCTATTGTTTTTGATTTGTTTTTCTCTTCAAATCTAGACTCAGGCTAATATTTTGGAAGTATGCAATTTACCTACAAATTTCAGTTTGCTTTACTTAAAACTACTCCCATTTTTGTGGAAAGAATAAGTAAGAAACAATTATTGCTTCTCTGAGGGAATATCAATCTTAGGAAGAAAAAGTAAACCTATACAATAATAAGAAATAATGAAATACTTTGAGAGAGGAAGTAGCTTAACTGTAATTATAATTAATGAGGAGAATCAACTAGTTTGCAAAGAAATTGCTGTTCAAGAATATTATTTTGAGAGCTAACTCAGCTTTGAGCCAAAAACTATTGCCATTATAATATAACTCATATTGATTGGAATTTTATCTCTGCTTCACACACTTTAGCTATGAAATCATAGTACTTAATTTTTGTTTCATTTAAATTGGCTAATCCACAAAGTATTATTTTAAAGATTTTGTAAGAATTCAGTAATGAGTTCAGTTATATATGACTCATTTTCATCTTTTTAAACAAGCATTTTTTAAACAACATATTGGAAGGAATCAAAAATAATAATAGGAAGTATTTCACAAATCTGCTGAGAAAATTAAATACTGGCAAATTCTGCTGGCAAATTAAATACTGAATAGATAAATCATATATAAATGATTTGAATGATTTTGTAGCTTACCACCTCTGTGCAGCTGATAAAACTAATAGAAAAATGGATCATTGTCTTTACTGTGAGAAACTGCATTATGTATTTTTAGATTATGGCAAGTATATTTATCAGTTACCATAATGTATATTATAAGTTATATATACAGATATGACGAATTTTATGATATGTGTTATGTGCATAAATACATAGTACAATAAAGTAAGGAAAGTCTTATTCATTAAATTACAATTAGTGAACCATGTTTACATTTTGTAGAAGCAATTTAAACATTCAAACTCTGAGTCCTTTTTAGCTTGTGTACTTAGAGAGAGGAGAGTTGCCACTGACATAGAGAGGACTGTGTCATCTCATCTCCATATCCCAGTGCCTGAGAGAATTAGTTTCTTAGAGTAGCACATAAGAGGCCTGAATATGTAGTTAATTTGAATTTTAAAGGAATTGAGTATGAGAGAATCTGTAAGTTAGAAACATAATATATTCTGTGGTAGCAACTGAAATTTTGTCTTCATATCAGCACTTCAGCAAAAGACCTGAACAATGTTTCAATATGTAGAATTTATTTACGTCTAACAACGTTAACATTTAAGGAACCATGAAACAGCAAGCAAATTTAGATTTAAGAAAACCTAAAAGCCACAAACATTTTGCTATTTTGTGTTTCATAAATGAAAGCTAATGATAACTGACTACGTTTTTCATTTTTTTCAGGGGTTTGATTATATAGCCATCTTTATTTACTGTGAGCATGATGAAAGCAATCTGCTTGTATACAGTTTAATCCTTTTCAGTTTAGGTAAATAACTTGCAGAAAAGAATCTCATTTTCTAAAGATGTAGAGAATTTTTAAAAATTCAACTTAAAATGATATGGGTCACTATGAAAACATTAGTCAAATGAAATCTAGTTGGGATGAATAAGTTACTCTCTAGATATTTAAAGAAACAAGCAAACAAAAATACCAAACTTGAATATTTGTGCACCAATATGGGCTTTCTCATGCAGGACACATTTTAGATGTTGTTCAGAATTTACAAGTTTTATGTTAACTAAGCCATTGCCAGAAATCAGCAGTTGAATCAACATAACTATATGATTTTTGTTTTTTTTCTTTGCCAACAGGACACAGGAACTTGTTCAAACAAGGGCTTCTATTTCCTTGTTTGGTTTGCTTCTCCATGTTTTTGCTGTTCTTCCCACCATTTATCTTGGCTTCTTCAGTTAATCTTTTATTCTCTTCAGTTCATAATTTCTTCTGATTTAGCTTTCTGGAATTTGCTTTATTTTTCTTTGTTATATTCTGTTTCTAACTCTAATTATTATGCTAAAGTTGACAACTGTCAGAACAAAGTCAACTCAGGGAAGAACTAATTGCTGCCTTCCTTGAAATTTTATTTTTTAGGATTATGCTGAGAAGGAGAACACCATAGCAAAAGCTCTGGAAGATCTGAAGGCCAATTTTTACTGTGAACTCTGTGACAAGCAGTACCATAAGCATCAAGAGTTTGACAATCACATTAATTCATATGACCACGCTCACAAGCAGGTAGGAAAGAAGTGTCCAAAAAACCCTGATATTTCTGAACTTCTGTACTAAAGTTGTATAAACGATATAAATACAATATTTTTATGTTTTTGTTATGTAATTTTTACAGATGCCATTCTGGGATGATAATTTATGACTTATAGCAAAAGACAGTTTTGTGTTTTTTTTTAAAGCCCTAAAAGTAAAGTCTGAAATAAATAACCAACGCAAAGAAATACCCGTCAGTTGCCTTTTAGTGACTGGCGGTAATTTAAAAATTATATTCTACAGGTGGTGATCCTCTAAATGTCTTCCAATTTATTAATTTTTAAATGTTTTAGGCAACTAATGATATTTATCAAATGTAAATGAACTTATAATTCTTTACAGAAACCATTTCCCATTTAAACCCCCATAAAAATAGGAAGAAAAGCTAATTTAATATGGTAAAAATAATCCATAGTTATTGGTTAAATACTTAATATGTGTATGATATAGTCTATTTTAATATTATTTTCATTTTGCTATCAATTGTAAATCCAAGATTGATTTTCAACACTCTGTGTAAAGATGAGTTTAAAGCAGTGATGTCAGAAGTGAAGTTAATAATA
Source organism: Leptonychotes weddellii (assembly GCF_054177405.1). Lineage (NCBI taxonomy): Eukaryota > Metazoa > Chordata > Mammalia > Carnivora > Phocidae > Leptonychotes > Leptonychotes weddellii. Next base: position 44,542,172 of record NC_138371.1, on the reverse strand, counting down.
CAGATTCCATTTTCTCATATGCTTTACATTTATCAGAGCAACTTCTTACATTGTTTAGCTAGCTTGATATGATACAGCAATTTTAGTTATCACTAATTTATATTTTCTTTTCTTAGCCATCACTTACAAATATCATCTACATAGCATTTTGGTATTAATAAAAGGTATATTTTTAACCCATGAATTTGCCCTAACTTTCCATTAACATTAGAGTTATTTAGCATAAGAAAGAATAGGGGAAAATGATTATGTTGAGTGCTTATGAATCAATTGTATGTATTTTCTTTTGCTGTCAATCCTTCCATTCTTTCACACCAAAAAGCTATGCTTGAGGAGGCTGTTGTACAGAGAACATGAGCCTTTATTTATATACATCACTAATGAATGCATACTGGTCTTGATGATCTGCCCTTGCCTTTCCTTTTCCAGGTCTACTTGCATACTAGGTAAGGGAAAATTTTTGATGGAAATATTGTTCCTTTTCTTACATGAAAATGCATAATGCAAATATAGATATATACACACATTCATATATCAATGCTTGATTTGAATATTAAAATCCATCAGACAATAGTATTGATTTAATTTTGCAGTTAGTGACATATATTCTATAAAAGGATTCTGGAATGCTTCTCCTGATGTGGTAAATCTGAGAAAGGTGTTCCTCTGATTTTTCCTAAGTACCTAAAGGCACAAGATATGTTATAACATATATGTTTCATTGTGTAAACTAGGTATTTGGAAATATGTGTATGTGTGTTTTAAGACTATCTTACCAGCTATTACTATCATTTGCCAAAGAATGTTTTATTCAACCATAGATTGTCTGGAAGATCAGACTCACATAAATTATTATGAGCACCTTTCCAGTTCCATATTCTTAGTAGAGTTAGGATACTATATACTGTACACAGATGGGCCAAGGAAATTCAGTCTGGGTCTGGGCTGTTATTTTGAAAGTCCAGAGGGTCACTTTTGATAATGCTCAGGGGTATCAGGTCCTAGAGATGGGTACATTATCTGAATGGCCATGGAGTCTGATAGATAGCAGTCTTAGTTGATTAATTTAGTCTGAGTCAATGTTTTAGTAACTGAAAATATCTAAAATCTATATCCCCTCCATAGGATAGTGACAAATCTTTCAGTGTGTCTTCCAAGAATATACTCTCCCTTTTACGAGCAATAGCCTCACCCCTGTGACTGTTACCGGTGTTCTTACCACATGATGCCATACACTGGCATCATGAAATAGAGAGGGATGAAATTTGGAGGTGGATAATTCAGATTTTTTTTTCCTCCTGAGAACTTATAGTTGAGATACAGAAAAAAGAAAAAAAAAATCTGTCTTTAGTCTGACTGTGGTTGGACCAAACACTTGAAAATATAATCCTGAGTTGTGGCTAAGTACATTGAAAAGTTGAGAAAGCTGGTTTGCAAAAAGAAAGAACAAAACAACGCACAAAGAATGAGATGCAAGTGGCTATGTGATAAGTGAAGGAAAATGAGCATGGGCATAGCAATTCTGATTTTGAATGGCTTTCAGATAAAAGGAGTCCTTCCAACAGCTTATCTGTAGATTCTGAAAGATATTTCAGATCCTTAGATTCTGAAAGCTATTTCTATTTCACCTTGCTACTATTAAATGAACTCAAAGGCAAAACAAAACAAAACCCTAGTTTAATACTTATTACTTGCAACTAAACCAAACCAAACCAAGCAAAACCCCTCTTCCTAAAATATTAACTTACCTGCAGAGAATCGTTTTGGTTTCCAGTAGAAAAAAATCCACAAGAAACAGGTATACTCAATGTCCATATGACCAGCACTTAACTTTCAGGCAGAAAACCCACATGTGATTTGGATACTTCTTGAATGGAATTAGAAAAAGGCAAAGAGGCCACACATCTGATGTGTTCATTCATTCACTACACGTATACACGTATATCCAAGGGCCACCATGTTCAGGGAGAAGGGGAGAAGGAGTTATTGGTGGAATGAGTCCTAATCCTGCTACCTACCTGACTTGGGTAAAATACACAAGGCTCAATTAACTCAAATTTTCATTGTTAGGGAGAATAAATGAGAGAATGCACATGACCACACTTTGCAGAGTACTTGAAAAATAGTAAAAGCTCAATATTTAACTAGTTTTATTATTACTACTTACTAAAATTTCTTTTCTCCTAGAATGTTTGGGACCCTGACAGTTTGCCTTTGAGACTGCCTTTATTTAGGCTTCCAATAAGGATCTATTTTTGCTTCAAAAAGGCTAATAAAGTCTAAAACATATCCAGGTAATCGTGACCTAAGAGCAGTGTGCCTGCCTCATGTATCTTTGCAAATCTGTTATGACAGACTCTGTGTTGCATTTGAACTCTAAGCTTCAAAGAAAAATCTGTTTCTCTCATCCACATGTTCTTTGGATAACTTCAAAATCTCTCTCAAGCTCTCATTGCTAAGACTTGCTAACAGAGAATTAAAAAGAGGAAGGCACAGGTGTACAGAGGTGATCACAATAGTTCACAATTCAGGGTTCATTTTTAGAATATTTTCTCTTTAACTTTGAAACTTGAAAGCCGTTGGATTGTGACCCTTTAATAGCAAGGACCATTTCCTCTTTGTCTTCATTCCTCACAGCATCTAGTGCAGCATCTTGCACAGGGTAGACACCCAATCAGGGCTGCCCATGTGAATATAAAAGGGCAAGAGTCAAAATTGCATTTAAGATCTCGCAATAAGCCATAGTTTCGAGTTAGATAAAGCACTGAGTAGTATATAGAATTGTTGAAACTTTATACTGTACATCTGAAACAAATGTAGAGAAAGACCCTGGATAATCATATTGTTTAAAAAATCATGATCTCAGAGTCCTGGGATCGAGCCCTGCATCAGGCTCTGTGCTTAGTGGGGAGTCTGATTGAGATTCCCTCTCTCCCTCTCCCTCTGCCCCCATGCCCACCCTGCTCTCGCGCACGTGCTCTCTCTCTCTCCCTTTCACACTCTCCCGTTTTTTTCTAAAATAAATAAATCTTAAATAAAAAGATGATTAGAATAGTTTCCAATGAAGTTATATCATTCTGAATTCTAGCCATTGAGATTTTTTTTAAAAAAAATTGTTTTAAGTGAGAAATTCAGCATCTGGTAAGAAGAAAAGGTTTTCCTCTAAACCCTTTGACCTACTTATCTGCCCTTAAACTAAAGTCGCACTGTGTCTTGTCTTCTCACCTGGCAGCCTATTGGCAATTCAGAGTTATTTTCACTGTAAGAGATTTGTCACACTGATGTTATGAAGAGATAGAAAAGGGAATGATTGCCTTATTGCTGCTGCCCCTCAAACATTTTGATTTTTACTTTCACAGCTTCCGTATGGCTGAAGTATCTCCCAAAGGCACTGAAGTGACCTTCCCCAGCAAGTTAAGATTCAGTGCTTTACGGCGTGCTGTTTTTTTTTTTTTTTTTTCTGCTCCAGAGGAAGTCACAGTCAGGCCAGGTTGTTGGAATTTGCTGGTCCTGCAGGGACTTGTATGGTTATAAAAATGGAGCAGACTTATTCTCAAATTTGAACATTTCCTAACAATTTAAACTTCTGTTCACTGACCTGAAGAAAAGAATCACTTCTTGATATTTGGTTCTAAATTTTCATCTGCAAAGTAATATTTAAAGGTTAATAGGAAAACATAGGGTACGGGTAAAGCAATGCATGATTCAATCCATTTTGAACACCTTCCCTGGGATTTTTCTTCTGGTGTGTGCTTCAATCTCATTGTACTGTTATTATTTTGTTTAGCCATTTTGAGGATGAGAAGAATGCAAGAACATACAATTTCCTCCTATAGAACCTCCCCACTGCCCAAAAGTACCTGCCCCCGGAGAAGTACACGTATATGTCTAGCTAATCATGGAAATGTATTGTTTTGACATTTCATATTCAAAGCCACAATTTGAATAGAATTAAACTGAAGTTTTTGTCCATTATTGAGTTTGAGGCAGATTCTGGATAAAATCATCATTTCTAGTGTCTCAGCCAATGCCATTTTCATAAACCTTGCCCAGTGAAGTTCAAATCTTTCCTTTCCTTTCCATCTTCTGCCATCTGTAAGGTTGATGGCTGTCTATTGAGCCAGTCAATCTTGAGGGTGTGTGAAAAATACTACAACTTTAATGTTTCTGCTCTATGTCAATATAATTGTCATCTCAATATAATTATGAGAAAAAAAGAGTTAAAAAACTAGATTACAGTAGAGAAATGCATCTAATATCAGAGATTTCATTTTATAATTGTCAATTATGCTTTGTAAATCAATAAAAAGAATGTTCCTTTACCGCCCTGTGTTTGTAATCACTAAAAATTCCATTTTGTAAAACAACAACAACAATAACTCTAAGGCAACCATTTTAAGCCAAGGTGGTGTATCTTTATTTACATGTTTGTTTGTTTCATTTTTAATTGAAGTATAGTTGACATACAATATTATGTTAGTTTCATGTCTATAATATAGTGACTCAACAATTATATAGTACAAAATGCTCTCTACAGTAAGTATAGTTACCATCTGTCACCATACAAAGTGATTACAGTATTACCGACTATATTCCCTGTGCTGTACTTATCCCCTGTGGCCTATTTATTTTATCACTGGAAGTCTGTACCTCTTAATTCCCTTCACCTTTTTCTCCTATCCTCCTACCCACCTCCCCTCTGGCAACCACCGGTTTGTTCTCTGCATTTATGAATCTGTTTCTGTTTTGTTTGTTTTCTTTCTAGATTCCACACATAAGTGAAATCATAGGGCATTTGTCTGTCTATGTCTGACTTATTTCACTTAGCATAATACCCTGTATGTCCATCCACATTGTCACGAATGGCAAGATTTCATTCTTTTTTATGCCCGAGTGTTACTCCAATGTGTATTTATACACCAGATCTTCTTTATCCATTCATCCATCAGTGGACACTTAGGTTGCTTTCATATCTTGGCTATTGTAAATAATGCTGCAATAAACATAGGGGTGCATGTGGTTTTTCAAGTTAGTGTTTTCTTTTTCTTCAGGTAAATACACAGAAGTGGGATTACTGAACCATGTGTTATTTCTATTTTTAATTTTTTGAGGAAACTTCATACTGTTTTCCACAGTGGCTGCACCAATTTACATTCTTTCCATATATCTGTTGAACATCTCCTGTTTCATGTAGTTCCATTTGTTTGCTTTTGCTTTCATTTCCCTTGCCTGAAGAAACAGAAAAATATTTCTAAGGCCAACGTTCAAGAGTTTACTGCCTATGTTTTCTTTTAGGAATTTTATGATTTCAGGTCTTACATTTAAGTCTTTAATACATTTTGAATTTATTTTTCAAGTGGTCCGGTTTCATTCTTTTGCACATAGCTGTTCAGTTTTCCTAATACCATATATAGAAGAGACTGTCCTTTCTCCATTATATATTCTTGCCCCCTTTGCCATAGATTAATTGACCATATAAATGTGGATTTATTTCTGGGGTCTCTAACCTGGTTTATTGAGTTATATGTTTATTTTTGTGACAGTACCATACTGTTTTGATTACAATAGCTGTGTAGCATAGTTTGAAATCTGGGATCATGATACCTCCAGCTTTCTCAAGATTGCTTTGGCTATTTGGGGTCTTTTGTGGTTCCATAGAAATTTTAGGATTTTTTGTTCTAGTTCTGTGAAAAATACTATTGGTATTTTTTTAGGGATTGCATTGAATCTGAAGATTGCTTTGAGTGGCATGTACATTTTAACAATATTAATTCTTCCAGTTCTTGAGCATGGTATATCTTTCCTTTTATTGTGTATCTTTATTTTTATTGTGATGATCTTTTATTAATGCTTGGAAGTATATTTTTCTTGTAGGATACATAATGACTTGGTGGGTGGAATCAATTAAATTATCTCCCTTTATTGTCCTATTTTATTTTCTTGTACTATGTTGACAGTGATACTTTAATAAATATATTTTATGAGACTGTATCTGTTTTTACAAATAACTTACTTACAGATTTATTATATATTTTACATTATTAGATTGATTTATACTTTTTAAAAAAGATTTTATTTATTCGCCAGAGAGAGAGAGAGTGAGCACAAGCAGGGGGAGTGGGAGAGCGAGAAGCAGACTTCCTGCCGAGCAGAGAGCCCGATGTGGGACTCGATCCCAGGACCCTGGGATCATGACCTGAGCCAAAGGCAGACGCTTAACAACTGAGCCACCCAGGCATCCCAATTTATGCTTTTTTAAAACACCTCCTTGTTCTGTGCTGCATGTGTCACCGTGGCTTTGCCCCATCTTCCTGGGGGTGTAATCAGTGGTATTCAAAATCTGTTTCCTAGTGGGTAAAAAAAATGTCTAAGGACAATTTAAAAATAGCTGATGCTATGTAAAGATAATTCTGCATAGAATGTACCATGGAATATATGCAGAGACCATATTTAACATTATATTACGATAGGTAATATATTAAATTAATGATGAAATTGCCCTGAGAAGTAAAGCAGAATTTCGAACAAAACTACCTATGAATTCTCTCCAACCTCCACCCCTCCTACCTTTCATCTCTGTCTTCTGCCCAGTTGTTGAAAATCAGACACATAAGAAATGTACCATATATGCATCCCTTGGAGAGCCCGTGCACAACCCATTTTCAGGATGCGGTCTGCTGTGCCCCTAGCTTCACTAAAGCAACTTGCCCTTTCACATCCTTTGCTCAGGCGATTCTCTGTTTCTTCTGTTCGTTGCGTGTGTATTCTGAGAATAAGCACCTAATTCCGAAGTGCGGTATACAAACTTCAAGAACTTAACCTGAACCCATACTGCGTTACGTTTGAACTGCACTGTGTTAGAATCATGGAGTCCAGAGCTTCTGGCAAGTACAACAGCTGCCTATGAAAAGAGACCACTGGGGCGCCTGGGTGGCTCAGTTGGTTAAGCCACTGCCTTCAGCTTGGGTCATGATCATGGAGTCCCGCATCGGGCTCCCTGCTCGGCTGGGAGTCTGCTGCTCCCTCTGACCCTCCCCCCTCTCATGTGCTCTCTCTCAAATAAATAAATAAAATCTTTAAAAAAAATAAAAAGAGAGACCACTGTTTCAGGCACTGGGAACTCAGGGATTTTTGTGATTGTTACTTGTTTTTATCTGAGGATTATGGCAAGAAGGAAAAAGTGGCAGAAAAGATAGAATATAAGGAGAAAATAGAGTACCTCCCCTCAGTTCCTCCTTGTAAATCCAATTACTTGTATAGAATTCTTTTTGTTCAAAGACTAAATGTTAAAGCTATTTACATTTGCATGACTTGTTATATCTTTTCACTTTTACTTCATTAAAAAGGCATATAAAAATTATATATACATATATATAAAAAACCATTTTGAAATCTGAAAAAGAAATCCCACCTAATAAATTGATTTTTTTCCCTAATTTTCTTCACATGCGTGTATATTTTTAGATAGGTACCATTTTGTATTCTATAGCATTCAGTTTAATATTGTCAATAGTATTATTCCATTTATACAAAATTTTGATAATAATTGTTTTAATGGATTCATAATATCTCATCAAATATTTGTTTTTAACTTAACCATTCCCTATTGTTGGATTTGGATTCCTTTGATATTATAAATTCTGATAATTTAATCACTCCTGTATTTGCTTCAGGTCCTTAATTTTCAATCTTGCAAAATCTAGAAAATGAGTGTGAAATATAGATGAGATGTCAACATTTTTTGGTTTATAAAGTATCTAGAAATAGATACTGACATATTAATTTCACAGAAATAATTTTCAAAATGGTCACATATGTCAAAATTTCCTTAATTTAACAATTTTATTTTTATCACAGTAAAAAAAAAAATCTTTTCTTCAATATGGCCTGACTCATTTGATAGAAGATTTAATTACTAAAATAGAAGTAACATTTGATATAAATTTAATTTTATATGTTTGTATTTCTAGGTATTGTGTATTAAAGATATGTGTTAACATGCATGTATATTTTTACATTTAAATATAGACAAAGATATGTATCAATATATACTAAAGGTGCATATGTCTGTGTCTATGTTTTTGTTTTTGTGGAAAAACCATGGTCACTGTTATTTAATGTTACTTCTTACTCAGTTACTTGCTTACCTAAATACATTGGACCCAATAGGCACTATAATACATATAAAATACATTCAATTGAAAAATCTGTCAAAATAAATATATTAACCCTGAAATTATTTTCTTCACACAGGTTTTACTCTTTAGGGAATTCTGATATGATATAGTACACTCCCACATCCTTACTCCTGCTCAGATTTGACCTCAGTGTATTTGTAGTAATTTGAAAAATGCTGCCTGTGTACTCAGTTGGGGGCAACTATTTTTATTTGTAGGATAAACAGGGATATTAATGGGGAAACAGTTGACACCTTTTTATTGATATTCCTCAATACAATCAAAGGTAAAGTTCAAATCATCAGCATGATGTTTCCAACCGAGGAAGCATGATTCATGTCACAAAATCTGCTGACAAAATCCTCTCCACAATACTAACAACTGCTTTTCTCAGCAGATCAGTGGATTTTTTTAATGTAAAAATATGTCACTGTGTTGTCTTTATCAACAAAGATGTGTGCTAAAAGCTTAAGTGACATGTTTGATAAAAAGAAGATGTGCTAGATATTAACCCCAGTTGCATTTTCACCCCAAATATTGCTGTGGGCTACAACCCTGAGTCCATAAGAAATGTTCTTATCAATGTTACAATCCAAATGGACTCACATAAGGGGAAAGATAAATAAAAAAAATATGGCATTGTGTTAAAAAGTTTCAGGACAAACTATTTCAAAGAAAATACCACACAGTGTTTATTTAGCTTATCTTTGGCCACAATGTTTTTATAGAGAAAAACAAAGGAATTTAGCAAACAAAATTACAGAAGTTTTATTTTGGAAGTGTTGCACATAAATTAACACATGTGCATATATGTGTATATATGTATGGTATATGTTATCTTTTTCCTCTCAAAAGGTAAAATCATGTCCTTCATAAAATATAAAATGACATGTTCAAACATTTTATTTGGCTCTTTAACTAGGAAAGCAGTAAGACCCTGAGGCTTGTTAAAAGGATCATTTAAAGAACAACTATATAGTTTTCATACATATCTATATCTATATATGCCTGCTATATCTATAGATATCTATAGATACAGACATAGATATGTGCTATATCGTCAGTCAAGAATGCTGAGAATATTTTAATACATCAAAATTGGTTTATACCTTATAGGACAATAAAATGTAATATTTAGGGTCATCTTTTGTAAAGCACAAAATCAATCATATCTCTATTGGGCAAAATATATTTGCATTGCAATGAACAATAATGATTTGCATTACTCTCCATTTTCTACAACTTAATTTGCTAAATTCTAAAATTGCCTAGTCAATAGAAACACAAAGATGACCAGCCTTGTAGTTTCAGATTATCCCTGGAGGGTTTCTTATACAGACTGCTACTTCACTGAAAATACCCCCTTTTGGTTATTTCCAAGTCCTAGAAATTCCTTATTATAACTTCAAATGCAAGAATGACTGACATTAACATCTGCATTATAGGCTTTTCGAGTACCTGAAGAAAAAATTCACTGTGAGTTCATGCAATGTTCTTTCCTCGGTATGTCCAATGTCTGTCAGATCAGTAGCGTGTTACATCACAAGAGCACCGGTCTAGTGAAAACTGTGCTACGTAATTCAGGAAACTTCATCTTGAAGCTGAGCTTTTATAATTTTATGCTGTGACAAACATTAAGGGAATTGTCTCTTTCATGTAAAAATAATAATAGTAAGACTGTCATTGGGGACTAAGAAAGGAAAAGATACTTTATATCTTTATAAAAGATGTTATTTTATTGTAAACACAATTGCATATGTAATACATTTATTGTTAACTCTATGCATTTCCTGAAATTATAAAGAGAACTAGCAGGAAAAAAAGGAACTATGCAATGATTTCATCAAAAATGGTTCATATTATGAATGTATTCAAGAAAGATGGACATGAGCAGTGTATTTAATATGTTCTTTCTTTTTTAAAGTGTACAACGTAATTAACGTGTAAATTATGAAATGATTCCACAATAAGTTTAGTTAACATCTATCACCTCATGTAGTTACCATTTTTTTTTCTTCTGATGAAAACTTTTAAGATCCACTCTCTTAACAACTTTCAAATATACGATACAGTATTGTTAATAACAGTTACCGTGCTGCACATTACCCAAAGCTTATTTATAACTGGAAATTTGTACCTTTGATCACTTTCAACAATTTTCTCCACCCATACCCCCTGCCTATAGCAACCACCAACATGTTCTCTCTTTCTAGGAGTTCGTTTTTTTAAGATCCCATATATAAGTGCAACCATACAGTATTTGTCTTTCTGTGTCTGACCTAATTCACTTAGCATAATGCCCTGAAGGTCCATCCATGTTGTTGCAAATGCCAGAATTTCTTTCATTTTTATGATTAAATAATTTTCCATTATATATACCACATTTTCACTATATATACCACATTCATCTATCCATAGACACTTATGTTGTTTCCATGTCTTAGGTATTGTAAATAGTATATACTTTCTAATACATGGTTCTAAGACAAGAAATATATTTACTGAAATGACTAAATTTTATTACAATGAAGGAAATAGGAAATAGGACTTTCCATTTAAGTATTGTCATCTTCTGACTCATTCAATCGCTCCGAAAGCCCATTGAGCAAACTAGAAAAGAAATATACACACACACACAATGAAGAAAAAGAGAAAGAAGCCAGGCAGAATTCTCTCTCTCTCTCTCTCTATATGTGTGTGTGTGTGTGTGTGCACTTGCACACCTGCATATAGAGGTACACATACACAGACACGTACCACACACACATTTAATCAAGAAATGTGTATGTATACAAATATACACCCACATATACACATAAAGAACTAACCTAGGTGAATAATAGTGAAAAAGAAAGATTTTGTTTTTATATAACTTAATTTTGGTGAGTCAAGAAGCTAACAACTCAATATTTAAATTTAGATATTTACAACTTGGAGGAAAAATAAAAAGATAGTAGCTAAATTATGGCTAACTGTTATTTTAGATAAGGAAATGAGTGAAGACCTCTCTGATGAGGTGGCGGTTAAACAAGAATTTAAAGTGAGCAAACCAAGTGATAAAGATCTCTGCAGGAATACTTTCTAAAATACACAAGGGCAGAATTGTAATTAGATTCCTTCAAGAACAAAAGGAAGCCAATGAGGCTAGCAAAAAGCACAGGCTAGGGAAATCTATAGGAGATGAATTAGGAAAAGAAATTGGGGGCCAAATTAAGTAGATTTTTGTAGGGCATAATAAACACTATAAGATCTATTTTAAAGGCTGTAGGATAATTTAAAAATTTCCATCTGGAAAGTAAGATCATGTGATTTGCTGTTTTGAAAAAAAAATCACTGGTTGTTATGTGGAGAATAGATTGGGAGGGAGGAAGTAAAAATGGCAGAAAGGAGACCAGTGGGAGGTTAATGCTACATTCAGGGTACAGATGACATTTGCTTGAGTTAGGGAATAATGGTACCCACAGTGAAGAGTGGTGAGAATCTGAATATTTGAATGGCATGGAAATGTCAACAGATATTTTGATGAATCAGATTTTGGATGCTGAAGAAAACTGAAAAAAACAAATGTCTGTGGGGTGAAAATGAGGCATTTTTTTGTGGCCATGTCAGGTTTGAGATGCCTACAAAGCATCTAAATGGAAATGGTGATTACAGCTAGATACAGCTTCACCATGGAGTTAACCATGAAGCTGATGGTCATCTAGGGAGTACGTAGAAATAGAGGAGAGGTGTGATAAAAGAAATGAACCATTAGTATACATTTAGAAGTTGGGAAAATGTAAAGGCTCTGGCTATGGGGCTTGAACAAGTGTGGCCGGGAGGATAAAGGAAAACAAGATAGTCAAGGAGTAGGGGTGAACAATTGAGTCACAAAGAGAGGAATACTTAATTCTGAATTTGGAAATGTGGACAACTTGACAAGAGAGGTTTTGCAGAGTGGTTGGAGACAAATGCCTGACAATAGTAGGTTTAAGTAGGAATGTACAAAGGAAAGTGAGTTCAATTTCTGCTACTTAGAAGCAAATGCTTCTTAAAACTAAATGGTGCTAGAAAATATATTAGCGGTAAGAGAGAATAAAAGCACAGAGATTTTAGAAGTTTTAGTGCAGTTTTAGATTTTTTTAGACTAGCCTTGGATAGAGTGAAAGAAGCCATTTTTGTTCAACTATAAATATTCTAAATATTTATTTTTCAATTTATATTTGCAGTTTTAACTATCAAAGATACCTCACTCTGGCTTAGTTAAAGCCCAATTTAAATATCTCCACCTTTTTCTTCTGAGGTTTCAAGGAAAAGCTATTATTCCAAACCATGTCAGGTTAGTTCATAAACTGAAACAAAAATTAATGTAAAGATACCCAGCAATTGAGTAAGTTCTCTTATGCCTATTTAACATATTATTCCTGATGTCTATAAGTCATTGTCCTCTGTAGGGAACCTCCAGTTGTTATTCTTTTCGGGGGTTTATTTTATTTTCAGGAAAAGGGTTCACTTTCTTTCTCTGGTTTCAAAGGCATTTTCCTATGTTCTTTTTTCCCCCTTTTTGTCTCCCCCCCCACCATGTTCTTTTAACCAGAATCTAGGTACTGAAACTAAATGTATGGGAAAATTTTTTTTCTTATTTATTAGTTCTGTCTAGATTCTACATATACCTAATAATCTGCAAAGATGTAACTCTACCCAGGATTAACAATATGCCTTGTTATGCAGAGTAGCATCCTTTTTGGTTATTTAGAAGCTCACTAACTCAAAATTACAAATTGGTATGACCTTGACAAGATCTTAGTCACATTGCAGTGTCTTTTTCTAAAACAAAAAATGATTTGAAATCAATACTTCTAGGATAACCCAAACTGCTAACAGTTGAAAATTTTGCTCTAATTGTGGAAATAACAGAAGAAATGACAATGAGGAATAAATACTATTTGACCGGTTACGATTGAACTTTCTAAAGGTCATCCTCTGCAGGAATTTCTTTATTTCTATTCATCAAAATTATTTTGTAAGTATTAATTCTGGAAATCAAAGAAACGTTTCCACATAAATGTGGGGCTTTTTTTTTCAATAAGATTCTACTACAAAGAATATTGATGTTTGACATGTAAGGGCATTTTCTCTTGACTGTCCATCACATTCTAATTGTTTAGTGGGACAGGTGTTTCTAAAGCGCAAATCTTTGTTCAGTAATTTTAGTGAATCCAGGCCACATGTTGTGCCAGTAGTTAAAGAGTCAGAGAGAGACAAGTTCTTTGTTGATCAAAAGGCTGTGTGGACTGAATAAAAGAAGATGAGAAACGATAAAAGAGGAAAGATGCCCTATGACTTCTTTTTCTCCACCTTGTGTTCCTTATATTGTGTCTCTCTGAATACAAACAAATATGCAAACCTGAAATTCTTGTCTCATATATCTGCTTGCAAAAGGGGACTTTAATTCCATCTGATTATATTTTTTATTATATTTAGTTCACTATTATCTGTGTTATAGTTAATATTGGTGGTTTAATTTTTTTCTTTATAAAGTAAAAATGATTAGCAGGAAGGTTAGAGGCAAACTTATTGAACATATTTTTTTTTGCTTTTCCTGAATAAATACAATTTTTAAGACTATTTCTTAGAGCAGTTTTAGGTTGACCACAAAATTGAAAGAAAGGTAGAGTTTTCCCATATACCCCTACCCCCACCCATGCATAGCTTTTCCTGTTATCAACATCACTCATCAGAATGGTACATTTTTCACCAAGGATGAACCTACATGGATACATCATAATCAACTAAGTCCATAGTATATGTTAAGGTTTACTCTTGGTGTTGTCTATTCTATGGGTTTGGAACAAAAGTATAATGGCATATCTATCATTAGAATATCAAATAGAATATTTTCACTGCCCTAAAACTCCTGTGCTCTGTCTGTTCACGTCTCCCCACTCCATTTTTAGAAACCACTGGTCCTTTCACTGTCTCCATAGTTTTGTCTTTTCACGTAGTTGGAATCATACATTATGTAGCCTTCTCAGATTGGCTTCTTCTACTTAGTTATATGCATTTAAGTTTCTTTCATGTCTTTTCATGGCTTGATAGCTAATTTCTTTCTAGCTCTGAATACTATTCGATTGTCTGGATGTACATTTATCCATTCACTCACTAAAGGACATCTTGGTTACTTTCAAGTTTTCACAGTTATGGTAAAGTGGCTATAAACATCTGTATGCAGCTTTTGTGTGGATATAAGTTTTCATCTCCTTTGAGTAGATACCAAAGAGTGTGATTGCTGGATCATGTGGTAAGAGTTAAATTTGGTAAGAAACCACCAAACTTTTTTCCAGAGTGGCCGTTCCATTTTGCATTCTCACCTGGAATGTGTGAGAGTTCCTATTGCTCCACATCCCCACCAGCATTTGGTGGTGTCAGTCTTCTGGGTCTTGGACCTCCTAACAGGTATGAGTTGTATCTCATTGTTTTAATTCATATTTCCCTGATGGCATATGATGTGGAGTATCTTTTCATATGTTTATTTGTTATCTGCATATCTTCTTTGGTGAGGTGTCTGTTAAAGTCTTTAGCCCATTTTTAATTGTGATGTTTATTTTCTTATTGTTGAGCTTTAAGAATATTTTGTATATTTTGGATAATAGTCCTTTATCAGATGTGTCATTTGCGAATATTTCCTCCCAGTCTTTGGCTTGTTTCCTAATTCTCTTACCATTCCTAATTCTCTCTGCTCTTACCCCTTTGGTAGAGCAGAGGTTTTTAATTTTAACAAAATCCAGCTTATCAGTTCTTTCTTTCATGGATCATGTCTTTGGTCTTGTATCCAAAAAGGTGGCACCATACCCAAAGTTGTCTAGGTTTTCTATAATCCATTTTGAGTTAATTTTTGTGAAAGGTGTAAGTTCTGTGTCTAGATTAACTTTTTTGCATGTGGATGTCCAGTTGTTCCAGCAACATCTGTTGAAGAGATTATCTTTGCTCCATTGTGTTGCCTTTGTTCCTTTGTCAAAGATCAGTTGTCTAGGTTTATGGGGCCTATTTCTTATTTCTCTCTTATGTTCTGTTCATCTGTTTGTTTATTCTTTCACCAGTATCACCCTGTCTTGATTACTGTATCCAAATTAAATACAGTTTTTCATACCTATTTGAAAGTTCAGAAACACTTTAAAAAGTGCCCCAATAGTCAGTTGAAGATAAATTTCATTCTTTTTTTATTTATTTTCAATTTAATATGTAAGGGACATTATCAACAATTGTATCTTAAAAGCATCTACTATAATACTACCCATTTTTAAAAGTTAAGAACATAGTATTAAATAAAAAATAAACATATTTATCTGATGATAATATGTGTTTGTTCTAGAATACATAAAAATATTTGCTAATAGTGTAACATGCTTTAACGTTGGAAATAAGGTACTCACGATTACTTGCTACATGTTTCCACACTTAGTGGTTATTGTTTGAATGTTTAGATCATTTGAAAGCATTTCTTAATTTATATACTAAATTTTCAAACACTGAGTTTAGGTGCCTGTAAGATTCATTTCTTTTGGTGTAGAAGAGTATCATATATTTATTTTTATTGTCTTTATATTGCTGAGATAATTTAAAACCCAGGACTCTTCTGAGAGCAAAAAATCTATCAGATGTTGTTTTCAAATGCATAGTAATTATTTACACAGTTTTTACACACTTTTCCAACATAACCTATAATGGCCCTGAGGGAACAAATTTTACCAATGAAAGTTACAAAAATTAAGATATTTTTGAATAGCTAACAATTACATTTTTATTTTAAAACAACTAAATAATGATGGATAAAATGTTTTGAGATTCCCTTTGAATTATGACCCATTAAAAAAGTGTTTAATTGTTGATAATATGTTGTATGAGACATATGAAGATAATATTTTGAAATGTCATTTAATGAGAATGTACCAATTATTTAATATATTATGATAATTTTTTGTCATTTATAAGATGCCTTAATTGTAGTTTATTTTTATTCCTTGGATTAGTGTTATTCTATAACTCTTCATATTTCCAAGAGATAAGATAATCTTTGAAGATGAAACAACAATAGTTTCAGAATGATTACCTAGAATCCATAATACTGTGTTTATAGAATTCCTCCATTAAACCAAAAACCTAGTCTTTAAAACTTCATTTCTTCCCTTCCTTCTTCCCTTCCTACCTTCCTTCCTTCCTTTCTTTCTCTTTCTCTTTTCCTCTCCTCCCTTTTTTCCCCCACCGTTCTTCTTTCCTTTCATGTTTTGCTTTATGCTTATTATTTAGTGTTATCAGCCAGTAGCTATAATTGCTTTGCTATTAAAATGTTTCTAATGAAATTTTGAGGTTGAATTTAATTATAATTAAAAATGAAGTAAAGTTTTAATTTATTTTGGAAAATAATTTAATTCAAAATATTTTAGATACTAGATTCATTATTTTATTCATTTAGGGAGAAAAGTATTCAGTATCTACAATGCATACCATAAAATGTGCTTTAGAAAAGACAAATAAATGAAATATAGATTTAGGGTAGACATTTGCAAAGCCTTTCATTGTATCATGTTTGTTTAAGTCTTGGGTTAATTATTTAATTTTAGAGATTGCTTTATAAAGCTAATTTATAAAAGATGATATTGGTCATTTGAAAATCTTAAAATCATTGGATTGTTTCATTCACAGCGTGAACAATTAGCTAAAAAGTAGACTGAGGAATAAGGATTAAAAAGAACTTGTTTTAATCAAAATTGGGGGGAGAATATCTTAAATGTATCAAATATACAAATTTTATTTATACAAATAAAACTGTTATCTAAGGTTTATAATTTGTAACCACTTCTTAGACTTAAGTATTTCATTCTTATTGAGATTAATATGTTAAGCTAATCATTCTATTATTTATCCATTTAGTAGAAATCTTAATATTCAAAAAGTACTGTGTGTAGGATTTTGCTGAAACTAATATAAATATTCCAAAGCTTGAAGTTTGGACAGATTGTTTTATACGCATCGATTCACAGTTGAGATCACAGCAAAACCTCTGATTATAGGACTTAGTTATACCCTCCCTCATTAAGATGAGGCCATTTCATCAAGTGATAGTATGAGTAGCAAAAAATGTGTTTAATTATGCATCATTTACTGTAAGTACTATGATGTGGGATGCAATTTTTCTTTCCTTTTACCTAACACTTTCTGTATGAATAAATGGGATGAAGGTTTTACATTAATAAGAATTCTATTATTTACAATATACTTCAAGAAAATTATGAAATATAAAAATATTAAGAATATAAATAATATTAGAAGCATGGTTAATATGAGAATTCATATCTCCCAGTGTATTTGCTTTAACTACATAATCATTAGTTTTTGAGCAGAAATTCTAGAAATCATATAAAAGACATCATTCATGTTCTCACTTTCATTACTTGCATAATGAGATGACCCCAAAACTATATTAAAGATTAAAAAAAAAAGTGTTATATGCTCCATCTTCATGTTGTTTACCATGATTATTAATCTTGTTAAGAAAACTTATTTTAAAAGAAATCATCTTTTGTAAAGACACTAAAAAGTGTTGGAGTTTTTAAAGTAGTAACTCAAATATATTCAAATGTTTATCGTAGAAGGATATACCTTCTTTTTATTTTTGTTTTTTTATTTTTGGTTTCATTCATGTAGTCATTCATTTATTCAAGCACTTTAATTGATTATGAAGAAACTGTTAAAGATTTATGCCTTCCAGTTTTCAGATTTGATTGGGAAAAATTGTAAAAATGAAAAATAACATTCTAAGGCTTGTAAGGACAGGTTTTAACCTGAGCAATCTATCATGCACCTTAGAAAATGAAAAACAAATTACTCAGAAGTAGAAAGATTAAAATTCTCATTGAAAAAGTATCACACGGCCTGGACTCAGAATTTTGGGTAAGATTTGATTAAGTAGCGAGAAGAGAGAAGTTTTGGTTACTCCAGAATATATAGTTATGGGAGGAAAATAGCATGATAAACATTTTAGATTGATTGGTTTGGATACCATGTTTTCATGTTTCTAGAGATAGAGTGGAGGCCTTCTAGGAGTTGGGAAGCAGAAATATTTTTTAAAAAGTATGCACCCCTCGGTGAGGGAAAACATACTCTTTGATAAGGGTCCTGGCATAAGGATGGCTATGGAACAAATACCAGGAATATTTTGGAGGAAAACTTGAAAATAATTGGTAATTGGTTGGATAAAGGAAATTAGGTAGAAGTATTTTAAAAATCTGGAAAGTGCATGACTGACTAAAGGAATTTGGAAAGAGTCCTGGTTTGTATCCAGAGCTATTGGATACAAAATATTTTATCTAATTGGTAATATACTTAGAAGGATTGAACTCAAGAGGAAATATAATTTTTTAAAATGTTTTATGTACACATGATTTATTTAAAATGTCAACAATTGCCAGTAAATTACTTTAGAGTTAGACTATGTACTGGAAATTAAAAATTTGGGAATAAAGCACAGTATAATACCAAGCATCTAACAGTAATTTAGAATTTTCAAAAATTAAGACTTGTCATATCTTACAATGCTTTCAAGTTTTATGGTTCAAAGTCACAAGGTAGTAAATATGTTAGTTTCATTTGATATCTCTTTTATTTATCTTTATTAACAGAATTCTCCAGTACTGAATAGATGCCTAACTTACCAATAGTATACTGCATCCCTCTGGTCACTGCATCCCTCTGGTCACAATACTTGCTTCAAGGGTAGAGCCATGATTTTCCTGGGAACAAAACAGGACAAGGAGATGCCTTGGACAAAAGACAGGCTTCCAAGAGATTGCTTGTCGTTGCAAGTTTTTGGTTCAAGAGTTGATATCTTATCTTACGTTACTGGAATATGTTTGAGTCTAGTTTCTATCATGGCACTGAGAAGTGGTCTGACTGGTCAACTAAGCTAGAAGAGAACCCTACATTTAATACAGAACAGCTGATTGAATTGTATGTATTCACTGTTTATCTTTCTTTGACCTATTAACTGATCAAAATGTTTCTGCAAACCTCTGATGTCAACTCTTCAAGTTATTTTCACAATTTTTAAATGCAGTTCTAAATTACTTCTTATTCCTCATTAATTTACTCGACCATTAAATATCTCAAAAGTTTCTTCTAGGTGTAAAGTAAATAAGTCCTGGGGATATAATGTGCAGCATGGTGACCATTAAAAAAAAAAAAAAAGCCAGTTTCTTCTGATCTTAATAATCTGGCATTAAGAATTCAGATCATTATTTTTCCTTCTCTGTCTTATCAAAGCACCTCTGACCTGACTTTTAAAATAAAAGGATGCCATGTAAATTTATGTTCGATTTAGCTAATTTCTTATTCGTACAGAGTCCCTGAAAATGATTCCCGCATTTCCTTTTGTAGTTTCTTAATGTGGATAAAGTATTATTTCTTTTGAATTTTAAAAATAACATCAAACTAAACAGAAACATGATTAAAATTGGAGTTAAGCAATCTTTCTAGATACTCTGTTTTGACACATAGCAATAATGATGACCTGAAAATACTATTAAATCATTTGCAGAAGTCTGTGAAGTTTGAACATCCCTGTGAACAGTTCATACTGACTCATTAACAAAAGCAGAGCGATCACCCCTCCCCTGCCAAAAAAATCATACATCTAAGTGCTCATTAAAACAGAAACAGAAATAAACAGCAAGATATATTCATTCGAAGGGAATTGTACCGTTTTCTCACCCAATACTAGTCTAAAACACAGTTTTAATTCTGTGCCTTATCTTTTCCAGAAGACTGCCTGGTCATTTAATTAAAATGATTCTGAACTAGGAGAAGGAAATGTGCTTGAAGTTCTCAAATCTAGCAAGCAAACACCATGGGACTTAACTTACACTGTCATTTTCTTCTATGTCAAATTTTAAAGTGTTCAGTGATCTGATTATAAAAAAGTAAATAAATCTAAAATGCTCTTTTCAGTTCACTCCTGAATAAACATCCTCTTCCCAAGTGTATTTGTTTTTGCCATGCACTTTAGTCTATGTAGACATTAAGCCCCCCCTCCCTTTTCTTGAATCTGTGAATATCTATTCTTTAGGAAGTTAATAAAGGTAGATTGGAAATATGTATTATGGTAAAGTAAAGATGCATTGAGTTATTACTACTATAAACACATATGATTAAATACTGAAAAACAGTGGTTTGTTAGAAACATGGGGACATTGTACAATATGCTATTTGCAATATCTCATTAATTTCCATAATTTTCTGCTGATTTTGAGTGTTAAGTAAATAGGAGGTAATAAAATAACTGGACTGTCAAATCAGATTCACACAAAACAGAGGTCTCATCTGGTATACAACACTACTAATAATTTCAGGATACAGGTCTTCATGAATAATGAAGCAGTCTGAGAACTTGCACACAGGTTCTCTATTTCCATATCAGGATGTATCTATATCCCAAATTTATGTATGAGGTCCTAGGTAATATGTGTAATTCTTATCACTTACATATAAAGGGCCATTCAGGTCTTGAAGCATCTTCCTGTTATAATCTGATGACAGAGTTTACCCGATGTTTTCCAGAGAGTCATACCCCATACGTAGATCAGTAGATTTCTGCTTTGTTTGTCATAACCAATTAGATAACCAGGTATATCCTGCTGAAAGTACTCTGTAAATAAGAACTCTACTACTAGTAAATACTATGAACTTGTTTGCCAGGACTATGCATTCGCACGTTTGGAAGGAGATTTGACTGTGTCACCTGTGCCTTTTTATTCTTAAACTGCCACTTAGCCATTTAAAAAAAAAAAATCAAATTGACAAAACATCATCCATCAATATAGTTTTAACTTTTTCTTTACAAAAAAATGTACAGATGGCCCCTGATTTAACAATGGTTCGACATACGATTTTTTGACTTCACAAGGGTGTGAAAGTGATACATGTTCAGTAGACACCGTACTTTTTTGAATTTTGATCTTTTCCTGAGCTAGCAATATTCAGTAAGCTACTGTCTTTGATGCTGGGCAGAAGCAGCTGGCCCCAGCTCCCAGTGAGCCACGTGATGACCAGGGTAAACAATGATACACTTACAACCATTCTGTACCCATACAGCCATTCTGATTTCCACTTTCAGCATGGTCTTCAGTTAATTACATGAAATAGTCAACTCTTTATTATAAAATGGGCTTTTTGTCAGATGATTTTGCCCAGCTGTAAGGGTTTCAAACATGTTTAAGTTAGGTGACACTAAGCTATGAGGTTGAGTAGGTTAGGTGTCTTAAATGCATTTTTGACTTATGATATTTTCAACTAATGATGGATTTATGGGGACATACCCTCATCGTAAATACAGAAAAATCTGTATTTTTATTTATTCTCACTAGGCTAGCTAGTCAATATAGTACAATATGGAATAAAAGTAATCCTTATAACATACAGGAGAAGCATCTATATCTACCATTACAAGAGATATTATGAATTTGCATTTGATGCCCTTTATCAGATGTAGAAAGTTTTTTTTGATTATTTTTTGCTAGAAGTTTTATTAGGAAGGGCTGGGAAATTTTATCTGAACTTCATATTTGCTGAAGTGATTATTTTTAATCTTAATTTCTAAATACGTTGAGTTTTTTCAATTGATTGCTTGATGTTAATTCTAACTTGAATTTCTAGAGTAACTAAAATTATTCAAGTTGTATTATTTTTAATATATACTAATAAACATTTTTTAGAATATTTGCAGTTATGTCTATGTGTACAATTAGCCTATAATTTTCCTTCCTCAAACTGGATTGGGATAGGTTTTAGGATGAGGATGGGGAATATTCTCTCTTATTCTTTACTCTGAAATAATTGTGCAAGATCGGAAGTATTTGTTCCCTTTGATATTTGGACTTTAAATATACTGTTTGTTTATTAACTTCTTTGTTTTATTTGCTTGTGGTTTTTAATTTTTGTGAGTGGCAGGGGGGAAATTTTAATTACCTACTCATTATGTTTAATAGTTATAGATCTGTTCAAGTATCTATTTGCCCTCAAGTAAGTTTTAGTAAGTAGCATTTGTCTGAAATTTGTCCATTTCATATAAAGTTTACATTTTTTGAATAGAGATCTTCATAATATTTTTAAAGATTTTACCCATTTATTTGAGAGAGAGACAGAAATAGCAACAAGAGGGGAGGAGAGAGAGAAGCAGGTTCCCCTCTGAGCAGGGAGCCCAATGTGGGACTGTATCCCAGGACCCTAGGATCATGACCTGAGTCAAAGGCAGATGCTTAACCTACTGAGCCACCCAGGCACCCCATAAATTTTTTCTTATGTATTATTTTTCTCAGTCTCTTTGACAGGCTTGTCAGGTTTGCTGATTTGTTAGTATTTTCAAAAAATTAATTTATGGCTTCATTGACAAAGCCCCCTTGCCCCCACCACTGTATGATTATTTTTTGTATTTTTAATTTCTTCTTACATACTTATTGTTTACTTTCTTCTATTTTCTTGAATTTACTCTTCTAACTTTTAATCACTTTCTTAGAAATTTCTTAGTAATATCAAATTTTAGCTTTCCTCAGTTTCTAATTTAGACATTTAAGTAAAAATTATCTTCTAGTTTTTGTTTTATACTGTAGGTTTTGCTACTTGCCATATAATATTTTTATTTCATTTCTAAATATGTTCTAAGAAAATTATTTTAACCCATAAGTCACTTATATGTTTTGTAATTTCTGAAGATGAGATATTTTCTTCTGG
This sequence comes from Leptonychotes weddellii, assembly GCF_054177405.1. Taxonomy (NCBI): domain Eukaryota; kingdom Metazoa; phylum Chordata; class Mammalia; order Carnivora; family Phocidae; genus Leptonychotes; species Leptonychotes weddellii. The sequence goes on along the minus strand of NC_138371.1, from coordinate 44,519,235 downwards.
TTATCTTTTCTGTAGTCTATTATTCATAGATCTCATTTTTAGCCCAGTTTTAGATTTGCACAAACACAGTTGGGCAGATAGTATGGAGTGTTCCCATACACATGTACTCCTCTCAAAATCTTCCGTTAATGACATTTTACATCATTATGGTATATGTGCCACAACTAATGAACCAATGGTAATAGATGATTATTAAGTAAACATCTTGGCTCTGGATGTCCTGGTTCATTCATATTGCCTTAGTTTTCACCTAATGCTATTTTTATGTTCCATGATCCCATCCAAGATACGTATGTAATTAATTGCTTTGTCTTCTGAGGCATCTCTTGGCTGTGATTGTTTCTTAGGTTTTCCTCATTTCTGATGAACTTTACAGTTTTGAAGAATACTGATCAGGTGTTTTGTACAGTGCCCCTCAACTGGGTTATTTAGTTTTTAAAGATTACACTGGGTTATGTTTTAGGGGGAAGGTAAATACCAGAGGAAAATTGTCATTTTTGTCACATCATTTCAAATGTCAATCTGTCACCATGAGTTATTATGAATTGATTTTAACTTGATCACCTGGGTGAGATAATATATATCAGATTTCTCCAATGGTAAATTTACCCTTCTTTTTCCCTTTGCATACTGTAATTTTTTGGATGGAATCACTGTGTAGCCCACACAACAATGAGGTGTTATGATCTACCTCCTTGAGAGAAAGCATCTACATAAATCATTTACTGGAATTTTTCTGCATGGGACACTTGACCTTTCTTCCACATTTGTTTATTTATTTACTTATTCATTTATTTATATCAGTACAGATATTTGTTTTGTACTTTGGGTGGTAATAAGATACTACCTATGTTCTTGCTCAAATTATTCTAGCTTTGGCTATTAGACACTCTTTCAGTTGGCTATTGTGTCCCTTTGACACATTCCTGTCATTGTTTTTTGTTTGTGTCTTTCTTTGTTTTTAGCACTTACTTTCTGATGATCCATGGTGTTCTTTTATATTTGTTTCTTCAGGCCTAGAATCATCCATTGTTCTAGGGGGCCCTGGTTACTTTCATTGGAAAATGGTATGACAAACTAAGATCTGGTCTAAAAATCTCCTGTGCTTCATCTATTTATTCATCTCTCTCTTCCTCTCCTTGAAAGCCTGGTGACCACTGATCTTTTTACTTCTCTATATTTTGTCCTTTACACAATGTCATATAATTGGAATCACAGAGTATATAGCCTTTTCATATTGACTTCTTTTATTTGCCAATATGCATTTAAATTTCTTCTCTATCTTCTAGTGGTATGATGGCCCATTTCTTTTTATTGTGAAATAATATTCTATTGTGTGGATGTAACACAAATTTTCATCCATTCAGATAGAGAAGGGCATTTGGTTGCTTCTGGCTTGGGGCAATTATGAATAATGCTCCTTATAAACATCCATGCGCAAATTTTTGAGTGGACATATATTTCAACTGAACTGGTAAATATTTAGGAGTGTGATTACTGGGTTGTGTGGTAAGACTATGTTTAGCTCTCTAAGAAACTGCAAACTGTGTTCCAAAGTGGCTGCACCATCAGGCATTCTCACCAGCAATGATGGAGAGTTCCAGGTCCTTTGGGTAAACACCAAGAAGAATGATTGCTGTCATTTTAAAAAATATTTTGCTTTTCTAACTGGCGTGTAGTGGCACCTCACTGCTGTTTTTTCTTTTGTAGTTCCCTAATGACAAATGTTGAGCATATTTTCATATGCTTATTTGCCATCTGTATCCTTCCTTGGTGAGATATGTTTTCAGATCTTTTGCCCATTTTTCAGTTCAGTTGTTTGTTTTCTTAATGTAAAGATTCAAGAATTCATTTTATATTTTAGATACAAATCACAAGCCATTTAAATGTTTTGTTATTTTAATTTAATACAAAAATCTATGTTTATATTTGAAAATACTTAGCCCCATGTTATGCTATGGTTAATGAACATTAGTAATGAACAGATAATAAAGAAGGGTAGAACATTAGAAATTCACCTAATTTTGTTTTGGGTATGCATTGCAATGATATTTGGATATAGGTGAGTTATATTCTCACGCTTTTCATAATCTGCAAAAAATATGAAGCTGCAATAATAGTGGACATAGCACCATAGAATAATGAAGAAGTTCTGTATTTTTACTTTCTTTTCCCATTCAAAAGCTTGTTAGTTTAAAGTCTGTGTTGAAAATTTGCTCATCACCTCTTCAAGGAATATAAAATACCAGCTCCAAAGTAACAATTTTTCTTATCTAAACTCACTATCTTTCCAGTTCATACCTACACTGGACCTAGAGAGACGGTAAAGGATTCATATTCAATAGCAAATTTCTCACATAATGCCAGAAATCTTTATAGATAGTAAAAGATAGCATAAAGGGACTGAAGAAGCATTGGAAAAAATTGCTTGATTTGTTTTCATTTCACCTTGTATCAGATTGCATGTAAAGATAGAATTTGAAAATAATCTATAGTTTACTTTTATACAAGATATAAATAAACTTCATAAGTAAAGTAGGAGCATTTAATTATTATTTTCTCATAACCTAACTCTTATTTCTCCCAAAGGAAGAATTACTTATGGAAAATACTCCAATGTTCAGTCATTTCCAGTTTTATAAGTGTAAAATTTTTGTTGTCTCCATTATATACTTTTTACATATATAAAAGACACTGAAGTTCTGATTGTATACCTATTTTACAATAATGGCTATGATTATTGGTAATTATAATGCAATTAATTAGAGTTGTGTTTATAAATATGGTTAAACATTGCACTTTTTGAACTAAATATAGATAGGTGTTTACTTTTATATATTTTTAAAAAATCATTGATTATGATTGTGAAAGTAAGATCAGTCAGTATTTTTAAATATGTAAGAAAAATCATGTCAAAGGTCTTTACTTAATATATTGTTAATATTTATCATTTTTAATGGAGTTCCCCTTTGTATTTTAATTAATCTTCTTGCAATATTTAGTGTCTGTGTGTGCGTGTGTGTGTATGACATTTGTAGAAATCAAATGTTGGCTTTTCAACTGATACAGTATAGAGATTGCTCATTGAGGTCAATATGAGTCCCACAGATTTTAGAAACATATAAGCATATCTATTATTTCTAAAATTTTATTTTTATAAGATGGAGAAAAAAAGATAAAATTCTTATTTGTGTTTCTTGCTTAATTCAAGCAAGGAGTTTGTGAATGATTAGTCCCACTTATTTTCCAAAAGCATGGTGTTTTTCATAGGTGCCCTAATGCAGATGGACAGGTTCTGGAGAATTTTTAAAAAGGATATGTGTTTTTAAAAGTAGGGCATATTCGTTGGAGCACTTTAGATGAAGCCATGTTCTACAATTAAAAAGTATAAAAATATATCTGCATATTGAATCCTTTCTTTTACTTCAGTCTAGTTCATTCAAAAATACATTAAGAAAAATAACAACTTCAAAGGTCAGAATAATATTGAAAACATAAATATTCTCCATTACTACATTTTTTAAAATTTCAGTATTTGTTTCCATTTAAAGTGAATATAAAGATATCATAGTATATTGTGATGAGAGTCACAAATACTGCCTCAAGATGTTACAAATGCATATAGCTATGCACTAAGATTGTGATAGTTTTGCAATGTGCCTAAATTGGATTTTCTCTAAATAAAAGAAACCTAGGGGCACATAGGTGGTGCAGTCAGTTAGGTGTCCAACTCTTGGTTTTGGCTCAGATTGTGATCTCAGGGTCATGAGATGGATCCCCGTGTGGGGCTCCATGCTCAGGGCAGTCTGCTTGAGAGTCTCCCTCCTTCTCCCTCTGCCCCTCCTGCTTGTGCTCTCTCACTCTCTCTAAAATAAATAAATAAATCTAAATAAATAAATAAATAAAACCTAGATATATTTTTATAAGATAAATAGAACTATTTTTTATTTATATTTGCTATTTGAACCTGTGTCTTAAATAAAGTCAGCAAATACAAAAACATGTTTGTGTCATTTAGGAGACTTTTGGGTAGAATTGAGACAAAAATATTCTTAAGTTACTTTTTAAAAATAGAATGTGAGAAAAAACTTTTACACAAAAGAAAATATCAAAGTGGGTGGGTGAACGTCAAGTTCACTTTGCTTAGGATACCAGCTCTGATTCTTTCTTAATCTGTCTTTTCATTGCTGCTAGTTTGTTCTGCTAGCTCTTCCCATATCTGCAGGATGTTTTCTTTCTTTCTTTTTCTCTTTCTTTTTCTCTCTTTCTTTCTTTCTTTCTTTCTCTTTTTTTAAGATTTTATTTATTTATTTGACAGAGAGAGACACAGTGAGAGAGGGAACACAAGCAGGGGGAGTGGGAGAGGGAGAAGCAGGCTTCCCGCCGGCAGGGAGCCCGATGCGGGGCTCGATCCCAGGATCCCAGGATCATGACCTGAGCCAAAGGCAGACGCTTAATGACTGAGCCACCCAGGTGCCCCTGCTGGATGTTTTCTTATTCGTATCTGGTAGAAATATTATTTCCCTACTCTTTAAAAAAAGAACATGTTTCACATTATTGGATATATTTAGGTCCATTGCCCCCTTTGGACATTATATTGTAGGAATGCTCTAAGTCCATGGCTTAGTTTAACCCGTTAATGGAAAACTATGTGAATAGGGGCGGGGAGGCTAATTGGCTTAGGCCATGCAGGGCATACTCTAAGTGTAGGCGCTGAGGTAGATCTTATCAAAAGCTCCTACCTACCAGTCTGGCAGGGAAAAAAACAGGTGCTAGATACGTATTCAGAAATGTATACCCAATAACAAATACCTTTTTCCTCCTTTTTAAATAATTACTTTCTGTTTTCTCAAATCATAGCTGTATTAATTTGGGTCCTCAAACACCAAGGCCAAAAGAAAGTAAATATTTAATGCGGGAGAATAAATAAAGGTTTACTGCGGGGCAGGGGGATGCCATAAAGGATAAAGATCATGGAGCCAGAGAAGGCTGAGAAAGCCTTCCAGACTGTAATACAGGTCTGGCACATGTGAAAGAAACAGGAAGGAAAGGAAAAAGGATTGAGTTAAAAGAGTCCACCAGGGGCACCTGGGTGGCTCAGTTGGTTAAGCGACTGCCTTCCGCTCAGGTCATGATCCTGGAGTCCCGGGATCGGGATCGAGTCCCGCATCGGGCTCCCTGCTCGGCAGGGAGCCTGCTTCTCCCTCTGACCCTCCCCCCTCTCATGTGCTCTCTGTCTCAAATAAATAAATAAAATCTTTAAAAAAAAAAAAAAAAAGAGTCCACCAGATCCTCTGCTGTTCAGCCTTGTCAGCTCTTCCACGGTAGGAGCTAAAGGCCTCTCTGTATAGAACCAAAGAGGCCTTCTGGTTCTTGTGCTTTGCCTTTAACAACTTGTTAATGGCTCTAGGTTTTCTTTTTTTTTTTTTTAATATTTTTTATTGTTATGTTAATCACCATACATTACATCATTAGTTTTTGATGTAGTGTTCCATGATTCATTGTTTGTGCATAAAACCCAGTGTTCCATGCAGAACGTGCCCTCTTTTTTTTTTTTTTTAAAGATTTTATTTATTTATTTGAG
>NC_138371.1:44467149-44513151 GCF_054177405.1 Leptonychotes weddellii | reverse complement strand
CATATGACCTCACTGACATGAGAAATTCTTAATCTCAGGAAACAAACTGAGGGTTGCTGGAGTGGTGGGGGGTGGGAAGGATGGGGTGGCTAGGTGATAAGACATTGGGGAGAGTATGTGCTATGGTGAGCGCTGTGAATTGTGTAAGACTGTTGAATCACAGACCTGTACCCCTGAAACAAATAATACATTATATGTTAAAAAAAAAAAAAAGATAGTAGGAAGGGTAAAATGAAGGGGGGAAAATTGGAGGGGGAGACGAACCATGAGGGACTATGGACTCTGAGAAACAAACTGAGGGTTCTAGAGGGGAGGGGGCTGGGGAGATGGGTTAGCCTGGTGATGGGTATTAAAGAGGACATGTACTGAATGGGGCACTGGGTGTTATACGCAAACAATGAATCATGGAACACTACATCAAAAACTAATGATGTAATGTATGGTGATTAACATAACATAATAAAAAAAATCAGAAAAAAAAATGTTACCAAAACCTTAAAGGTAAACAAAACAAAACAAAACAAAACAAAACTAATGATGTAATGTATGGTGATTAACATAACATAATAAAAAAAAAGAAAAAAAATACAGGCCATCATATCATAACAGGTGTTTTCTCTCCAGCTGGGATCTTCACATTCCCACAGCAGTTCTGGAGCTCTGTCCTTTGGCATTCCGTTACAATTTAGTTGCCAAGAGAGGGGATCAATTGGGTAGATATGTGAGCCATATCTCACATATAGGAACTATTCTCTCTTGCTAAAGGTTCCCGTGGGTATAACTTGTATGGCTCCGAGAAGAGACAAATCTAGTTTTCACTCAGGGAGGTCACCAGTGACAGCTTTTTACCAAGTGTTAATAAATCCTTCACATTCTTCTCAGCCCAAACACAATTTTCCAAACAAGTTATCTTCAGTCATAAGCAAAACTGCCTAATAACACAACTGATATTCTGCCTTTATTACATGTCTAAGAAACATAGCCATAAATTTATTTCAAAGTAAATTCCTCCATAGAGTAGAAAATGTTTGTTGACCCTTCACTCATAATTTCTTCATTATATGTGAAGTGATAAGTCACTTACAATTACATATATAAACATTTTTGAGAGAGAAAGAAAGAGTAAAAGATGTATCTATATCTCTGTAGTATAATATTGTATTTCCCACGGATTTTGACTATTGTCCCTATATATTATTTTCCACTATATTTATACCAAAGAGATGATAAAAATATTAATCCACAAATAATTTCATATTTTTAAAAATTCTGTACATAAAAATTCACGAGTTTGATTTTGTCTTTTTGGGGGGTTATATTGATTTACTTGTGCATGTTGAGAGAGCTTAGAAATATTTGGAACAATTCAGTTATTTATTAGACCATAGATATGAGTATATGATGAGAGGATCCACATAATGGCAATTTTTATTTCAGTTTTTAAATATATCTAATTTTAATATTTCAAATTTAAATTTAAAAATCTCTTCTCAAAGTAAAAGTAAAACATACTACTAAGAAAAAAAAAAGGAAAAATAACATATAGTGGAAAATAAAAGTACAGTTCTTCTGATTTTATTCTACAAAGAGAAATATCAATATGTTGCATATTTTCTGGAATTTTTACTCTACAGGTACAGATACATTTGATTATATTATAAATTATTAGCATGCTATTTTTAAAAAGAGCATAATACAACAATATTCCTAATATTTTACAATTCTTCTTGGTAATAGCGGCATGATATTTCCTTTTAAAATCAAACCATAATTTTTTACTATTGTTCAATTTCAGGTCCCTCAAGTTGTTTATGTATTTTTAAATATAAGTGTCAACATTTTTATACCAGAGTTTCCATTGCTTCCCTTGTACTACCAAAGATCGTATTGAGATTTTTGTTAGTAAATTTTCAAAGCTTCCTATTATATGAGGAAATTAATCACTGCCATCCTGTGCCAATTCAATTTGACAAGCATTCATGAGCACTTACAATGCACGAGACTCTTCTGATCCAGCACTTAAGAAAATGAACTGAATGGTTGGAAAATCAGTTTTAGACAGAACACATACAGATTACAATGACTTTTATATTAGAACTAGAATGAGTTTTTGTCCACAAAGAGAAACTTGAGTTAATGGAATCTAAAGAATGAGAGGCCTTGGGGAAAGATATTGTTCAGATCTGATATGCCATTAAGAGATTAGATGCTTTTAATGCTGCCATGAGAAATGTCCAAATGATACACATTCATGATAGTAATGGGAAAAGAAATTTTAAAAAGAGTTTTCCACAGGTTCACTCAGCATAATGCCATTGATTAAATAATGACTAGAAGGAAATTACACAGTGAAGTGTGATACCATTCACTTGAATATCTTAACCTTCTCTGAAGAAATTTATTTGCTAATATTCTAATAGTACCCACTGCATAGTGTCTTCCAAGAGAGCCAAATTGATTCAGGAAATAGAGATGGTGATTGAGTTGTAATTCTTTGAGGGTATCACTTCTATGTAAGATAGTAATCCTACTTAGTTTTTCAAAAGCCATTGAAAATAGTTCTTGGTAGAAACAACTCTTGGGAATTCAAAAGAAATTTTTAACTTGTGGAAACACTCATAGTGGGTGATATATTAACTTACTAAGAAATCCAAAACTAGGAACAGCAGTATTGGAACAATTCAGAGCAGTAATGGATTTACTTGTAGAAGGGAAACCACCTAACAAGGTAATTCTTATTATTCTAACTATATCAATTATTTGCTATCATCTAAATCCAGCATAAATGATGGCATTGAAAACATTGATCTTAGAGTGTAAAAACTGGAAAGAACTTTAGATATCATCAGCATCTTCATCTGTAGAGGCAAAGGTCTAAGAATATGAAGTGAATTATCCAGTCACACACTGAGTATATAAGTTAAGATTATATTCAGCTGCAGGTAAGAGAAAACTCAAATAAGTTGGATTTTTTTTTTTTTATCCAAAACTACATAAGTAATCAGTCCTGGTAATTCAACGATGCTGTTAGGGAACAGGAATCTTTTTATTTTTTTGCTCTGCTGTCTTTAGCATCTAGACCTTCTCTGCCAAGCTGATAGCCTCACAACTGAAAGATGGCTGCTGCCCATCTTAGACTCACAATTACACATGAGCAGGAAGCAAATGACAGGGTTTAAAAAAAAACAAAAAACCAGAAAGGGAACTTTTCTTCTAATGAGACTTTCCTTTTTAATTTTTTTTTTTTTTCAGGGACGTCCTCCTCAGAGATATTTACTTACAATTCATCAGTTAGTGAGGGATGTATCACTTTGCCACTCTTATTTACAAAGGAGGTTGGGCTTTTAACTATTTTAATTGAGTACTTTTCTTAGCCCCCAAATTGGAGTTCTGTTAATAATGAGAAGTAGAAGGTTATAATTGATAAAGTGAAGGCAATTTGCAAGGTTTACCACAGACTATCCATTCTCTGGTGAAAAACTGTATTAATCCGGGTTCTCCAGAGAAACAGAACTTCGTGTGCATTTACTTTTCATATGTGGATGGAGAGACAGATGATAGATAGATGACAAGGAGAGATTTTAAAGAATTTGCTCACACAATTGTGGGCCTGACAAGTCCAAAGTTGGCAGGGCAGACCACCAGCCTGGAAAATCAGGAAAGAGTTGATGTTACAGTCTCAAGTCCAAAGGCTGTCTGGAGGTATTCTTTCATCTCCAGGGACTTTAGTCTTAGCTTCTAAGGACTTCCACTGATTGAATGAATTATGGAAGGTAATCTTCTTTCCTAGGGTTTAATGAGTAAATCTGGTTACTCATCTGATTTAAAGGTTAATCTTATTCAAAAAGTTCTTTCACAGTGACATCAGGACATTTGACCAAATACTTGGCTTTGACCAAATATTGACCAAATATTATGGCCTAGCCAGGTTGACACATACAGTTAACCATCACAAGTCCACTCCTTGTCAACTTCTCACCCATAGGCACACTTTAAACTATAGTGAATCTCCACATAAAGGTAATGACAGGTCATATGCTTCATAACATGATACAACTATGCTGCCTACAACCAAAAACACATTCACTCCTCAGAAGAGGATGCAAAGTGGTTGGGTGGTGTTCACTCTTCTCCTTGATACCCTGGAACTTTAATACTACGATGTAAAGTTAATATTTAAATACTATGATGTAAATTTGATACATCTTATGTTATAGAATAAGAGGATAAAGGAAGGAAGAAAATAAAGGTTATATATATTCATAATATATATATTCATATCCATAATAAAATGTGGAAGAAATGCCCATGACAATTATAGTCCTCATTTGTGTAGCTAGTCACATGGTTGTTGTTGGTATTTATATCTGCCTTCTTCCACCACCTACTCCCTTTGCCGTCAGCAAGAACATCAGCTGGTTGCAGTTCTTTCTCTTGTGAAGTGACCCAAACTTTCATTCCTAAAGGGTGTGGGCTATTAATAATCCTGCCTGAATTGGGTTGTTGCAGCTTTCCATTGACTCTAATCATAGGACATGACAATTCTAGGAGACATCAAAAAGGGTTGCCTGTATTCCAGACATAATTTTCCTTACTTTCATTGTGGAGCAGCAGTCCATTTCCCCTTGATGACCAGGACATATCATCTCATCCAGCCCATCAACTTCCTTCTTTGCCTGTTGATTCAGCAGCTTAAAGAGTCCAAAGTGGCAACGTAGTAGATTGAACTTCCAGTTCAGTGGAATCATTGATGTGTCTCCTGGTGGAATTATGCCTCCATTTGGAACTAAGACTTCTAGGCCAGCAGAACATAAGGTTGTGTGTACAGGAAGCAAAACATTTGCTAGTAGGTTACTCGGGATAATATTGAGTGGTGCCATCCCTATGGGTACCCCTTGAGTTTTAACCTTTCAATCTGGTTATGGGAGAAATAGCACCATATGTTGGACACTGATTGAGAGCATATATTACCTCCTAGATGATGGTGCTCCAGCCCTGCAAGGTATTGCCACTCAGCTAGAGCTGTGACTGAGTCTTCAAAAGGCCATTCCACCATTCTATCAAACCAGCTACTTCAGGACGGTGGGGAACACAATAAAACCAGTGAATTATATGAACATAGGCCCACTGTCACACTTTATTTGCTGTTAGGTGAATTCCTTGATCAAAAACAAGGCTGGGTGGAATACTGTGATGATAAATAAGGCATTCTGTTAGTCCATGGACTATAGTTTTGGCAGAAGCATTACATGGAATGTACAGGTCCATATCTAGAGGAAGTATGTACTCTAGGAAGAACAAAACACTCATTTTCAAAAGGAAGCTGTCCCAATTTAATCAACCTGCCACCAGGGAACTGGCTGATCACCCCTGGGAATGGTGCCATATTGAGGGCTCCCTGTTTTTTATTTGTTTTGTTTCCACTTTTTGTTTATCTTTAAAAAATTTTAATTGAAGTTGGCATTCAATATTATATTAGTTTCAGGTATACAACATAATGATTCGACATTATAAAATGATCACCATGATAAGTCTAGTTACCATCTGTCACCAAAGTTATTACAATATTGTTGACAATATTCCCTCTGCTGGCCTTATACCTTCGTGACTTAATTTATTTTGTAACTGGAAGTTTGTACCTTTTAATCTCCTTTACCTATGTTACCCATTATCTCATCCACCTCCCCTCTGGTAACAACCAGTTTGTGCTCTGTGTTTACGAGTATGTTTCTGTTTTGTTTTCTTTTTTCATTTGTTTTGGCTAGGTACTGACTTCTGTTGCTGGCAGATTGGGCACTCAGCAGTAGCTATAGCCAGTCATCCTTGATGAGTGGAAGTCCATGTTGCTGAGCCCATGTATAACCACCATCCCTGCCCCCATGGTCACTTTGTTCATGAGCTCATTGGGCAGTGACAGGGGAGGCTGAGGAAAGAGGCTGTCTGGTATCCACAGAACAGGTTATCCTATCTACATTAATATAAAAATCCTCTTCTCCTGAGGTGACCCTTTGTGGAGCATTCACACAGGACACAAATATCTTCAAGTTTTCAGACCATTCAGAAGGATCCAGCCACATACCTCTTCCCCAGACCTCCTTGTCACTAACTTTCCAATTATGTTCCTTCCAGGTTTCTCACCATCCAGCCAACCCATGGGCCACAGCCCATGAATCAGTATATCTCTTCTGGCCATTTCTCCTCCCAAGCAAAATGAACAACAGTTCACTGATCCAAAGTCTGTCCACTGGGAGGATTTCCTTTCATCACTGTCCTTGAGGAATGTCCCAGAAAAAGGCTGGAGTGCTGCACTGTCCACTTCTGGGTGGTGCCTGCATATAGTGCAGAACCATCTGGAAACTAGACCTGAGTTTTCTCCTCCTCTATCATCTGTCACTTGCCTAGTGTTGTGGTTCAGATCATTCTTTTCCCTGCCCCTTATAAACTTGCAGCTAAGGAACATCAGTGCTAACATGCAGCTAAGAGCAGTAATCAAAACAAAATAATCTGCAATTCACTACTCCTTTTACTCTGACTGTTCTGTGTGAGTAGAGCATAGTTTTTACTCAAATATCACTTTGTCAATGAGGAGACACAATTTCTATGGGGGACACACCCTGAGTCGACCCCCAGTTAGTCTTCCATTGTAAGAAATGTGGATAGAAACTGTGGTTTGCTTCTAACTGATAAAATAGGAAAAAAGCAATGGGCTATCACTCCATTAATTAGGTTGCTTATTTATATAGATTGTGTTATATAAGACTCAGTCTCAGCAGAATGGAGACTCTTCCTTGCTGATGGTGAAGAAACTGCCATGTTGTAAGATGACTTCTAAGTGGGTCATGGGGCAAGAAACTGCTGTCAGCTCCAATTGCTGAGAGTGGCTCTGGCTATCAGGTGGTCAGGAGCCAGGGCTCTCAGTCCTACCACCACAAGGAAATGAATTCTACCAATGACTTCCGGGAGCTTGGGAGATGATTTTTTCCAAGCCTGCAGATGAGAATGCAGCCTGGCCAACACCTTGATTGAGCAAAGTATAAGCCTACTGACCTATAGAAGCCGTGAGATAATAAATCTGCTGTTTTAAGCTATTAAGTTTACGGTCATTGTTAAACAGAAACAGAAAAGTCACCTAATGGAAACCCTTCCCTAATCACTGTATTTGAAGTTGGTATCCCTCTCCTTGCTGCATGCACTCTGTTTAACTTTTTCTTCCACCAAAATTTTCACTATCTCCCAAAGTATACAACTAACTAATTTATATATGTCTTAATGTCTGTCTTTCTCAACTCTCATGAACATTTCAAGAAACAAACAGGCTTTTTCTCTTCCGTGTCACAGATGTATCAACCATGCTTAGAATAACAGCTGACACACAATGTACACTCAATTAATACTTGCTGAGAGATAAATGGATATATGCATCGCAGCCAAGTCAGCCCAACCTAAAAGCACAGATTGAAAACCATAGAGCAGAGTAGCTTGGTGCTTCTTGACAACCTCTACAAGACTAAAGCAACATATACATTCTAAATATACACAGTTCTCTAAATGCACATCTAGAGTCTTATTCCAGCCATGTCAATCACTCACTTATTCACAGAAAACACAACTGGGTACTGGCATTTGGTAATTGATGGACTCTTTGATCTTTAACTACTATGTCAATGGAAACAGGTAATTCAAATCATAATGGTTAATTTGAAACAGTAAATAGTGAAATCCTTGGCATTTCATATACTTCCTTTAGAAAAGCTTTGCTTTTTGTTAGAAACATTATATTTTTAACTTACTATTATATATACATATATATAATAGAAATTAATTTATATCCTAAAGAATTTATTAAAAATAGTCAAGTCTAACTTTCTTGTCTGTCATCTGTCATCTCCCAAAGGATCTTATAGGAAATAAATTGTCTCAATTTGTTAAAATATCATTATTTATAAATAACAGTTAAAAATTTTTTGAACAATTTTACATTGGTATTTCAACTTTTTTTTTGCTTTATTTCATTTGGCACTTTGAGTCTTTTAAGTGTTTATTTTAGAGAATCTAGCTTCTATTTTCTTTCAAATTCTGTTAACATCCTCCTCCTAGGGCAAAACCCTCTCTTGATTGAATGCCTCTTTCTTACAATGGCAGGTAGTATTTCTTGGTAAAGGTAATATCCTTTAGGCCACTCAATTATGCACATCAAATAAGTCACCAAGTCTGCTTTTTCTCCCTACTGCAACTGCCTTATAAAAGGTTCTTAGTGTTTCTTACCTAGACCACTGTAGTATCCTACTTATGCATCTCCTTGTCTTCAATCTTGTTCCAAGGCAAAATTTCATGCATACTGATCCCAAATGATTCTTGATAAAATGAAAATCCCATTGTAGCATTGCATTGTTTAAAATCCTTCAGTGTTTCCTCCAGGCACATTTCATAATGTGATAGGTTTGGTTTGGTTAGACCCTGTAATTCACCAGTTCTCATCACCTCTACACATACAATCTGTTTTAACCATACTGCATTTTTTTTTTTTTTTAGAATACGCATGCTCCTATTTCTACATTTACACAAAATTTCCCTGAAATAATCTCTCACCTCCAACATCCAACCCTTCTTCTTCATGTTTTTTTATATCCTTGAAGATTCAAATCAGATGTCACTTTTCACAGGTAACCTTCTTGGGATTTTTTGGGCACACCTCTTCTGTCCTTACATTGCACAATAAAAATACCTCAATCAATGATTGCTATTATCTCTTCCTGTGTGTGTTCTCTTATTTCTGCAAAATGCATATACACAAACACTCACATACACTTACTCACATACTCACAGACACACAGACACAAGCCATATAAAGGTAAAGACATTTTGTTTACTCTTTTTTTAAAAATCCCAGCCATTTTAACAGAGTGACTGTCACTAGTGCTCAATAACTCTCTGTTGAATAAGGCCTGATATGACTTCAAAGTTTTAGGAAATAGAGGTGACCAAGATTATGAATACCTAAAATTTAGAGCTAAAACTTTCTTGCCCTATTATACTCTAAATCTAGATTTTTTTATGATCATATTCTATATTATTTTAAAATAATTATTCTTTATTCTGGAATAATTTATATATATGTATATATAAAAACCTTATATAAATCCCATCAGTTAAAATATTAGACATTATTTGAAGCTTAAGCTATGGTCCTATGTAGGTGAAATTAAGTAGATATAGTTCAGGATCACCAGGCGTCTGACATTATTTCCTCAGTATGACCAACTGTTTTTGAGGTGAGAAATTTACTAATTTGGAGGGTCTAAGTGATTCACATATAAATCAACAGCTATTTATTGAACAAGTATTTTATATACCAGGCATTGTTATAACCTCCTGGCATACACCAGTGTATATGCATGAGTCATTTATTAAGACTTTATTCAATCACTTCATAAAAATGTGATCAGTGTATGCTTTATTCTCTTAAGAGTCCTACTCGAAGACTCTGACATATCACAAATGCATAACACCATGAGCCTTCATGAGAAAAAAATAGTACTTTAATTATTTTTAACATACTCTCTCTGTAGAAGACTATACTGAAAATATTTGGGACATGGGACCACTTTGGTTTCTCTTTAAGCATGCCACATACATGGCTATTTATCAATTCTATTCAAGTTGACATTCTCTTTTTCTGGCCAAAACTTTTTCAACCCCAAAAATGAGCTCCTTTAATACAGATGAAAAATATGCCCAATGTAAAAAGAATTTCTAAAAAGCACTATCACTTTTCTTCCCAGATCTTGAATTATTTGGGGAATGTGCCTGATATTTGAGGGGAGGGATTGTTCTAAATCACATTAATAGAGGTTATTTGCCTTATGGATTAACATAAAACATTTACTCTTCTTAGAAAATATGAAAAGACCCACATACCTTTCTAATATACAGTGCCTCAAAATGATGAAATTTATTATATATAACTGAAATATACAAGCTAATTAAATTTGTTTGAAAATTAGGGGTTTATAAGACTCCAACAGTTTGATGTGAATTAACCACAGAATCTTGGCAGAAGAATCAGTAAGCAGAGATGAAAGTTTTCAATTTCAATTTAGCTAAGGCTTAGCTATATCCTTAATATAATGTAATAACATACCTTGGCATTTTCACAAGTCAAAGATAGAAAAAATATTTTTACTAGAAGTGAACTGTCACAAATGTATTTTCCTTAGATGAGGTCAAAGGGAATGTACTGGAAAATTCCCACAATAATAATAGTAACTTTAACATTGCCATAGAGCCAAATACTATTAATCATTTCCATATTTCTTAATAGAGGCTCAAAGAACTGAAACAAAGGGAATTTGCTCGAAATGTAGCATCTAAATCCAGGAAAGATGAAAGAAAACAGGAAAAGGCACTCCAACGCCTGCACAAGCTGGCTGAGCTAAGAAAGGAAACTGTGTGGTGAGTGTGCAATGAAATCTTAAGTTTTCTTAAAACATAATGACCAAAAAAAAAAAAAAAGACATAGAAATAAAGGGCACAATTCTATTTATTTCTATACCCAGAATAAGAGACTCACATTTTCATGGCTTTCTGTGGGCTGCAGACAGTAATTTGAATTTGAATTTTATGCAAAGACCTGTTTAATGCACATTTCAATATAAAGCCAATATTCCTATAATTTTACTTTTCAAAAAAAATTAATTTCAGATTACTCTGCTATTTACACTTAGCTGAAAGCCATTCTGTTCCTTAGTGGAAATTCAAAATATTTGATTGAAGAAGAGAACAAAGCACCATCTCATGACCTTTGTTAAAAAAGGAGTTTTGAGAGGAACTATTTTTTAATTGAAAATTTGGAGAACTTTTATTTGAAAGTATCTTTTATAAAAAAAAAATAAAGGTTAGAAAGACCCTATGAACTTCAGAGGCAAGTCAAAATTAATTTCACTGTGAATAAACAGTAACAACTATTAGAAGTTCAAAGATCTTACACTTTGACCTGCTTCTAACAGTGAACAGTTATAGTGTTACAATTCAGAATTTATAATTCAGGCCAGGAAACTGTTTGAAAAAGAAGACAATTTTTTAGAGTGTTCTCTCCACTTACCCCAAAATAAATAGGCCTCTTTTATTATTGTTTAAAATGAAACTATTTAATAGCAAATCTATTTTATACTGGATATAGTGGTAGGGAATATACTGCTAAATCATAACATTCTTTGGGATGTCAAGTTTGGAAAAATCAAGATAAAATTTAAATGTATTTTGAATCCTCTAGGGAACTGCTGAAAACAAACACAACTGCTCTTCAATCATACCAACCAGATATTTTTACTCTCTGTGGTAAAAAGTGAAAAATTATACAAGTGCAAGTTAATGTTATAGGGAATCATAGGGCCTGTGCAATTTAATGTCCGAAAGTAGCATTTCCAAATGTAAATTCTAACACATTGAGAAAACTAGAGTTATTAATAAGATATGCACAAGAAGCAAAACTGGGGCGCCTGGGTGACTCAGTCAGTTAAGCATCTGCCTTCAGCTCAGGTCATGGATCCCAGGGTCCCGGGATGAACCCCACATTGGGCTCCCTGTTCAGCGGGGAGCCTGCTTCTCCCTCTCCCTCTGCTGCTTCCCCTGCTTGTGCTCTTTCTCTCAAATAGATAAATAAAATCTTTAAAAAAAAGAAAAAAGAAGCAAAACTTCTTATCTAAATTACTTTCTTCAATAACAGTACATATTTCACGGTATGCAATTTTCCCATTAATTTGGGGCCTCTAAAGATGTGCAAAATAAGAAGCAGTATTGTTTCTTAATATCGAGTACGGCAGTGAAATGGCCCATTGTGTTACAGATTAGATAAAGAAAATATTCAACTAAAAAATTAGGGGGCATTTATAACTTCTAAGAAACTAAATTTAATAGAATGGAAAATTCTGCACAGCATGATTCTGTTCCGGTAAAGATGACATTTAGGTAGCTCCTTGTTTATGTGCCAGAGAGTATAGTTCTTTTTATTAAGAACCCACTATTTATGATGTACTGCAATGCCAAATAAGTAGAAATTACATCTTAAGTAAATACTCTTTTGTCCTATACTTACTGTATATTATGATATTATTTATAACTTCAGGGTAATTTTTAAATGTTAAGAACAGCAAGTCTAAAAAAGTTCTAAAGTTAGTATTATCTCTTACTTAATTTTGCACTGCAACATTCCTCTTCGTCTGGGGCAGACTCTCAGTGAACATTGGCTGAATTGAATTATTGAACTGAATTCCCAGCCCTTCTGAAGTCCTATTTTTTTTAAAACTTTCTCATATTCTCCCCATAGTATTAATGATGTTAAGTATTTGTGAATTTAAATAATTTTATTTTAGCGATTCTACAGTACTCCAAAATACCACTGAAGAAGCCATGAGTCTAAAGAATCTTGGTCAGGAAGAACTGGTTGAGAACACAGGAGTGTCCCTGGCACTGCTGTTGACAGCTATAAAAGTAACTTCAAGAGAGCATGACCAACTTATCCCAAACAATAACCAATAACTAAATGCAGTTGTAGCACTATGGAAGGGAACTATACTATATGAAAGTAATTCTCTTACGAAGACTTTAAAATTTGAAAAAGAAATCTTATAATGACATTTCTAAAATATAAATGTTTGAACATTTTTTCCTCAAAAATGTCCTACCTAATATACACTTTTCTTTTTGTAGTGCTCCTGGAAGTGGCCCCATGTTCAAGTCAACAACTGTTACTGTGAAAGAAAATTGTAATGAAATTTCCCAAAGAGTTGTTGTGGATTCAGTTAATAACCAGGAAGATTTCAAATATACTTTGATTCACAGTGAGGAGAATACTAGAGATGTTACCACTGTTGCAGCAGATCCAGAAAGTGCAAATAATTATACAGCAAAAAATAACCAAATTGGGGATCAAGCCCAAGGAATTCACAGACACAAAATTGGCTTTTCTTTTGCATTTCCAAAGAAAGCATCTGTGAAGCTGGAGTCTTCAGCTGCAGCCTTCTCCGAATACAATGATGATGCCTCTGTGGAAAAAGGATTTAGCAGAAAAAGGAGATTTGTCCCTGGTGCTTGTCATCTTCAACCATCTTCACCAACAGATGTGCTTTTGAGTTCTGAGGAGAAAGCTAACTCTTTCCATCCACCAGAAGGAATGTGCACTGACAAAGAAACTGCTCACACACAAGAGATGAAAAAAGTTTCTAGTGAAAAAGATACATTTTTATTACCTTCATTTTGCCAGTTTCAACTCCCTTTATCTTCTGATGCAGATAATTGCCAAAATTCGGTCCCATTAGCAGATCAAATACCACTGGAAGATGTTATTATTAATGAAGACAAACCTATGAGTGATAACAGTTCTGAATTGTTGGGAAATAAATCCACAGTTCTTGATTTCACTAATGATTGCATATTTTTGCAAGCTACAACAGAGGAAAATGTTAAGGACAGTGATGCATCTACAGTTGAAATTGCAAACAAAAATTATGGCCCTGAGATGTTGGCCCCTTCACATTCTGAAGAGGAAACTATAACCTTACATAAAAAAACAGATTTATCTAAGAGACCACGTGAGCCATTTGTACCCGTACTTAACAAAGATGGATCCACAATCCTTCAGTGGCCATCAGAAATGCTGATTTACACAACTACGCAACCATCAATTTCCTATAGCTGTAATCCTCTCTGTTTTGACTTCAAGGCAGCTAAATTAAACAACCATCTAGATAAAAATAAGCTGCCCTTAAATGATCTTTCTTTTCAGCAGAGGGGAGAAGACATTTGCAAGAGACCAGTTTCAGAATGCAAGAACACCTCTCTTGTAGGACTCGCCGATTATGACACTGGAGGTAGCAGAAATGAATGCACCCAAGTCACTCCTCTTTTGGTTGCCGATACTCCCTCCAATAACTGTAATTCTGGAAAAATTGAGACTGTGGGTCAGAGGAACAGAAATACTTCCTGTAGGATCAGAAGAACAAAAAAATACAATTTTACTAAAAATCAAATGAAACAGGACACTCTAGATGAGAAATATAACAAAATAAGGTTGAAAGATACTCATGAACACTGGTTCCATAAAAGTAGAAGGAAGAAAAAAAGAAAAAAGTTATGTCAGCATCATCATGGGGAGAAAACCAAAGAACCAGAAAATCGCTTCAAAATGGAATCAGAAAATAGTTACACTGATATAACTAGGAAAAATCTGGAAACAATTTCAGAAAAGCGGTGTCTAGCTGCAGAGCAATTACTGGACTCGCATCAGCTACCTGATAAAAGGCCCAAATCGTTGTCCATATGCTTAAGTGAAAATGAAGAAATATGTAAAGCCCAGAACACTGAATATGATAGTAATGATGCTGTCAGTTCTAAAAATCACTGTACAAAGAACTCAGTTGTTTTAAATGAACAATCCAACCCAACAATGCTACATTCTGGGAAACCTAATTTAACTTACTCCAGAACTTACTGTAGTTGGAAAGCTAAACTGGCCAGCTGTGGTCAGGATCACAGATGCCTCGCTCTTCAAAACGACATGAGCTGCCTGGGTCAGAACCCGGCTGTCAAAAGAGGCTATAATTCTCTCATTAACGAATCAGAAAGATCCCATCGAAAACGTAGACAACATTCATGTTCTTACTCTTCAGATGAAAGCTTAAATCGACAGAATTATTTACCAGAGGAATTTCTGAGACCGCCCCGGGCTTCCGCTCCCTGTAAGCCTAAAAGGAAACGGAGGAGAAAAAGAAGCAGATTCCACATCGGACCCGAAGCTTTTGAACTCAAAGACAACACCCATTATCCCAGGAAAGGCAATTCTTCCTCACGTCACCAGGATGAGTTAGTAAGTGAGGACAAAGACGGGGAAATAAAGGCACAGGGAACTGCGACTGCGGAGAGGAACCCCGACCCAGCAGATCAGGCGGAAGACCAGCAGACCTTGCACCTGGGCAGCCCCGTTGCTCCCGAAGCCCGCGGCGAGGCTGAGCGTTCGGTGATGGCGGCCACTTCCGGGGAAGCGGCAGACATTTCCCATGAACACGCCACATCTGGCCACGTAGCCTGTGCCCCAACGGAGGAAGAAACGGACAATGCCTTGCTGGGACGGCAAGAAAGAAGTGAGGATATAAATATTCACGAGAAGCAAATTCCTTTCAAGGTGCCTAATCCTGAGAGGAGCCTGAGGCAGTCACAGCCGAAATCATACCTCTGCCATTACGACCTGGCCGAGGCCCTTCCGCCAGGAAAGGTGAACGAGGCATCGACCGAGTGGCTGCGTTTTAATTCGGGAATCCTTAACACACAACCGCCCTTACCGTTCAAGGAAGCACCCGTCAGTGGTCACACCTTTGTAACGACAGAGCAAATCCTGGCTCCATTAGCTTTACCAGAACAGGCACTACTGATCCCAATAGAAAACCCTGAGAAATTCCGAAACCTGCCCTGTGAGGTCTACCAGCACATCCTGCCGCCCAACACGCTGGCCAACAAGGTCAAATTTACTTTTCCTCCAGCGGCCCTCCCACCGCCCAGCACACCTCTGCAGCCTTTGCCTCTGCCTCAGCCCTTCTGTTCTACCTCCGTAACCACTCTCCACCACGCTGTTCTGCAGCAGCACGCGGCCGCCGCCGCCGCCGCCGCCGCGGCCGCCGCCGCCGCCGCGGGAACCTTCAAAGTGCTTCAGCCCCACCAACAGTTTCTGTCCCAAGCTGCGGCTCTCCCCAGAACACCGTTACCTCGGATCTCAGTAGGGCCGGTCGGACCACGGCTTTGTCCTGGCAGTCAGCCACCTTTTGTTGCTCCTCCTCAGATGCCAATCATCCCAGCTTCAGTTCTTCATCCTAGCCATCTGGCTTTCCCACCTTTACCCCATGCCCTCTTTCCTTCGCTGCTTTCTCCGCACCCTACTGTCATCCCACTGCAGCCCCTCTTCTAGTCAACGCCATACGAGGGAGAGAAAATGTTCCTGTGAAAACTATTGCTATATGCGTAAATGCTCATCTACGTGGATAACGAATTCCCTATTTAAATGGTGGAAATAAACTAGCCTAGATCCGGCCTCACTGATATGAAATCATTTACTGTAAGTGTAATGATGCAAATAAATTCTTAAGTTTCTGATATATAATATTATTAAGGCACTGGATAGTTTGCAAATCAATACAATATATGCTGTATATTAAGATGGTGTCTTAAGAGTATGTATAATGTACATAAAATATATTTATAGTACTGTAATTTATGTTGTAAAGTATGCTCCTTGGTTGTTTTTTTTTTTTAACCTTTGTGTATTTGCACCTATTTAATGTTTAGACAAAGCTGATGGCACTACGTTTTGTACCATGTTCCTTGAAACTGTAAATTCAGTGAAATATATCTCTTGCAATAAATTTTTGTTAAGTATTTAAGTAAATCAAACTTTGTTTTAGTTCGTTTTCACTGTCCTGGGAATGTATAGTAACAGTAGGTTTTGGATTTACATTGTTTCTTCTGTACACTGGCATCTCTGAGACAATAAACCATGGAAATTCTGTTAGAGTAATGTTAGTGTTGGGGGGGGAGATAACTCAAAAATATGCAAAGTACATAGTATTCTTTCAGGAACTGTACAACAGCACTGGTAGACAAGAAATAGCAAATAACCAATATAAATTCTTGCAACATTTCTGTATGTCAAAATTCTCAAATGTATCATGCTTATTTTTAATTGATGCAGGAAATATATGTATATAATAATACTGGCATGGATTAAGGAATGGGTTTAATTAATCACTCTCCATATATAACACCTTGGACAGAACGGCATTAACACAGTCTGTATCTGGATATACTCTCAATTGAGAATCTGGAAGTGGGAAGGAGAGTAAATAAATAGCCCTTCCTTCTGCAAATCTTTCTAGTAGTCATGTTTGTATCATATTTCCAAATCACCCGAGAACAATTAGAAAATTTCCACATCACCCTTCCAGATTCTGCTTTATCTTTAATGACCTCTGCATGATCATTCACTCAAGTGCTTCTACATGTACTAAAGAATATAATTATTCAGTAGAAAACTAGGAACATCACACTCTTCCAGTATGGACGCTTTCCAATATGTATGTACCCCAGTCCATGCCACTTGGTAAGACAAAGTGTATGTGTCTAGTAGAGAGGGTTCACCTGACCATGTGCAAATGATAAAGGATTATGACAACCCGGCAATGAATCTCAGGACGTTAAGTCCTTCCAAAGGGAAAGCAACATTTAAGTGATGCTCTACTGAGGAAATGCTATTTCCTTTGTCTATTGTAGGAATGGGTTACCCTAAATAATACTGAGCATAAATGCATGTTCCCATCACAGAATAATCTATATTAAACTCTATTTTAAATAGAGAAATAAGGGAGAAAAATCTAGGTTGTTTACTTTCTTGATTATTTGCTATAATAATCATTGATTTCAATGTTTTCCTGAAAAACGGTTGCGAGAGACTGCGTATGTCCTTTTTATGATTGACAAATAAGAAGACAAAAATAGTAAGGAAAGCAATTCCATTTCATATGTTCTGAGATAACACATTCCAAAAATGGGAACTAAAATTGGAACAGTTGAATTTTCCCCAAGCAAAATGTTTGAAACTATCTTTGAAGATAAAATAGATGGGAATATCTACTGGGGAATGCTGACCCAGTTTGTTTTTAATCTGTCAGATCAGGATCGTTGCTTCTGCTGTTTAAAATCAAACCAAGTGTTTGACTTTAAAATATGCAGATTTTCTCTCTTCTTTTTGTCATCTTCTGACCATCATCCCAACTTGTTCATCTCTTACCTCTTGTTCTTAGTCTTTAATTCTTTTTTCCTTTGACCTTTTCCTTCTCAATTTCATTGTAGACATCATTTGCGTGTATGTGTGTCTCCCATTTTTCTTTCTCCGTGTTATCATTCCTTTTATTTTTTTCTCCAATTCTATTGCTTTCCTATATTTCTTTTTGTTAAATGATATGGTCAGGCGTGCTTAACTCTTTAGTGTAACAGAATACACTTGCTTACTTATAATCAACTTATTAGCTAGATGACAGAGATTTCTGAAAAGTTCGAGGAGGGAAGTTGTCAGTTAAAACTACTGAAACTCAACTTGACAGATAAATTAATTGGTTCTTATGGATTTCAAAGGCTGGAGAAGAAATGAAGGATAGTTAAGCATATGAAAGCCATTCTGATTATAAATAATTCATCTGAGTATTTGATCTATTTGATCAGAGATTGCTTACACAGTTGGGGCATCTGTTATACATTGAAGACTCAAAATGCATGTATGATGAGACACTTGTTACCTATTTTGAAAACACCAACCCCAGAATCAAGTGAATCAGGCAGATGGACTGAAGATCAACAATGAGCAAAGCAATCAGGCAGGTTAAGTCAGGGTGGACTCAATAGGCAATGAGGCTGTCAGAGGACCACCAGGCATGCACATATTGATGGTAGCAGGAGTCAGGCCAGAGTAACAGTCATATACTGGCAGTAGGGTTGGGCCCTGGATGATGGCTTGTTCATAAATCCTGGAGCTGAAATTCCAGTCCTATCCAGTTATAAATTATTGTACATTCTATATAATTGGGAAATTTAAATGATTCCAACACTATCTCTTACCCACCGTCTCTAGTCTGCTAGTTACAAGCATTGCTATAGTATTTGCTATTGTAAAGATGAATGATTTGGAATATAAAATAAATCTGAACATGGAAAGTAACTGTAGCCAAGTAACAAAAGGATTCACATTGGATGACAGTAGGGAACTCACTCATAACTTCAACTACCATCTCTCTCTCTCTCTCTTTCATATATATCTAGCTACATGGATATATACATATACATATAGATATAGATGTATTCTTTTATGAGTTGAACAGCAATATCAAACTATCCATGGGGCATCTCAGCCTGAATATCTGCCAAGTGTTTTGAACTCAAAATTCAAACTCAAGATCCTTCATTATAGATACCACTGAGACCTGGTCTTTGCCTTGTGTTTCTAAACTCTGTGAACACCATTATTAAAAAAAAAAAAAAAAAAGGCAAAACAAAATCCTGTTTTCCAAATCAGAAGCCAGAGTGTCATGCCTACATCAAATCAATCAACGAACCATTTTGACCCTATTTCCTTACTTTTTTTCTCTCTCAATTTTTTCCTGCCTGTACATTCTGTATAGTTCTAGTCCTAGTAGACCATAAGCTGAATTGCTTACTTGCTGTTATAAATTAATTTCCTCAATTTCCCATTCCTACTATTCATCCTCCCCACAGCTGCCAGGGATACATTTTTAAAATGCAATCTTTTTATGACACTCCCCTACTTTAAAACCTATTATGAATTCTTAACTACTCTAAAAATAAACATCAGAGTCCTAAGAATGTCATGGAAAATCTATGGTGAATTAGGTGCCAGCCTCTCTACTCAGGACCATCCAGTCCAGCACTCCTCTGGAGCCATTCTAATTTACTTAGTTACAATTATCTTTGACTTTGTGTGATCATGTTCTGTTATCCTGAATGCCTTCCTCCCTATATTTGTCTTTACTTGGATAGCTAGTAATGTGTCACACTCAACTTGAGTATAAGTCTCTTTGGAATTCTTTCCCGGGTTCCCTCTCTCCCCAGATAAGTTAGCTTCCTGTCCTCTAGCCTCATATAGCATGCTGTGCACAAATTTTGTTATCAACACTGTGTTGAATATATTACCTTGTTTGTCAAACTCACTAGATCAAGAGTTCCTTGAGTCAGTGTAATATGTAGAGCTCCTTGAGTCAATGTAATATGTGACTCATAAGAAACCCTCAGTAAAAGTTTGTTCAATGAGGGAATAAAATGAGTTAGGAAAAAAATATGCTTAACGTATGTGGATGGTATTACAAAGTTCCAGAATTGTTATCCATTTTTACTCCAAATGGTCCTAAATCCATTTAAATGAAAATGTAATTTGATCCAAAAACTAGAACTTCAAGACACCATTTAGCATGAAGAACTTCCTATTAAAGGAGCTATGAATCATTTAAAATAGAGCCCCAGATTCACTAATCAAGGTATGACTTGAACCCCTTTCCCCACCACAGGAGGAAGGCACAAGCTTCACTATGTCTATCATCTATCTATCTGTCTTCCTATCTATCTATCTATCTATCTATCTATCCATCATCTATCATCTTTCATCTTTCTTTTAGTACTTGTCATCAAACATATGATGTGTCAGACACTAGATTTGGGGGATAAAGAAATGAATAAAAATACCCTGTTACTCAGATATTCAAGTTGAGAAAAAAAAGAGCAGGCCTGCAAAATCCTATATTTAGCTCTCCAGTTTGCTATTTCATCATTAGTCAAGCAAAATGGATTGAATTTTTATTCACTGGTACCCTTTTTTCCCCCACTGTGTGGCAGTCTCCATTTCTCATTCTTGTTTTTACTTTTTTCCCCTCTGCTTATTTGCCTAGCTAAGCCACTGTCCTTGAGAGTGAAAGTTGCCACCAGGGATGCTTTCCAATAAGCTGTTTATTTTCTCTCACAAATAAAATTAGATAAAGGCTTAAGGCTTACTTATATCATCAGCTGAGGCCCGGGATCCTGCAGTAGAGGCAGCAGTAAAAAGCAGTGCAATTTGTTCTGAGGTGTCAAACATGCCTGAAATCTAGCCCGCCATCTGCCAGCTCCATGCATTGTGTCCTCCTTCCCCACCCAGCATTGTCTGCATTGGTACAGAGGAAGAGATTTTTTTTTTTTTTTTTTTTTTTTACACAAAGGCACACCATTGCTCACTAAGCCAAATGCCTAGAGCAAGATCCTTTTTATTCATAGATGCATCTTGTACAGTAGCACCTGCCCTGAGCCTTCAATACTTTGAGAACATGAGCTGGGAATCTACTAGAACCCGGAAGCTCCGGCGAAAAAAACCTAATAGTGTAACAAACTTTTCTTCTGTTTTTCATCTCCTAGAATCTTACTTTTAGTTAATCTAATTATTTTTACCAGTTGTATCATTTTGTGCTAATATTTTGAATATATTGTTTACATATCTTCCTAATATTTTTCTTTTTTTGGATTCTGGTTTTAACTGCTGCATTTTATCTTTTATAAATTTCCATCGTTTTTATAGAGCATCTTTTCTATCTTCAGTATCTTCATACTATTTAAAATAAATTTTAGGGGCACCTGGGTAGTTCAGTCAGTTAAGCGTCTGCCTTCTGCTTGGGTCACGATCCCCAACTCGGGGGATCAAGGCCGCGTCAGGCTGTCTGCTCCGTGGAGGGTCTGCTTCTCCTTTTCCCTCTGACCCTCCCCCCTCTTGTGCTCTCTCTCTCAAATAAATAAATAAAATCTTACAAAATGTTTAAAATAAATTTTAGATTTTAAAATATAGATCTCATCACATTTTCATTGAATTAATCATAATTTCTGTTTCATATTATTTCCATGTCTTTTTTGTATTATCTCTAAGACTATTTTAATTCTCTCATTGAATATAAATTCTATTTTATTCTTCACTACATTTATAGGTAATATAAATATATAGGTAATATATAGGCAGGAAGCATCGGTTCTTTTGGAGGTACCCATATGTTAAGTGAAGGAGTTTTGAAGGCAGGACTTATATTTACCCTTCAGTCTTCTCCAAACAGGTTCTCCTATTCTCTTCCATATTTAATTTCTATAACAAGCAACTATTCCCAAAACTGAATTTTCATCATACTCTATAAGAACTAAAATTCAGTGAGCTAGAGGCAAGATTCTAATGTCCGTGTATGAAACAGCCCATTTCCTCTTGCCTCACTGCCTTAGTTCAACAATTGGACTTCTAACTGGCATACCTTCTGAGTGAATAAGTTGGTTACCCTACTTAGTCCAAGGTCCACTTTATACAAGGCTAGATCTTTGGCTCCTTCCAAGCTCCTGTCAGTGCTATATTGTATCCTGAAGAAATTACATGCCACCTGGTGTTCATATTGCTCTAAATTGTATTGCTTTTGTATTGCTCCCTTTTATATTGCTCCCAATTGATCCAACTTCTTTTTATTGCCTAAACTTGCTACCTGGACACTGTGTCTTTATCTTCCTAATTGTACTTGTTGAAACGAACCTCTGTACCTGAGTTAATTACGTCAGTCCTAAGTGCTTATTGGCTTAGAGTACACATTGCCGCCTTTTTAACAAATCCCCAACATATCTCTTAAACTCAAGGAGAGGGAGTTTTTAAAAATCCAATATTTTAGCTACCTAAATGTTGCAGCCTATATTAAATTTAAACACACTTTTGAAAACTAAGTATCAAATTAGTGCTTTGAGTTTCAACTAGTCTGCTTACATTTTCAATGTATTTTTTAATCTAAATTATTTTACAAGTGGCTATTACTTTACCTTATGGGAGTTTGTAAGGCATCAATCTTCACATTAAAATGATTAAACTAAAACTGGTGATAGATTTTATTAAGAGGCTTCCAGCCCCAGAACAGTTGTCCTGAAACAAAAATGATAGAAATGTGTTCTACTGAGATGAGAAATCTATTTTCTGTCCTTAAATGCAACTATCCTGACTATGACCTTTGCGAAGCCATACTGTTTCTTAGGTAGAGTGAAACATAATGTAATATTTTAAATACATTTTAGATATTAGCAACTTTAACTGCATTTTGTATACCCAAGGATTGCCAATATGATTGCCTTTCTCCTGTACTAATATATAACACTATTTTGACAGTATCTTTTTCAACTGCTAAACAAAGATTTATTTGTGAAACTGAGAATCAAAATGTTTCTCCAGTATTCATGGGCTATAATGTTATTTTTCTCATATACATAATTCCTAAACACGACAACATAGAGGGGACTCTCCAGAAATGCTTTTGTATCCTGGTAAAAGTGGCTACAGCTGGACGTAGCTATTAAAGCCCATTATAGTTACACTGTCAAGTTGCTGGAGTCCACATCTATGTCAAGACTAGCTTATGCATTTTGACTGGAAAATGAGTTTACTGATAGTAAAGATGTTTTTTAAAAATGGCTTTGAATATGGAGTTTTAGGTGGAATTGAAAAATAAAATTGTTTCTACATGAAAAATAACACATTATCGTATTTCTATACATAAATTCAAATTAAATCCACCCATACACTGTGAGCTCGGAGCTTAGTGAAAGCAAGTGTTTTCGTTGTTGCTGTTGTTCTAAATCTCATGAGTTGTTACTTGGAAGCTTGGAAGCTTCTTTATGGTACTGAAGACTTGGTCCCTTTCCGAGAACCAGCGCATGTAGTGCTGCATGCTAAGAACTGCCTGGAACTCTGGACAGGGTCCCCCTGACAATGCTTCTGTCTCTCTCCCTACAGTCACAGTCGAGAGGTTGAGTGGAAGAGGCCACACTGGCCTGTGTCTCCCTGTCCCACAAGGCCTTCCAAAAACACACGTATAACTTTCTGAACTGAAGGCTTGGGACATTTGGAGGGGGCGGAAGGATTATAAAGGGGAGTGTGAATGCTAAAATCAGGCACTGCCTACAACTTTCCCTGGCAAGGAACTCAGCCATTCACAAGGAGGTACTGTTCTAGTTTCTAAGCGGGCTCACTTGCCCTCAGATGTGCTCGATTTCTCTCGCCTTCAAATCTTTACCTTGTTTTAAATGATACTAACTGCCATTCCTGCTTCAGCAAATAATACATTTTCTTGAAGTCCAAATCATTCTGTTAGTGTTAGCATCCACGGGGAGTACTGGTACACTGTTCCCAGCTGGGAGTTACCCCTAATTCCACAAGAGTGCAGAGCTCATGTCACTGGTATTCCAAATCTGCAGAAAAAGTTTTGGTCTCTCCAGGCATCGTTTGTGGAACACACACACACACACACACACTCACATACACACACACACACACACCCTCCCAAGGACTGCCTGATGGTCTTTGTCTGGAATTCCTGGATGTTGTCTTCTTAACAGGATGCTACTCTCTGTCTCTCCACAGTCACTATCAAGAGGTGGAATGGAATATATTCTCAGATACGTATAGTCTAAGATGGAAAAACAGAGTTCCTAACTGCTTGGAGAATTGTAAGATTCCTTCCTTTTTCACGTCATCAATAAATCTCATGTTTCCTTAGGACTTCCATGAAAAATACCATGACATTATTCTAGTTAATTATTGACTAAATGTTCAGCTGAGGTTGTTTGTCCTCAGTTTTGATCAATGACAAGAAGATGAAATAAAGTATTTATGCCTAATAATATAGTTTCAGGCTATGACTATACTATTCTCTTCTTTGAGTTACCCCTTCAATTTAATACCTCGTTTAGGCAAACTTGTCTCTTATAATCATTTATGTCTAATACGTTCCAGGGACCTGCAGGCTCTGGAGAGATGGAGAAAGAAATAAAGCCACTCGACATTGAGTTTAAAGTCAAAAGGAGGAAATAGATAACTAAATAGTCACTTTTAATAAGATGGGTTATGGAATATAATAAATGTCTTAAACAATATGTTACAAGAAAGATTATAAGAAATTCAAGAAACAAAAGAGCCAAAGGGAAATTTTGGTAGGTGAGGCTGAAAAATAAATAAAGCCAAAGACAGATCATTAGGACTTTATGGTTGGGGTGATAGTCATTAACAATTTTTAAACTCTTTGTATCAGAGTAGCAGATGAGAACTCTCACTAGGATCACACAGGGAAGAATGGATAGGTGTGGATGCTTTGGTTAGGGAGGGTTGAGGATGCCAGAAGAATAAAGGCAGTTTAAGCCTGCAGCAAGCCAATAGAAATAATGTGGGTTAGATAACCTTCTGGTTAGATAATCTGGCGCTATTCAGTTGACTTTACAGGGGCAGTTTTGGGAGAGAGTGAGAGAAGTTTTAAAAAACAAAATTTAAGTTTCTGTCCTCGGCAATTAGGTTGAGGCAGTCATTCACAAAGTATGGAAAGGCAGCAGACAGGGATGGAAGAAAGCTTACAACAAAGTTGGAAGCCCTTTTAGGGAAATGGAAGAGATTATGTTCAAGTTTTAGAGACATTAAATTTGAGGCACCTAGGATATATCCAGGGAGAGCAGTCTTGCAAATACTTCAATATGCAGTAGAAATTCTCTTATCTGAAACATCAGGACCGGTTCATTGTCAGTTATTTGCTTAAAGTGGGAAAGTACACATTAAAGCATAAAAGAACACTGAGACAGTCTAAAAATCATATATTAAGTCACATTATCTTATTGTATTTTAAATTCACCACTATTGCACTATAGGCCCAGGCCTCTTCTTTGAATATTTGTTTACCCACTGAAGTTATTGATCATCTTTTCTTATGTAGTCTATACTCAAAATAAATTATCTATGACTGCCAGACTTGTTTATTTAATGTACACTATAAACAAATCAAAATATTTTCACTGTTTATTTTCTTCAGTCTCTTTCTGTTGCCATATCCATACCATAGTTGACATAATTGATTTAGCAACTCACCTTAATTTAGAATTTCTAAAGCATTAAACTTCATTGTTGCAGGAATAAACTCTATCTCCCTGCACTCATATTTCATCTTACTTAACCTTGAATTATGTAATGATAATAATAAATGCAACATGCACAGAGTGATTGGAGAATACACAAATCTGAATCTTGGCAAGAAAATTATCAACAGTAGTGAAAATAAGTGTATTGGCATCCTACAGAACAGCCTCTTAGGTTCACATTTTCTGTTGGGATTCAGTTTTATAGAAAATATGGAATGAAGAATTTAATGACTCTGAGATAGAAATACAGATCATTGGGGAAAAAAAACTACTACGCACATATAAAGTTCAAAGGAGGTGTACACTAAAGACAATTACTTTGAAATCATCACCCTGATCATTTTAATTAAAGTGTTAGAAGATTTAAGATTAGCCCCTGGGGGGCGCCTGGGTGGCTCAGTTGGTTAAGCGACTGCCTTCGGCTCAGGTCATGATCCTGGAGTCCCAGGATCGAGTCCCGCATCGGGCTCCCTGCTCGGCAGGGAGTCTGCTTCTCCCTCTGACCCTCCTCCCTCTCATGCTCTCTGTCTTTCATTCTCTCTGTCTCAAATAAAAAAAAAAAAAAGATTAGCCCCTGGGAGGATGTATAAAGAGAGAAGTGGATCCTGGAAATAACAATCAACATTTAAGCTTGAGAAGAAGGGAAAGAAACTAAGGAGAACACAGGGAAGTTTCCATAGGGCTAGAATATAAACTAGAGAATTATGGTAACATGGAAATAATGGCAAGAGATAGTTTTAAGTAAAAGAGTGTGAGAGTTGTCAATAGTGGTGAGTGGTTAAGTAAATAAGAACTGCATTTTCATTTAGTGACCTCAGTCATTTTTGTTTGTCAGTTTTGGTACCATAATTTCAATAATGGTGGACCTAAAAGCCATATTGCATTGCACTGAGTGTAAGAGAGAATTTGGGGCAAAATTTTTAGAATATCTATGAAGGGACAAAAAAAAAAGCTGTAACTATGATTGTAAAGACTATGAAAAATAGTTTTAACCTTTTTTTTTTAAAGATTTTATTTATTTATTTGACTGAGAGAGACACAGCGAGAGAGGGAACACAAACAGAGGGAGTGTGAGAGGGAGAAGCAGACTTCCCGCCGAGCAGGGAGCCCGATGTGGGGCTCATTCCCAGGACCCCCAGACCATGACCCGAGCCAAAGGCAGACACCTAACCACTGAGCCACCCAGGCACCCCTAAAAATAGTTTTAACTTTTATAATGATGTCCAAGGCTACTGTAAATAGGTGAACATTTGACTAAGTATAAAACCAAGTATTAGTCAATTTTATTATGGTTTACTTATATTCCTCACAAACTGTTTTAGGGATTTGAATGTACGTTCAGAGCATCTGCTGGGATCAAATTCTATAAAGCAGTTTCATGTTGTTAATTGATGTTATCTAATTAAAGTGATGTGGTGGTGGTTTTCTGATAAAACAAATACAATTTATCGAATCTTTTGTATCATTATTATAGCACAGCTGAATTTGAGCAATGTGAGGAAACATCATTATATAAGAAAATCTGGATAAGATTAACATACTATACCATATGAGAAATGATTGTGGGTACTCATAAGCCCCGAAAGCATTCATTGAACAATATGGAAAATAGTCATAAGGAAGTCATAGCTTTTTTTTAAGGTCTAATATTTTAACTCTATATAAGATATCTGTTCTTTTACAATTCACAATAAATATAAATTTTAATGTGTTGAATATATTTAACTTGGTATCATACTACAGGGATCAAATATTTCATATTCTTTGTCACTTAACATACTTCCACTGAGATAACAGATTAAAATCATTCACAGTTTATCAATTTCATGAAGTCCTTTCTCTTCATTTTCAACTTTAAGTTATATAACTTTATATATTTAATAATATAATCTTATTTCCCCCTTTACTCTTTTATTGACCAATCAAAATGATAAGACAAAGCTCCCTGGAAAAATTTCATATATTATTTCTTAGAACACAGTGAGACTTTCATTTTCCCCTGTGTCTTCATTGCTGCTTTGCTTTTTTCCTTTAATTAGTGAACTATAACTTAAGACATGTTTATACTTCATAAGGCCATCTGTAATGGTTTTATTAAAAAAGGATACTAATTTTAAAGAAGTTGGGTTATATGTGACACTCAACGCAGCATTTTGAACTTTCTTTCTGTAGAATGGGAGCATCAGGACTGGACCGTAGGTTTTCTATTCCTTTTCTGATTCACACAGGTATTGTAGTCAAATAAAGGCAAGCTCATGTTGAGAGTAGAGGGAGGGTATAAGACTCATTCACTCAGGATCAATCAAGTCGTTTCAGTTAGTTGCTGATGATACAAAGATATCACACCAGAAACCTGCTTCTGTGTCAATCAGCCTGATGAGTTAGAATTTAGCAAAATATCCATCTAGACACTTCTAAAAATATGTTTCCCCTTGCAAAGTCTGTTCTTGGACACTTTGGAGTGGCTCATCTCAGGTGCCTCGACTCACTGGAGGTACATCTGTTGCAGCATATGCAGGAAAACTGGGAACCTCATTAGAGGCTTTCCAACATCATAGGTTAGGTATCCTAATATTTTCTTTTCTTTTTTAAGATTTTATTTATTTGAGATAGATAGAGAATGAGCAGGGAAGGGAGAGGCAGAGGGAGAAACTGACTACCTGCTGAGCAGGGAGCCCCACACGGAGCTTGACCCCAGGATGACCGGCCCTGAAGTCAGATGCTTAACCGACTGAGCCACCCAGGCACCTCAGTAATCTAACATTTTCTAAGAATCAGCCGTTGCGTCCCCAGTTGAAGTTTATCTACATTGAAAATAAGGTAAAAAAAGGAAAACGGGCAATGAGAATAAAGAACAAAAAATAAAAAGAATGATATTGGAATATTAATAATGAATTTATAAATATTTTCTAGTATATCACTATGTTAGGCTGAATTGATGTCTTTTTAGGTATTAATTGATCTTCTCATTCACCTCTTTTGACTTTCCATAGTTCAATTCCATAATGCAATTGTAGTTGCCTGAGCTGTATTGCATTTATTGAGTCAAAACCTCTAGGGTTGATGATACCAAGTGGATCTGGATTTTCTCTAAGCTTGACTCAACAATTCCTACCTCTGTGAATGAGAGAATTCTTCTATTTTTATTGACCTTAGTATCTGAGGAACATTAATTGCAAAGTTATTCTTAGATGGCGTATGTGACTACGGAATAGGGTGGCGTCAGTAGCATCCGGAAAGCATTATCCATGTATACACGTCACTGCTAAAGTATCTTCATGGGTTATATTCTTCAGCTGTTAACATCTCAACCAAGAGGCTCATGAAAATATCTTCAGAGCTGCTCTTCTAGTTTAAGAGTAAAGTTCAGAAGACTAAAAGTAGAACGAGATTTCCTATATTCTGGAATAAGGGGGGGGTGCGGGGGAGGAAAACAGAAAGAGAGAGGTTCAACTTCCTCACAACTTACCATATAATATTTAGAAATGCAGTCTTTGGATGAAGAGGGCTCCAGCACCGGGCTCTGCCATTTACTATCCGTGGAATTTGGACAGCTTGGTTAACCTATCAGGACCTCTCTTTCTCCTAAGTAAAATAGAATGATAATACCCACCTCATAGTGTTGTCAAAAGGATAAAATCAAGTGCTTACAGAGTGCTGACATATAGTAAGACTCAATAGTGGTAGCTATCATTTTTTTTTTAAATCTTTCCTGCCTGTTTTTTCATGGTTAATGAGAAGCAGAATCTGAGATAAGAAGGTTTGTGAAAATGACTTATTTAAAAAGTGCTTTCAGGAGAAAGCAAGGTAATAAGGAAAACAGAAAAGAAATGTAAATCAAGAAGTATGTTATTTCCAGAAAGTTCCACAGAGAGTAAATACAGCCTGATGCCTCGGGAAAACTTGGAAGTGTAAGCTCCACTTGAGTGTTTGTCTTGATTAGAGGTGTAGTGAGTTTTCAATTCAAGCACCAATCAATCATTGGCTAAGAGTAACCTTCAGGAAACACAAATTCTCAGCCTCTTTCATCACCCTGCAAGGGTAGGCAGAGTGGGATAAGTATTCCGAGGGAAGTTCTCGGAAAAGGGTAGCTGGTACAGACCCTTCGACATACAATTATAGAGAAGCCAGAGAAGTGGAGCACACAAAGAGTAAAAGAAATTCCAGCTTGCTACACAGGCTTTATTTCCTATTTTTCTTTTATGCTTTCTTTCATTTGAATCATATCACACTCCTTTGTTTTCAAATAGGGTTCATTTGACTTTTCAACTCTCCATCTCCAAAAGTTTCCAAAAATTACTTTATCTTAAAAGGAGATTCTACGAAAACATTTTTAGAAGGTAAAAGATAATTCTCCTTGTGTCCCTCACATTTTTGCATGCCTTATAAGTGAGGCACTGACTGCTTTTAGTTTTGAATTATTTTCAACAGTGAATAGTGAACACTTTGGAAAAGAATGACAGTTTCTCTAGAAAAAAGGATAAGCATGTTTACTGTCTGTTTAAAATATATATATATTTATCAGGTTCTCTAGACCCAGAATTCCTCTTATTCAATGCAACCAACTAGGAACAGATGTCATCTGGTTCTTTTCCATATTAACCTGTTGAAATTGGGGTTCAGAGAGGCTGCATGAAAATGCCAATACTCAGGCTATTACGGTCAATAATAGGTACTGTCCTTCATCTTTAACCTTAGAGTCTCCTTCTTCTATCAGAATCCATGAAATGGTGGCAGGTCAACTTGTTACCTTTCTAGCAGGTTAAATCTCAAAACCTTCACAGCTTTTGATTGAAAGGATTCCATATAATATTGTTTATATCATTTATTATTGGTTTACATTATTCTTGTTTTTTTTTTTAATTTTAGTCACTTTCTCTAACAGACTTTACTCTCTTTTCCATGAATAAAGTACAATTAGGGGCACCTGGAGGGCTCAGTTGGTTAACCATCTGACTCTTGATTTTGGCTCAGGTCATGATCCCAGGGTCCTGGGGTGGAGCCTCCTGTGGGGTTCCTCACTCAGTGGGGAGTCTGCTAGATTCTCTCTCTCCCCTCCCAGTCCCTCCTGAGCTCTGTCTCTCTCTCTCTCTCTCACAAATAAATAATCTAAAAAAAGGTACAGTTAAAATAAAGGGAATGCTAGCCTAAAAATATTTGAAGAAAAATTATTTCTATGTCTTGGAATACACTGTTTATTCACAACAGAAAAAAATATGATAATTTCATTTGTTGAATGTAACTTTTTTCTTTAATTGTATTTATATGTTTATAGATAATAGGCATAATAATTTCAAAATGTCAAGGTGTTGAGGCCACAGCAAAGGCATTGACTCATATAGATAAGTAAGCCCCTAGTGACCGACATTATATAGAGGATACCAGAGATGTGCCAGAATGCCTTGTGTACAGATCCCTTCATATAACCAACCATCACTTTTGAAACTTACTGGGGATCCCTCATTTGCAAAATCCCAACAATTAGAACAGAGATAGACAGAAAGAGGAAGTAACACATTAAAAAATGGTGAAAGAAGGAGCTAAAGCCTTGTAAATTAGAATTCTCTCAACCAATAAACAAAGCGAGTTCAGCTGTTTGAAAAGTTCCTTTATAAGCCACAAACCAAAATGTTTTCTTTATTCATTTTGTAAGTATGGTAGACTATCCTTTTGTGGGAAATAGGAGGGTACTAACTTGGAAGTGGGTCAGAAACATAATTTTTTCTTTTCTAGCTGTTATAATAACTAGGAATATAATCCTTAACAAGGGTATCTTCCTGTGATAAGGATTTTTCCCCATTATAATCAGGAAGCCGAATTAAATGATGCTTAATGAAATGGATGGCCATATTTTATAAGGAATTACATTATTTGTTCTAAATTATACCTTTATCTATCGCTGTATGTCCTGATCCAGGAACCTTAATAAGAAATTATAATAATTCTCAAAATAACACTCAATTTAAAATAATTGGCTCAAGTCTTTTTCAAAAGAGAACATATGTCTGGAATGGTAACTAGTATATAATACATATTACATTCTGGCACCCTCTGGATTCAGAAGATAGGGTATCTTAGATGCTTTATATACTAATTACTTATACATAGTCGATTTTAAGTGATTCTCTGTTCATTTTTATAATTTATAAAGTCTAAAAATAGAAGTTAACAGTGGTTTTGTTCATCTGAAATATAAATATGTTTTCCAAAATTCTAATTTATTAACTTTGACCTGAAGCAATTTTTATCCTGACAGTTAATCTGGGCATAAAAATATATTGTGAATGAAGGAGATTAATAGCATTGGTCATAGTCCTTTAAAAAAAGAAATGTTTATAAGAAAAGTAATATAGCCTTTACTCCTTTTAGCTTCAGTCTCATGATACTCTTAGAAAAGTAAAATGGATTTGATAATAGTGTTATGCCTTTGCTATAAATCTCTGGCACCCCCAACTGAGATATACTGCCGAAATAATATGACTGAAAATCAGGTACAACTGTGTGTCAACAAAACACTGTTCTTTCTCTGGAGGCAAAAGTAAATGAGGAGATTAAAATAAACAACATCTAGACATTGTAATTATACAAAGTTGTCAAGGAAGAGGCAAGAATATATTCATTATTGAGCTAGTTTTATTTTTTTATTTTTTTATTTTTTAAAGATCTTATTTATTTATTTGACAGAGAGAGTGAGAGAGCACAAGCAGGGAGAACGGTAGAGGGAGAGGGAGAAGCAGGCTCCCCGCCAAGCAGGGAGCCCGATGCGGGGCTCGATCCCAGGACCCTGGGATCATGACCTGAGCCAAAGGCAGACGCTTAACCATCTGAGCCACCCAGGTGCCCCTATTGAGCTAGTTTTAAAACAAATTATAGTGACAAGGCCATATTTTACATAATGCCACAATGGTGGATAATACACAAATTTTTATAGGACACTTCCTGGATGTCTACACAATGGTTTTGTTTTGTTTTGTTTTGTTTTTTCCACGTGGCCATTCCTTATCCATAGAACCCTTGGTGTATAAAATAATAAATCTTCCTTACTGTTTGTATCTTAAGAAATTGAGCTTTTTATTTTTGGTAAATTTATTTTGGTAAATATTTGGTAAATTTCAGTTGACTGAAATCCTCCTTGACAGAGTTAATAATAAGGTGTATACGATGTATACTTGATGACCATATCCCTCCCCTTACCAGCCGACAATCACTGATCTCTTTATTTTCTCTATAGTTTTGCCTTTGCCAGAATATCATACAATTGGAATCAATATGGCATGCAGGTTTTCGATACTGACTTCTTCACAAAACAGGGTGCATTTAAGTTGCATTAGTATATGTCTATGGCTTGATAGCTCATTCTTTTAAACACTCACCTGTATGCCATTACATGGATATACCATAGCGTGTTCACATACTGAAGGGCATATTGGTTGCTTCCAGTTTTTGGTAATTGTGAATAGAGCTGCTGTAAACATTCATGGGCAGGTTTTGTGTTACTTGTGGGAGTCTATTTCTGGGCTCTTTATGTTGTTCTATTGATCTATTTATCTGTTGTTTCACCCATATCACATTATCTTGGTTACGGTAGCTTTATAGTAAGTCTTAAAGTTGAGTATTGTCAGTATCCCAGCTCTTTTCTTCTTCAAGATTGTGCGGGCTATTCTGGGTCTTTGCTTTCCATGTAAAATTTAGAATCAGTTTGTCAATATTCACAAAATAGCTTGCTGGGATTTTGATTGGAATGTGTTGAATCTATAGCTCAAGTTGGGAAAATTGACATCTTAATAATAGTGTGTCTTTCTACTCATGCAAATTAAACATTTCTCCATTTATTTGACAATCTTTGATTTCTTTCAACTGGGTTTTATCATTTCTATCTATAAATCCTAAATTTATTTACACATATTTCATTTTTTATTGTCCTACTGTAAGTGGTTGTTATACATTGAATTGTATCTCCCCAAAACTCATAGGTTGAAGTCTTAACTCTCCATGTGACTATATTCAGCAACAGGGCCTTTAAGAAGGTAATCAAGGTTAAATGAAGTCATAAGGGTGGGGTCCTAATCCAATAGAACTAATGTCCTTATAAGAAGAAGAGAGGTACCAGGAGTGTGTACCCTCAGAGACAAGGCCCCAGTGAAGATACCGTGAGAAAACCAGAGAGCCACAGAGACAGTTCTTACCAGAAACCAACCCTGCAACCACTTTGATTTTGAACTTCCAGCCCCCCAAACTGTGAGAAAATAAATTTCTGTTGTTTAAGCTACTCAGTCTGTGGTATTTTGTTATGGCAGCCTGAGCAGTCTGATGCGGTGGTGGTGTTTTTAATTTCAAATTTGAATTACCATCCGTTGCTGACATTTAGAAAAGCAATTGACTTTTGTGTACTAACCTTGCATGCTGTGACCTTACTATACTCACTTAGAATCAGGAATGTTTTGCTGATTGTTTAGGACTTTCTGCATGGGCAATAATGTCATCTGCAAACAAAAAGCTTTATTTCTTCTTTTCCAATCTTCATACCTTTTTTTTTTTTTTGCCTTATTGTATCAAGTAGGACTTCCAGTACACTGTTGAATAAAGAGTGGTAAGGGGGGGAGGTTAGCTTTGTCTTTTTCCTGATTTTAGGGGAAAAACATCTAGTTTCTCACCTTTAGCATGATCTTAGCTGTAGTTTTTTTAATGATTGGTCCACAGTTCTTGGATATTATCATCTTTCTATTTTTTATTTTTTATCTGCTGGTATTCAGGTTGGGAATTTTCTTCTGACATGTTTCAAGCTCACTGATACTCTCTTTGGCCAGATCTAGCCCACTAATGTGCTCCTCAAAGTCATCCTTCATTTCTTTTAGTCTTTGATTTTTTTGCATGTCCTTCTGAAACTTGCTTTGAATTTATATCTCTCTGCTTACATTATGCATCTGTTCATACATGCTGCCTACTTTTTGCATTAGCACCTTTAATATAGTAACTATAGTGATTTTGAATTTCCCACCTGATTATTCTAAAATCTGATTCATATTAAAATCCAATAGTTAAATCTCAGATTTTGGTTAGCTTGAATCAATGAGTTGTGACTCAGAAGCATTTCATAATCTCCCCCGCCTCCTCTTTTTTTCTGTCTTTACATAAGACAGTATGGCTAGAGGGATCAGGAGTTGTCTAATTGCCCTTGCCCAGGTCAGATAACACTCTGATAAAGTAGTCTCCCCTGGATGGCAAAGTTTTGTTATGGAGACAGCTCTGGGCATATTTCAAAATGGTTACGTATTTTCTAAGCATATTTCAAAATGGGTACTTTTATCCTCCTCCTGACCTAAATATTAGGGAGATTTTCTCCAACTTTCAGTGAGTACCTAGTAGGTTGCTGAAGGTAAAACCCATCAAATTTTAGGCACCCCACTAGGACCGGGCCCCAGGAGTCTTTATCTGTCAAGCCAGTGCACACTCAGCCTGCACAAATTCATCAAAATTACCAGTTAAGTGTTTCTACCAATCACTGGCTCCAGGTACTTCAGCTTCAGGTAAGTTGATCACAGCCGCTTTTGTCTTTGCTTGTCTCTCCAGATTTCTGAGGGGCTTTTGTCCTACGATCTCAACAATCGAAGGATCTAAAAAATCAGTGATTTTTGGTTTGCTCAGTTTTATCTTCTTTGAAGATGGGAGCAATGAATTCCCAACTCTTTATATGATGACTTGCAAAGGTCTGTAAAAGGATGTTTTAATCTGTTATGCACGATTGTGAATAATGAAACTGTATTCAATAGTTCATGAAGAAATTGCCTATAAGGAATGAAAGACTCTAAGTGAAATGTTATGAAAAAAATCTTAAACTTAAGATTGACTTATTATCTTCAATACCATCTTTCTTTCTGTTTGGAGATTGTTGTTTTTGCACCAATTAAGAGTCTTTCAGGTACAAATGACAAATAGACAATTCAATTTAGCCAGAGCCAAAGATTAATATTACTCCTATGAGTGGAATTCCCAGGACCAAGTCTGCATCAGGCTTGACTGGAATCAGGGTCTCAAAAATCATATTGAGGGATTTCTTTCTGTTATCACACTGAAGTAGGAGGTGAAGCATGACGTTTGGTATCCCCAAAGGACCATGTGCATACAAACTATCAGTTTGTTACCTCTCAACTCCAGATCCACTCTTTTCTTTCCTGTTCTGCAATAATGGATCTGGATTTCTCCTTTGCAAAGAGCAAGATGTTAATTTTTGTCAGTATAGGGTGTTACAAGCACAGACTTGGAGAAGAGGTCATCTCTTTCTGGTTCTAATGCACTTCTATTTTTATCTTTCCTGCTCTTCTCACTATTGCCAGTACTGTGTGTTATTGGGGACAGCCCAGCTCTACATGCAGAGAAAGAGCCCTGGCTCAGTGACAACCTCAATGAAGCCATTCCTATACCAACACCACATGTCTGAACTGTGTGCCCTCCAGTCAGCTCATGATCTCTTGATGCTTCTTTCTCTTTCTTGCACCTGCCCTCCAACCTTGGCTTACCTCAGCCTGGAAGGGGTTTTTTTTCCTTGCCACTCTCAGCCATAATTTCCTGCCCACTTGCATCCCAGAAGTGTATGCTAGCTTCAGCCCACCTATTACTCTGAAAATGTGTTTCCTATTTTCCAATCAGTTTCCTGCCCACCGGCCTTAGCTCCAACTGCACCCTGGAGGGATATTTCCTGCTTGCTTGATGACTGCACACCGGCTCTTACCTGGGGCGACTCAGGAAGCTTTTCTGCCTTCCAGTAGGTTAAAGCCACACTTTTCCAATGAGGTCTGGATAATTGCCTTGGGAATTGTGCCCTTCCAAGTTTGTTCCTTCCTTAAGTACTCCAAGGCATCCCCAGGCTATTCATTAGACCCCTATAGAAACTCTATAATTATACTCCCTGTTTGAATTACTTTGTGGTTTATGTCTTCTGATTGTACCCTCACTGATACAATATATCATGGTGATGGAGCATATCCCAAAGGATTCAGGGAAAAGGTAATGTGATTATTGTGTGACTCACAGATTTAAAAGGCACCATCGTACGAATTTATTAGATTATATATAAAGGAATGTTATATTACTTATTTCATATATGGTTTTCTTAAAAATTACTATATTTTAACCATAATTATGGTTTCTTTGTGCTTTTTAAAATGTTTTTAACACCATTTCCCTGTGTGGATACTGTATTTAATATTGTTCCTTTCTACCCTATCCACAAAAAAGAAAGTGAAAGAAAGAGAGTGAGAGGGAGACATGCCCACAGCATCTGATCAATATTTATTCATAGCTAGGCATAAACATTTATGAAGGGTAAGCATGAGAAGAAATATTTGAGAAACTTCAAATTTTTTAAAGTTGGCATGTTGTTATACACGTACAAATGTCAATTCTGTTGAGAATCATATATTTCTTATCAATTTCCATTTTTTCTTATGATTAGTAATTTTGTTGGATAGTTTCACAAATTACCTTTCTGTCATTACTGATAGAGTATGCAAAGAATTTTTTTATGCCATTGCTAAGTTTGCCACTGTTCCCTTTACATTATTCCAATTTTCTATTGCATGCTCAAGAACCAGCTTTTAGAATTTTTCATCATCCCGTTACTTTTTAAAAACTAATTAGTTAATTAGTTTTCATTTTTTAATGAACATATAATGTATTATTTGTTTCAGGGGTACAGGTCTGTGATTCATCAGTCTTACACAATACCCAGCACATTACTTTTATTATCACTTCAATAATTAGATATCTCTGGTAAGCATTTTAAAATAAAAAAAAAGTTGTTTCTTTCATATTAACAAGTTTTCATATGTAAAGAGATTATGAAATATGTAATAATGAATTACAAACTTCACAAATATATGTAATAATGAATTATGGACAAACATCGCCCAAATCCCTTAAAAAAATCTGAGAAAATTCTCTGCTTTGTTCAAAGAAGTGTTACTCTGCTTAATACAGGAAGTCTTTCTGCTCCATTCCAATATATTGTGGACTAATAGTTTCTTGATTATTAGTCATATAGTCTTGACAGAAATAATCAAGAATCCAAGTTGTTGCTTCATAAAGTATTAGTAGAAATTGGCGGTCATGATGTGTATGTGTGCATGGGTGTGTGTGAGAGAAAGTGGTTCTTTTTGTCTTTAACTTATAGCTACTCTTACTCCTGCAGAATGTCTAGTCCAAGATGTTTCTCACTGTAAGCTAAATTCCAATAATTAACTTGCCAAATGACACAGGGTTGATTTAGAATTATAGTGGCCATCCTGGGAAGGTTTTGGCATCTTAAGTGCAATACATCTAACAGAAGCCTTAGAAAAAAAGGTAGGGGAAGTATCAAGCAGTAATAGTTGGCCTTTTTTTATTATTATGCTGAGGCCTTAAAATGAAATTCAAATCCATCATCTTCTCCCTCAAAGAACTTCTGGTAAAGGCCAAAGAAAAGAAACAACTACCCTGGAAATCATCTAAAATGCCATTCTTATGCTCGAAATCCTACACCCTACTTTAACTTCAGCTCCTATTTACATAGCTTATATCCACTCTCATGCTCCTCTAAATCCATATAAGAACCACCCTTTTATTCAAGATTTTCTGCAGAATGCTACCTGAATTTTGGTGATTGCCTTCAAAAGACTTTCAAAATATATTTTGAAGTATCCTTGACAGCTGTTGTAAAAGAATCACTGTTCTCTACTTTTATTAATGGAGTAAGACCAGAAATAATATATTTAATAAAAAATAAATTGGAATGTGAATTTTCAGACTTGAACAATCTAATTTAAGAGCAAATAGTTTTAGAGGCCTTAGAAAATTGATAAGCTAAGAACCAAAGCAAACATGGCTTTTCAGAAAAAAACAACCTGCACTCTGAAATAGAAACAATATCAAAAGATCATCTATACAGAGTAACTTATTGGTTAGGAAGGAGCATAAAGTTCCTAAAACTACAGAGCTACAGTTCATTACTTAGTAGTGATTTGCCCCCTGAAGATAGTACATTAGCTAAGGAAAGATCACTGGCTAGTCAAAATGATCCAAAACTAACAACCAAAAAGCAACTGAGGGAATTTTCTAGGATGTACCGGTTATTGTAGACAATGAGTATTCAATTTTTCTGAAATGGTAAAATTCTTACCTCATTGACCAAGTACTTGTTACACTCTCCCCACTGAATCCTAATAAATGATGAGGACTGACTCTACATTATAATACAACCCAAGGAGGACAAGTAAACAGAATATTGAGGCTGGGGTTCCCAAAGCTAGAATTTTCCCACCTTTTTTTTTTTTTTTAATAGAAGGACAGTTAAAGACAATTACCTGGCAGTTAACATCTGAATATTTTTCTTTTTTCTTTTTTTTTTCTTTGTAAGACATGAATCTTTGTGTCTAATCCATGCCTTCTCTTGGCCTTAAATCCAGCAGGTAATTTTTCTTGTGTTTGAAAGAGTTTTGAATAGGGGTATTTTGTGGAATTTACCTTGATGAACCACAGATATCTATAGCAAACATGTTATGATATTAGATTTATCACAGAGAAAAATGACAGTTGATTATTCAGAAATGAGGTTTCCTCTGGCTATTTAAGAAATAGTAGAATGCCTATAATTTTCCTGCATACGTTTTCCTAATTATATTGTGTCATTGGATAGATTTTCTAATTTGTTTTAAAGGTTTTTGCTAGTGATTTTATGTGTAGAATATTAACCATGCAATGATAAAAATGATGATAATAATAATTAGAAATAACACCTCCAAGCATATAAAATGTAGCTGAGTAATTTAACTATATGTTTTCAGATTCATTTTTTGTTAATGTGACTTTTTTTATGAATGAA
This sequence comes from Leptonychotes weddellii, assembly GCF_054177405.1. Classification (NCBI taxonomy): domain Eukaryota; kingdom Metazoa; phylum Chordata; class Mammalia; order Carnivora; family Phocidae; genus Leptonychotes; species Leptonychotes weddellii. The sequence continues at coordinate 44,473,757 of NC_138371.1, read as the reverse complement.
AAATAAAGAAAGTAAAAATTAAACTTAAAATACATTTTTCACTTAAAATACAAAGTTAAAGATGATGGCCAATTCTTCTCCTTATCAAAACCTACCACCTTAAAAAAAAACAAACAAAAAGCCTACCACCTTGTCAGGAATTTAAGATTGTTTTCAGTTGCGTTTCTCCCTATAAAACTTTGCCTATACATCTCTATCTATATCTTCATACACACTCATAAATATATACAATCTCTACACAAAAATGAATTTTAATTAATAGTAGATTGAACTATAAATTGTCATTCATTTTTAATTTTATAACAAATATCCTTTCACAATCTGTAGATAAACCTTTTTACAACTTGTATTTTTAAATTTGTTGACCAAATTTTCTGTTTTATTCATTTGTAAACCTCTTATTTTTATCTAGATATGTAGTTTTATCCCATTCTTTATCCTTATGTAAATTTACTTTCTCTCTTTCTGTCTCTCTCTCTTCCCCTTTTGTTGGTCATGCTTTCTAAGAAGTAATGTACTGTTCAATGTAATCTTTATTATTTTACAACCAGCTTCGAGGATTGCTGTATCTGTCTTTTTGACAGTTTTTCTAAATACTGTAATTTGTTAGTTTTTCTTTTGTATTGTAGTTTTCTAATCTTTAATTTTTGTTCTTCTTTCCTTCATTTAAAATGTAATTAATTTATTCACATTTTCCTGTTTAGTAATAAAAACACAGCTTTCACAATATTCATAAGTCGGATTTAAGGCACTTTAAAACTTTCATTTTGTATTTTTAATCTTGTTTTATTCATTCATCTGATAACTATTTTAGAACATTGATACTAGATTTTTTTCATATATCTTTAAATCGAGCTTCACCTCTATAGTTTTACTGAATTTTGATCAGAATGTGCTCTGCAATATGCCTGTTTAGAACTTACTAATGTGTCTTTGTGACAGTGCATTATCTTTAAATTATACATTAAACATTGAATTCAAGACCTTTTACACAGATGATCAGTTACTAAAACTACGATGCACTCAGTCCTAGGCCAGGTCAGGCCACACATGTTGTGAAGGAATAGTATACGAAATGTGAAACTCCTAACTCACTTTCTCCAGCTCTTTATGTTAGCCAGCTAGAACTTTTCACGTAAATATTGTAAATGTGAGAGATAAGAGGTGATGTTTTATAAACATTTGATCATTTTTGTAGGTTTAATATTTTCAGAAATCAGGTGGTATATCTAAAGAAATAACTTTTCTCTGATTATGGCTGAAGTGTTAACATTTTTTCTTCTCTTTTAAATATGCTTTATCAGAGAGGGACTTACTACTAATACTAATTCTACAGATATCATTTGCCTTTTTGGGGGGCGTGGATAAAAGCAGAGGTAATTAAGTTTAAGTTGTTCATCACCTCCTTTTATGTGCGTGGCTTCTCAAGCACCCCATTATTGGTTAATCGCTTAATGCTGGAGGATGGGAATTCTTGACACCAAGTAACATCTCATTAGCATGGACAGCTGGAGGCTGAAATGGAAGGCACCATAGGGACTAATTACCTGAAAAGATTTAAATAGCAAACACCTACCAGAATCTTTTCCACAGAAAGCAAAACTCTGTTAACCCATGTATAAAGCTTCCGTATGCCTAAGACTAATATTTATTTGAAATTTAAATGTTTTAAAGTCCCTCCATTGTAATGCTGCTCTGTGACAAAAATCTATCCAGGCCAGTTGCCTCATTCACTCTTATTCCATGGTATTAGGAGTTTCACGTAGCTGGTGTATTTGATATGGCTGATCTCAGGGATATGTGTCCGTGGAGACCTCAGAGAAGTACATGCATTTTCACATCCCTGCTGTTGTGGCCATTTGATTGTATTTGGCGAGAAGATAATTAAACATTAGTTAACTGTGTTTGAACAAGAGTTCTGATCCCAGGAACTCCAGGCTCCCGAGGCTTTGTGTAGTCCCTGAAATTATAGGCCATATTTTCTATGTGTGTACATATGTGCATATTTTTTTTCAGAAGGAGTAGATTGTCTTGAATTATGCACACCCCAAAATATTTAGAAGCCCCAAAGTAAGTATTTCTGCCACAAGTATTAAGGCCCATTCACTTTGTTGTTTCTTATCCTTTAGAATCAGAGAAGAATTACTTCTATTTTGAAAAAAAAAAAAAAAGTGGCATGTATCTTTTTTATTATGTTATGTTAATCACCATACATTACACCATTAATTTTTGATGTGGTGTTCTATGATTCATTATTTGCGTATAACACCCAGTGCTCCATGCAGAACATGCCCTCTTTAATACCCATCACCAGGCTAACCCATCCCCCACCCTCCTCCCCTCTAGAACCATAGTCTCTCATGGTTCATCTCCCCCTCCGATTTCCCCCCCTTCATTCTTCCTTCAGAATGTGGCATGTATTCTTAAGGGGAGGAGCAGGCTCACATGATGGAAAGGAAGAGAGAGAGAGAGAGCTTATTAGTCACATAAGGCTGAATTTACCAATCCAGGTCAGTATGCCGGTGGGGGGAACTTTTTAGCCTCCTGCGATAAAATGAGAACATACAGTGTTCTCAGCTGTAAGGATTGTCTTTTATTCTGAGATCATCTTTTAGTATTTTTAAAACTTAACCTCTGATTTCTTTTATTGAACAATAGTGGTAAAAGCAGTATCGTTTTTTTTGTTTTTGTCATCTCACGTGCTAAAATTCTAAAGAAAGACCAGACCCAATCTTCTTTTTTTTTTTCTTTTCAAAAACTATGAAACTTAAAACTGGAGCTCTGTATTTTCCCCACCCCTATAAATACCCTCCATATTGTGAGTCACTATACGAATCAGTCACTGGTCCCAGGGTGACAGCCCTCTGGTCTGCCCAGGCCTGAGTGGTTTCCTGGGACATAGAACTTAACAGTGCTGAGAGAAATAAGTTTGAAAAGCACTGAAATCCACTGACATCAACAATAAAACTTGATTAAAAAAAATCATCTGGGACATTGGTATATATGACAATATGTAAGAAATACATATCTAAATGGCAGTATTATGAAACGGTGTTTTAGTTTTTTTGAAACTTCTAGGTCATGGTTTTACCTGAGACCACTCCTATGCATTAGGTTGGAAATTGCTCAAATCACATTATTACTTATACCCTCACCTAGGCTGAATCCTGGTAGTTATTGAAAAAATATAAAGTAGCAATGGTTTATGAAATGCCATCACAATGCGGATTCTAATGGTATCTATCTCCTAGGCTTCCCCTGTGAGGAACTTTCAAATAGCAGATGTTTATGTTTGAGGCATTTTCATGAGAAGAGGTAGAGAAGGCAGCACTGTAATTCTCTACAGCCTCTTACCTGCGACATCAGCTGTTATCTGTGCATCCAGTATAGCCTGCTGTCTAACACATGGAAATGGTATTTGCAAAACAATTTCCTGCTCTCTGCAAGGCGTGACTGTGAACAAAGGGCCTTTGTCATTTGAAGACTGTAGATGAACTAATTGGTCATGTCTTATATTTTCCACTGTTTGAACAACAAATGTGTGTAGATAGCTATGATTGTAGTATTTACCAATTAATATACGTAGTTTATATTTAAGTTATAAAGGGTTTCAGGGCAGTGTAAGTATTACATGTCAATTTGGCTGAGCCATGTTGCCCAGATATTTGGCCAAACATTATTTTGGATGTTGCTGTGAAAGTGTTTTTTGAATGACATTAACACATATAGATGGACTTTGAATAAAGCAGAATATTCTCCATAATGTGGGTGGACCTCATTCAATCAGTTGAAGGCCTTAGCAGAACCAAGTCTGACCTCCCCCAAACAAGAAGGAATTCTGTTTGCAAACCACCTTGGGACTCAGACTGCAATTCTTCCCTGGTCTCAAGACTGCCAGTGTACCCTGAAGATTTTGGACTTGTACCTCTACAACTGTGTGAGCCAATTCTTTAAAATAAATCTCTCTCTATGTATACACACATCCCATTGGTTCTGTTTCTCTGGAGTGCTCTGACTAATACAGTGAGTATATCTTTAAGTCATTCTTGTTGAGAAACCATGTAGCTTACCAGTATTTGTATTTCCCAATTTACACAGTGTTGAAAAGTGTGGGAATTCTTATATTGTATCAAATGTGCAGTTATAATTTTTAAATTTTTAAAATTAGCTGTCCATTCACCTAACTACTGAGGTAGCTTGATCATCTCTAAAGAAGGGTGTCTGAACAGAACTCACTAAATTTGAGAAGATGATGATTAAAAATCAAATATAGGGGGCACCTGGGTGGCTCAGATGGTTAAGCGTCTGCCTTCGGCTCAGGTCATGATCTCGGGGTCCTGGGATCGAGTCCCGCATCGGGCTCCCTGCTCCTTGGGAGCCTGCTTCTCCCTCTGCCTCTCTCTCTCTGTCTCTAATGAATAAATAAATAAAATCTTAAAAAAAAAAAAAAGATGTTTTAAAAAAAATCAAATATAAAAGGATAGGAATGTTAGGATAAACAAGCAGCTGTTGGCATGTTAAGAGCAGACAGGATTTATGTGGACTTAACAGAGGTGTGATTATTGAACTGTAGCAAAGATTAAAGTTGGTATCAATCCATATGAGGCCTTAGTTATGTGAAAGAAGCTGAGAATAAGAAAAGAAAATCTAAAAAAGAAAAAAGAATAATGGTTGGAGTCTAACAAAGTTTAAAAAACAAATTCATTAATTATATAAATGAAGAATGGGTATATTTGAGGGATGGTAATTACCGATGACTATTCTTGAGTATAGACATGAAAAGTAGTAGGACAGAAATTGATGCAAAAATTAAGTAGCAATAAAGAATTCTAGGTAATTTGAGTACTCTGCTCATTTATATTATTTTATAGAATAGTGAGTATTATATTTTGGAAAATTTGAACCTTGAATTTTTCACTCACCTTCATTGTAAATCTCATTCCCCTTTGCCCTGCTTATCCTTTGAAATAAGATATGAGGCTTAGTGCCACCAGAGAAAATGCATATAACCCAGTAGCCTATCTAGCTAAAGAGTATCAGAATTAATCCAAGATAGAAAGGGGAAAAAGCAGATCCTTTGGAGTGGAAGAGAGGAAAGAATTAAAAATTAATTTCTTCTTTTCTCTTATAGCCCTTTTATCCTGGCAATGAACCTGGAGGATGTGAGTCTTAGGAGAAAAAAAAAGAAAAAGAAAAGGAAAACCAGGAAGAATTTTTTTCCCAGATTTAATTTAGGGCACAGAGATTGGATGTGTGTCATGTTCAGACTTTAAAAAGACTTCTAGCCTATCAAGAATTGCAGCAGGCTCTAATCAACCTGAGGAGATGACCAAAATCCCTAGAAGCATCATGGAGAGAATATGCCTTGAACTGTACCAGATACAAAAATGGCAACATAGGTTGTTGAGGAATTAGGGCATAAAATATATATACACATATATACACAGATCCGAGCCATATCTTTTGCCTATTAATCACGAAGACATTTAAAATTTCTGCTCTACCCAGACACTTGTAGCATGGAGACAGTGGTGAAGGAAAAAGTAAACAGACCTGGAAAGTTGTTTTACATGAGATGGTGATAAATTGCTTGTAACTTTCAAGTTCTTCTCAATCTACCCCTCCTATCTTGCCCATCCTCTCTAGTCCCTAGAATTTCAGTGGGACTTCAAAAAAAATGAAATTTAGATCAATTACAGATAACAAAAACAATGTTATATACTACTTTGTATAATTTAATTTCTAGTGTATAAAAGACATGTATAAATTCTTGGAAAACCTAGCCATACGCTGAGGAACCCCACTCTTTCTTCTTAGTAGCTTTTCTAAGAATAATATCTGTTATATTTCAGACTCATGGATATGAAAGAACATGGAGTCATCTAGGTGAATTTGACTAGCTTAAGCTCAACTGTTAAATGTGTCTCAAAGTCTTAATGACTGAAACTTATTGGAAATACTCCACACTATATTTTCTTGTTATGAAATTACTATCTGATAACCAAGACAGGATAGGTATTGTTGCTTTGAGAGAAGAGTGCTAGTTTAAATAGAGTAATTGGAGAAGACGTCTTTTGGTCAGAGACCTGCTGAAAGAGGTACCAGAGAAAACTTTACGATTCTTGGGACAAGAATGTTCCAAGCCAGGTGCATAGTATAAAGGGCCTGAAACAAGAGCCATGCTTTGTGCATTTGAAGAATAACAAAGAGGCTCATTTTTGGAACAGAGTGAAACAAATAGAGGAAGTGGGAGATATTGTCATAGAAAATGGGAAGGAAACAATTTATACAGGCTTTGTGCAGAATTTTAAAGACTTTTTAGTGTTAATAAAATGGGAATAATTGAGGGTTTGAGCAGAGATGTTACAGGATCTAACTTACTTTTTTTTCTTTTTATTCTGAACATTTTCAAATAAATGTTATATATATTTCCTGAGCAACTTTTGAAAGTTTATTATTTTCAAAGACTTGTTCAAGTCATATAAGTTGTCAAATCTATTGGAATAAACTTGTTTATAATATTCCATTATTATCCTTTTAATGTCAGTGTATATGTAGTGATGACCCTGTTTCATTACTCATATTGGTAATTTTGTTTTATATGTTTC